>NC_134357.1:331495241-331802741 GCF_048569485.1 Anomaloglossus baeobatrachus
GTATATAGTGAAGAGCGTCTTCATTTATTCCAATCCTTGTCAGCATGTCCTAAATGTGACCACAAATATATACATACGCCATAAATATGTATTTTTTCCTTGTGTGCCGTTCTTCTTAACACTTTTTGGTACCATGAAAAAAAATCAATGTTTTTACCAACATGCATGGGGTCACATTGACCCCTTGGTACCAGACAAGGGTTAATCTGATGTTTCTCTTTCGTTCCTGTGCTTCTCTATGGCTGAGATGTAGGGACTTTTCCTTAGTCCAGCGATTTTAGCCAAGGGGATTTTGTCAGCCACTTTTTCTCTGCGGGTGTTTTCTTGAGGACACAACAGAGTCAGGAGAACACTGATAAAACAATTACATATTTGTCATCTTAAAAATAGAACCTGTCACCAGTTTTTGATTATCTAAACAAATACCACCACCTTTATCTACTCCTTTACTGCAGTCCGCAAACGTGTATATCATCTACCAACGCCCTCTGTATATCCCCAAAAATACCATACGCCCTGTATGTAAATTAGCATGGTTCAACCCGATGAACGTCATCGCTGCAGTGTCTGTGCCTCCTCTACTTTCCTAATCACCGTTCAACTTTGATGTAGATGACACGTCCTACATCATCCATATAGTGCAACGTAATCTTTTGCCTATGTATATATTAGTACAGACCAAAGCTTTGCACACACCTTCTCATTCAAAGAGTTTTCTTTATTTTCATGACTTTAAAAATTGTAGATTCACATTGAAGACATCAAAACTATGAATGAAAACATGTGGAATGAAATACTTAAAAAAGTGTGGAACAACTGATATGTCTTATATTCTAGGTTCTTCAAAGTAGCCACCTTTTGCTTTGATTACTGCTTTGCACACTTTTGGCATTCTCTTGATGAGCTTCAAGAGGTAGTCACCGGAAATGGTTTTCCAACAGTCTTGAAGGAGTTCCCAGAAATGCTTAGAACTTGTTGGCCCTTTTGCCTTCACTCTGCGGTCCAGCTCACCCCAAACCATCTCGATTGGGTTCAGGTCTGGTGACTGTGGAGGGCAGTCATCTAGCGTAGCAACCCATCACTCTCCTTCTTAGTCAAATAGCCCTTACACAGCCTGGAGGTGTGTTTGGGGTCATTGTCCTGTTGAAAAATAAATGATGGTCCAACTAAACGCAAACCGGATGGAATAGCACGCCGCTGCAAGATGCTGTGGTAGCCATGCTGGTTTAGTATGCCTCCAATTTCAATTCAATGCCTTTGAAAGTCCCCGACAGTGTCAACCAGCAAAGCACCCCCACACCATCACACCTCCTCCTCCATGCTTCACGGTGGGAACCAGCCATGTAGAGTCCATCCGTTCACCTTTTCTACAAAGACACGGTGGTTGGATCCAAAGATCGCAAATTTGGACTCATCAGACCAAAGCACAGATTTCCACTGGTCTAATGTCCATTCCTTGTGTTCTTTAGCCCAAACAAGTCTCTTCTGCTTGTTGCCCGTCCTTAGCAGTGGTTTCCGAGCAGCTATTCTACCATGAAGGCCTGCTGCACAAAGTCTCCTCTTAATAGTTGTTCTAAAGATGAGAAGGTGTGTCCAAACTTTTGGTCTGTACTGTATATATGCAGTATATAGATAGTGGTGAAAATAATTATTTGATACACTGCCAATTTTGCAAGTTTTCCCACCTACAAAGAATGGAGAGCTCTATATTTTTTTTATCATAGGAACACTTCAACTGTGACAGACAAAATAAAAGAAGTATCCAGAAAATCACATTGTATTATTTTTAAATAATTAGTTTGCATTTTATTGTATAAAATAAGTATTTGGTGATACAATAGAAAACCAGAACTTAATATTTGGTACAGAAACCTTTGTTTACAGTTACACAGGTCAGACGTTTCCTATAGTTCTTGACCAGGTTTGCACACACTGCAGGGGGATTTTGGCCCACTCCTCCATACAGATCTTCTCCAGATCTTTCAGGTTTCGGGGCTGTTGCTGGGCAACATTGAGTTTCAGCTCTTTCCAAAAATTATGTATTCGGTTCAGGTCTGGAGACTGGCTAGACCACTCCAGAAACTTGAAATGCTTCTTATGGAGCCAAAAGGGCTTCTTAAAGAAAAAATATCAGGTCTGTGAGAGCAGAATTCTTGTTGTTTGGTAGGTGATCAAATACTTTTTTGCAATCAAATGCAAATTACTTATTTAAAAATCATACTATGTAATTTTCAGGATTTTTGGGAAAACTTGCAAAGTCGGCAGTGTATCAAATACTTATTTTCCCAACTGTATGTGTATATATAATTATATATATTGTGATGGGGCTACTAACTGGGTAAGGTAGCACACAGGAACAGTGCACTTCAGTAATATCACAAAGCCTCTTCTAGCTTAAAGTAAAACACAAGGTTTTATAGTCCGTTTTAATTTGCGCCTGCAACCTAATCCACTGTGATACTCTCCTCCCATACTGGCGCCATTCCAGCCATGTCAACACTGTGGCTCTGGGCTACTTACCTCCCGGACTTGCACAACTCTAACAATGTCAGCACTGTGGCTTCAAGCTACGCACCTCCTGCATTGATGCCGTTCCAACATTATCAGCACTGTGGCTCCAAGCTACTTATCTTCGAGAGTGGCGCCATTCCAGCAATGTAGCACTGTGGCTCTGGGCTACTCACTTCCAGGATTGGTGCCATATCAGCAATGTCAGCACTGTGGCTTTGGGCTACTCACCTCCTGGACTGGCGCCATTCCAGTAATATCAGCGCTATGGCTCCAGGCTACTCACCTTCCAGACTGGCACTATTCCAGCAATGTCAGCACTGTGGCTCCGGACTACTCACCTCCTGGATTGGTGCCATTCTAGCAATGTCAGCACTGTGACTCTGGGCAGTAAAGTGACATTGTTACGTCATGTGACCACTACACGCATCTGCAGCTGCTGATCGGCTGCGGCTATTAGTATTCCATCAGAGCAGATGTCTGATGGAATTGTGGAAGTGGCAGCAATTCAGCAGCAGTCCAGGAGGAGAATATATGTTTTAGTCTTTATCATTTTATTATGGACACCTTAGAATAATGGACAGCCCCTTTAAGATCTTTATAACCCACCTTAAAATCAGATTTCTGCAGTTTTCATTACTGTACTAACACATCTGATCTGACAGATACATGAGGACATATGAAATAACTCACAGGGCAAAGTTATAGGTTACTGCTAATTGAAGAATAGGACCGAGTGTGTAATTATGCAAAGAAACAGGATACAGCAATGATCTCATCTGTAATGACTCTGCACATGTTAATAAAATATATGACGACATTTTTTTCTTGCAAATGTTCTTGTTCAGGATGTAAAGTAATTGACATTGTTTATTGAAAATGACTTCTGCATTCAGGGGTTTTCTGGTTTCAACATATTAAGCTTAGTCATTGGATGATGAAATATTACGCACTTTCTAATATACAACGTCATTTGTGTATCCGGTAGGAGCACAGGAGGCGCATTCACCTCTATGGATGCTTTCTAACGTCTCTTTACAAACAGAGCTGTATTATGGCTGTTCAAGTTCTCAATGTGACTTGGGGAATTTCTTGGACATTGATCCAAAATTTAAATGTTGTCGTCACTGAGCCACTTAGAAGTGCATCTCAATAAATTAGAATATCATCATTACAAACAGAGTGATCTATTTCAAGTGTATTTTTCTGTTAATATTGATAATTATGGCTTACAGCTAATGAAAACCCAAAAGTCATTCTCACAAAATTAGAATACTTACCACAAAACACCTGCAAAGGCTTTCTAAGCATTTAAAATGGTCCCTTAACCTGGTTCAGTAGGCTACACAATCATGGGGTAGAATGCTGACTTGACAGATGTCCAGAAGACAGTCATTGACACACTCCACAAGGAGGGTAAACCACAAAAGGTCATTGCTATAGAAGCTGGCTGTTCACAGAATGCTGTATCCAAGCATATTAATGGAAAGTTGAGTGGATGGAAAAAGTGTGGTGTTTTTAAACATCAGTGACAAATATTTTTGTCTCACACACTCTGGTGATTACAACATAACAGCTAATCAGTTTTTTCTTTTTATTAAATGGAATATTTAGCGCAGTACTACACCAATTATTTATTATTTTAACCTCCCTGGTGATTTTCACATGGTATCCCCTACCTACTAGCAGCTTTATTTTCCTACAATTGAACCAATCTATTTAAGTATTGATAAGGTACATGATCTGAGCGCCAGTGCAATATAATAAATTTTGCATTTCATTTAGAAATCAAGGTCCCAGAGTCTAGAAGAAGACTGGAGAGACCACAATCCAAGCTGCTTGAGGTCTAGTGTGAAGTCTCCACAATCAGTGATGGTTTGGGGAGCCATGTCTTCTGCTGGTGTAGGTCCACTGTGTTTTATCAACACCAGAGCAGTGCAGCCGTCTACCAGGAAATTTTAGAGCACTTCATGTTTTCCTCTGACGACAAGATTTTGGAGATGGGAACTTCATTTTCCAGAAGGACTTGGCACCTGTCCACACTGCCAAAAGTACCAATACCTGGTTTAATAACCACAGTATAACTGGGCTTGATTGGCCAGCAAACTCACCTGACCAATACCCCATAGAGAATCTACGGGGTATCTTCAAGAGGAAGATGAAAGACACCAGATCCAATAATGCAGACAAGCTGAAGGCTGCTATCAAAGCAACCTGGGCTTCCATAACACCTCAGCAGTGCCACAGGCTGATCGCCTCCATGCCACACTGCATTTATTCAGTAATTCATGCAAAGGAGCCCCGACCAAGCATTGAGTGCATTCAGTTGGTCTTATATAATATTCTAATTTTCTGAGATAACGACTTTTGAGTTTTCATTGGCTGTAAGCCATAATCATCAACATTAACAGAAATAAACACTTGAAATAGATCCCTCTGGGTGTAATGACTCTTTATAATATATGCATTTCCTTTTTGTATTGAATTACTGAAATAAATTTACTTTTTGATGATATTCTAATTTATTGAGATGCACCTCTACCTATCACTTTTGCCTTGTGATATGGGTCTCCATCATGCTAGAAAAACTATTGTTCATCACCAAATTGCTCCTGGATCATTGGGAGTTGTTTCTCTTGAAGAGTGTATAGATACCATTCTTTATCCATGGCAGTGTTCTTAGCCAACATTGTGAAAAGCTTAGATGAAAAGCAGCCCCACACATGAATGGTCTCTGGAGACTTTAATGTTGGCATGACACATGACATATAGTAGCGTTCACCTTTTCTTCTCCGGACAATAATTCTTCTTGTAATTCCAAAAAGCCTGGAAGGGGCTTCATTAGAGAAAATAACTTTACTGTAAATACAGAGATTGGACTGCAGAGGATGGAGTACAGTTATATTTTATGATGCTTATTCAGATATGAAAATAATCTGCATATTGCAAAGAAGCTAGATATATAAATAAGAACAAAGAACAGCAGTAAGTAGTGTATAATATATAAAGCCGGGTGTTCAGCATCTCAGAACTTAAACCGCAGAGTCCAAGCCCCAGGATAAGCTATATAATAGGCAAAGCTTAGAAGATTTCTGTTCAACCTGTGGGTCAAATGGGCCATGGTATTTGAAAGAAAACTACCGTATTTTATTTCGAGTGGAAGGCCACCAACTCATTCCAAAGATCATGAGAAGTTACCAATATTTTATAGTGTTGACCAGAATGTTGTGTTAAATTTCTGAAATGTACTTATTATAGATCCGGCTACTAACTATATGGGATAAAAGGTCAAGTTTGTGAGGGGTATGTTTAAATTAAAATAAATGATTGATTAGTGGAAAGGTGGTACCCAGAATACATTTAGTTTATGACATTGCCACCAACATTTCCAATAAGTATCCCTATAATTACCAGTGTCACCATCAGGGCATTACAACCATGACTGGTGTACCGGCCCAGTGAAGAAGGGGGGGTCCGGGGTAATTACTTAGCTTTGTTAAGCCCTGGGCTTTGTTAAGCCCCCTCTTTACTGGGCCTCAGTCACAGCCGCAGCAGAGGGGCTCGACACAGGTGTTGCTTCAGCCACTACAACCTATCGCTAAGTTGCAGGTGAAGCCATTCATGAGCATCGCATGCAAATTAGCCATGTGCTGCAACTGCACCGGACAACTAGAGGAGGACCATGCACTGCAATACGTATTATATATTTCCAGGGTCCAACTGACTCACCAGAAAACTGCTGAATGCCGATGTACCCCGGAACCAGTAAGAGACCCTTTTTATGGAAAGCCCCCCTGCAGCTCTCTGGTCTGCTGTGCCGTACACTGCGCCCCTCCCCCAGCTGACGGGAAAGAAGATGCCGGGATTCACTACTCATGAGAAGATGGAGTCCGCAGCCAAAGAGGAGCTGATTCCTAAAGTTGTGTGTGTGGAGCTGAGGGGCATAAGGGTGATGGAGGATGCAGCCAAAGAGGAGCTGATTCCTGCACTAGTGAAGGGAGGGCAGAGCTGTGGGGCAGCATAAAGATGGAGGCCACACAGCTGCACATTCACAACAGAAGAAGAATAGCAGAACAAACTCCACAAGTCATCAGCAAGAAACAGAGATGTGGGTATATACTTGTTGGATCTGTCTGTCTGTTTATACATACATACTGTAAGGATGCAATGTGGTAGATGGCCGGTATGTGTCACAGAGGGGGAAATCCTCTGTGATCTGAACCTGGAATGTTTCTCTGGGACTTGTAGTTCCATGAGGAATGTTGTACACATTCAGGGCTGGGTTCATGGGATGGTCAGAAGTGATGGGCGGGACTGACCATTCACATACCTCCCATACGTAGGTGTGTCTCATGGGATTTAATGGAGCTGTCGTTTGTCACATGATCTCTGTGTGCTGGTGGGAGCCATCTTGGTTGGAGCACATGTGCAGGAGATCCTGTGCATACAGAGCTAGTGAGGGCTCTGAAATGTCAGGGAGCTGCAGAATCCACTGAGGCTTTGAGGAATTGGAATGTGTCCATGGGCCGGGATGTTGAGCCCAGTGTGAGAGTCTCCCTGGACTGGATGGAGGCAGACTGACAGCCTGCAAACCTACTGGCAGGTAACACCCCAGAAAGGGGACTATACTGGCTGATGCCAGAGAATGAACTGTATGAACAATCAGCAGTTTAAACAGACAGTGAGACATTGTCCTGCGGGAAAGTGGCTGTGGCCCATTACACTGCGTGGTTTATGAGGATGTGAATAAATCACCGAGATTCTTTAAGTGACAAAGTGCTTGTGTGTGTCTTGATCCCGCTGCCAGACGTGTGCCCCAAGACGTTCAGGGCCCAGGTCGTCACATTATGGTGGAGAACGCGGGCATATGGCCTGGTTGCTAGGGGCAACGCAGCCTGGTTGCTAGGGGCAACACAGCCTGGTTGCTAAGGGCAACGGCCTAGGACATATTCTTGTGGATACGGACTGCTTGCTGTGGATCGGCGGGTCCACGAAAAAATTTTTTGAAGCGGTTTGCGGTGGATTGGCGGGTCCACGAAAATTGACGGCGCACTCAAGCAGCTTGCGGTGGATCGGCAGGTCCACGAAGTTCCGGGAAAGCTGAGCGACCATGAGTGGAGCCGCAAGCCTGGACGTTATGGAGGAGCTGTACCAGTTCCTTGTGTGTGGACAGCAGGAGCTGTCAGTGCGCAGAGATGTGGCAGCAGTGGACCAGTTTGTGAATTCCCTTCTGGGGCCAGTACGGGCACAGGGTACCCAGGGAGATAAAGGGGAACGGTGTGAACTGGGATCTAAGGACACTGCAAGGAAGCCACAGAAAGCCCATAAAGGGGTGGTTGCCCATAAAGGGGTGGAGTCCCATAAAGGGGTGGTTGCCCATAAAGGGGTGGAGTCCCATAAAGGGGTGGTTGCCCATAAGGGGGTGGAGTCCCATAAAGGGGTGGTTGCCCATAAGGGGGTGGAGTCCCATAAAGGGGTGGTTGCCCATAAGGGGGTGGAGTCCCATAAAGGGGTGGTTGCCCATAAGGGGATGGAGTCCCATAAAGGGGTGGATGCCCAAAAGGGGGAGGAGTCCCAGAAAGCGGTGGTCCCCCAAAATGGTGCAGAGCATCCCAAATCCAAGGGTGAAGTGGCGCAGATGGACTGTAGCCAGGGACAACAGTGTTCATGCCACAAGTGCCCGGTTTGCGGTATAGACCACCCATCCGACGAGAAGCCACGTCTGTGTTCCGTGGAAGTGGATGGGGAATCTGTAACAGGGGTCGTAGACTCAAGGAGCTTGGTGACCCTGGTGAGGGCCACTTCTGATGTCAACTTGATTCCTGGAAGGAAGATCCACGTCAGCTGCACCCACAATAATGAGACAGAATACCCAGTATCCAGCGTGGTCATAAAGACAGCCAGGGACAGTGGTTCTCATGATGTTGGTGTAGTCTCAGATTTACTGCACCCAATTATTATAGGTTGGGACTCTAAATTATTTGTGCACTTGTGGAAGCAGGGGGACGTATCCGGTTGCTTGTGTAAGAGCCAGAACAGCCCAAAGGAAACCCTACCACATTGGGAGGTGAAAAGGGGTCCTTGTTGTGGAGTTATGTGTGGTAAGGAGGAGATAGTACCTTCTAAAATTGACTGTCCTAAGTTAGGGGTGACCAAAGAAAATGGACGGACCCAACTTGGTGACATAGGGACTAAGGGAATAACCAATAGTGTGACCGTTAAAAACGGGGTAGCTCCAGAAAGGGAGGCAGATATCTGGTTAAGTGGGGACATGATAGTCCAGGACGCCAGGGGGAGTGACGATGACTCCAGAATGGACACTGACTCTTATAAAAGGACAAGAGAGTGCAGTGAGGTACAGACAATTGAGAAGGGTAAAACGTCCTCCAGACGCCGGAGACGTAATAAGCGCCAAAAGCTTGTGCAAGGTATCCCGTCTGAGGGTGCAGAGAAAGTGAAGTACCTGGTCGAGGAAAACACATTGCCAGTAGCAACTGCTAAGGTAGAGTCAGACAGCGATGTCCTACACAAGAAAGAGGTATCAGAAACTGAACTGACACATTGTAACGACAGACATCAGCAGGGTGAAATGTCAAAAAATGAGCCAACCAAAGCAGTAATGGTGGTGTCTCCTATAGATTCCAAGCATGAAGCAGAAGGTCTGTCGGACAAGAGCACTGTGGGAGGTGAAATCCTAGAGGGTAATACAGGACAAGGAATCCTGGAGAAAGTTGGTGAAGTACAAATCCATAGAGGTCATGGTGAGCAGACCGGTAAATTACCCAGTGTTGGGGTGATGAAGGGTGAAAACGGGGCCAAAGGTCTAAGAGGAACAGAGTACCACGCTGAAGGGTGTGACACCCTTGCAGAAAAAAAGAGGACTGAATGTGACACTGCAGAGACCCGCAAGGAAGTTGAAGGTAACGCAGTGAAGACCCAAGAGACAGCTGGTGCTGCAGAAGTGAAAAGAGTCTCTGATGAGGTGAAGTCTGGACCAGAGGTCTTATCATGAACTGATAGCCTGAGTGACCTGCCTGGTAAGACCAAGATGGAAGACATAGAGATTGTCTTGGTTAAGAAGAGTAGCAAACCCAAAGGCTCTGAGGCTGGAGCTGAACCGGAAGAGTGTGTAACTCAAGAGGTGGAGCCGTGCATGAGAGAAAAAGATAGATGCAAGAGACCAAAGGAATGGTCTAATTTCCTTGAAGGTCAAGAAACCGGTCCATTCTTTAAGTGCATGGTAGATGTGCCCGAAGACCTAAGAAAAGCCTGTGCCCATAAGTCGATGCATGAGACGTTTAAGAAGGCTGTAGGGGCCTGTGAAGTGTACTTTGCCCCAGAGACTTGTCGGTTGGTGGTGTGCTCTGCCAGTAATGTCACAAAGAAGCGGGTGGCTATCCTGAGTGACATGCACCTGCAGTGTCTTCGCACGAAATGGCTCATCTCGGCACAGATGGAAGAAGACACCAGACGCTTGGAGTGTATGAAGCAGCTCACTGCAGAATTTCAGGAAGTTGTGGTGGTGAAGAAATCATTAATTGGGCTCGCATTAAGAGCGCTGAAAAGTAACATTCAGCAAGCCAGGAAGGTTCCAGGTATTACAGCGATTGAATTAGAAGAGCACAGTGGAACATTCCAAATCTATGGGAAAACTGAAGAAGCAGTGAAAACAGCTCGAAGGCTGTTGGACTTTGTGGAAGAGGTCACACAAGTGCCCAGAGAACTTGTCAAGAAACTGATTGGCAGAAATGGAAGAGTCATGCAGGAGATGGTTGATACATCCGGTGTGACGAGAGTAAGACTTAAGGTTTATCATAAAGCCAGGTTACCCTGTGAAGTTGGTATGGTTCCATGTGTCATGGCGGGAACAAAGGAGTGTGTTGAAAACGTACGAGTTCTCCTAGAATACCGCCTGGGATACCTGGAAGAACTAAAGCAAATGGATCTTGAAAGACAGAAGATTGCAGAGACACTTTGTCAAGTGAGTTTGAGGTCACGACCGCTTTCGGGCCAGGGCCCAGAGAAGAAGTGTGGTCCACCTGATGAACGTGTTGCCTTCACTGGCAAGGGAAGTAGGTTCTGTAGGGAAAGGAGCCTAGGTCATAGAAGACCTACCTATAAATCAGGCTATGGCACAGACTCTGAAGGGTCCAAGCCCTCTAAAACAAAATCTGAAAGAAAAGATGGAGGGAGTGACTGGTCCATAGCCAAAAGTGGTGGTGGGAAAAGGCGGAGATGGAAAGGTGACCTAAGACGTCATAAGAGAAGAGGCCATAGTAGATTGGCAAACAGAGAGTGTGCAGGGTCTAGTTGTGGGAGATCTCCTGTCGGCTCGGTTGTGAGGTACCTGGACAAGAGCCCCTCTAGTGGACTGGTTAGCGCAGAGTCAGGCCGCACGGTAGTTTTGACTGATGGGGTGTCTCACTACCACACTGACCGTTGGAGACAGTTATGGAACGATATGTCGGACCGGCGGACGTGTCTGAGAAGAGGGTTCACTGAGGAGGGTTTGGTGACAGTGGCGGATGGTCGGTCAGGAGCAGAAACTCCAAGTTTTCGTAGAGGGCCCATTCGACTGGTAGGGTATGGTTTCCCTAATGCCCTGTCTCAGGGTCACTGTAGGTTGTCGAGTGTTCCACCCTACAAGTTGGAACAGAGGGGGGGGATATGTAAGGATGCACTGTGGTAGATGGCCGGTATGTGTCACAGAGGGGGAAATCCTCTGTGATCTGAACCTGGAATGTTTCTCTGGGACTTGTAGTTCCATGAGGAATGTTGTACACATTCAGGGCTGGGTTCATGGGATGGTCAGAAGTGATGGGCGGGACTGACCATCCACATACCTCCCATACGTAGGTGTGTCTCATGGGATTTAATGGAGCTGTCGTTTGTCACATGATCTCTGTGTGCTGGTGGGAGCCATCTTGGTTGGAGCACATGTGCAGGAGATCCTGTGCATACAGAGCTAGTGAGGGCTCTGAAATGTCAGGGAGCTGCAGAATCCACTGAGGCTTTGAGGAATTGGAATGTGTCCATGGGCCGGGATGTTGAGCCCAGTGTGAGAGTCTCCCTGGACTGGATGGAGGCAGACTGACAGCCTGCAAACCTACTGGCAGGTAACACCCCAGAAAGGGGACTATACTGGCTGATGCCAGAGAATGAACTGTATGAACAATCAGCAGTTTAAACAGACAGTGAGACATTGTCCTGCGGGAAAGTGGCTGTGGCCCATTACACTGCGTGGTTTATGAGGATGTGAATAAATCACCGAGATTCTTTAAGTGACAAAGTGCTTGTGTGTGTCTTGATCCCGCTGCCAGACGTGTGCCCCAAGACGTTCAGGGCCCAGGTCGTCACAATACCTATATTGCTTGTACTGTATATAATTTTGCATGTGTATATACTGTATAGTATATGTGCCTGTGTATGTTCCTGTAAATATGTGCATGTGTCTGTGTATACAGTGTGTCCACCCATATCCTGTCCTGCCCAAGGTTTCAATTCGTATTGAATTGATGATGCCCTACAACTTTGTAATACACTTTTTTTTTCTCTATCACGTTCAGTTTTCGAGATAAAAATGCTAACTCCGTTGTTTTCCACCAGGTGGCGCTATAGGTGGTTTCATTGCATAGCGCATGGCTACTTTACTATACCTAGACACCACTTCTATGCCTATAGTTGCCTCCGTTCTCAAGTTAATGGCAGTGGACAGGATATGGGTGGACACACTGTATAATATATGTGTGTATGTAAATAAATACGGTGTGTATGTGCCTGTGTGTACATACCATAATATTTGTGCCTGTGAATGTTCCTGTATATATGTGTACGTGCCTCTGTGTATATTTAGTATATATTCTTGTGCATGTGTGAATACAGTATATGTATTTGTGCCTGTGTGTGTATATATATATATATATATATACATTTTCTGTTGTAATTTTTTTAAGCTCTTAAGGCCACTTTACACACAGCGACATCGCTAGCAATGTCGCTGGTGAAAGCACCCACCCCTGTCGGTTGTGCATCACGGGCAAATCGCTGCCTGTGGCGCACAACATCACTAACACCCGTCACACATACTTACCTTCCTAGTGACATTGCTGTGGCCGGCAAACCGCCTCCTTTGTAAGGGGGCGGTTCGAGCGGCGTCACTAAGTGGCCGCCCAATAGAAGCGGAGGGGCAGAGATGAGCGGCCGTAACATCCCGCCCACCTCCTTCCTTCCTCATTGTCGGCGGCCGCAGGAACGACGAACAACCTGCATCCTGCAACAGCAACGATATCTGGGATTAGAACGACGTGTAAATGATCAACGATTAGGTGAGTAATTTTGATCATTAGCGGTTGTTCGTGCGTTTCACATGCAGTGACGTCGCTAACGAGGCCGGATTTGCGGCACGAATTCCGTGACGCCAACGACTTCTCGTTAACGATGTCGTTGTGTGTAAAGCCCCCTTTAGTCTTGTGTTAGGGAAAAACAATATATTCAGGGTTGCTTTCCTCCTCAGGAAGAGCAATTCCTCTTTGCTACTGCTCTGGTCTGTTTACTGCTGTGATGTCATGACTAAAATACGTGACTGCTAGAGTCCATCACTGAGCTCAGCCGTCACGCCAAGGTAGTGGGCGTCAGTTGCAGAGCCCTGAAACAGGTAAGTTCTCCATGAGCTGAAAACAATCGCCGGGGGTGGTGGGGAGGCCCGCTGACCCCTGTCTTCTGCCACGTCAGAATGTGCACATCCAGCTGAAGTGCATCGCCACTCAGAGAGGATGCCATGAGTCGTGAGAGCCGGGGTAGGTGAGTAATATGTTTTTCTTTTCTTTTTGTGGCACAGAAATATGCCAGGAAGGGGTCATATATACTAGGAGGACGACATACAGTTAGGTCCAGAAATATTTGGACAGTGACACAAGTTTTGTTATTTTAGCTGTTTACAAAAACATGTTCAGAAATTCAGCCCATATTATATATATAATTGTAAGTGCACACTCCCAGCTGCAATATGAGAGTTTTCACATCCAAATCGGAGAAAGGGTTTAGGAATCATAGCTCTGTAATGCATAGCCTCCTCTTTTTAAAGAGACCAAAAGTAATTGGACAAGGGACTCTAAGGGCTGCAATTAACTCTGAAGGCGTCTCCCTCGTTAACCTGTAATCAATGAAGTTAAAAGGTCTGGGGTTGATTACAGGTGTGTGGTTTTGCATTTGGAAGCTGTTGCTGTGACCAGACAACATGCGGTCTAAGGAACTCTCAATTGAGGTGAAGCAGAACATCCTGAGGCTGAAAAAAAAGAAAAAATCCATCAGAGAGATAGCAGACATGCTTGGAGTAGCAAAATCAACATTCTGAGAAAAAAGGATTTGACTGGTGAGCTTGGGAACTCAAAAAGGCCTGGGTGTCCACGGATGACAAAAGCGGTGGATGATCGCCGCATACTTTCTTTGGTGAAGAAGAACCCGTTCACAACATCAACTGAAGTCCAGAACACTCTCAGTGAAGTAGGTGTATCTGTCTCTAAGTCAACAGTAAAGAGAAGACTCCATGAAAGTAAATACAAAGGGTTCACATCTAGATGCAAACCATTCATCAATTCCAAAAATAGACAGGCCAGAGTTAAATTTGCTGAAAAACACCTCATGAAGCCAGCTCAGTTCTGGAAAAGTATTCTATGGACAGATGAGACAAAGATCAACCTGTACCAGAATGATGGGAAGAAAAAAGTTTGGAGAAGAAAGGGAACGGCACATGATCCAAGGCACACCACATCCTCTGTAAAACATGGTGGAGGCAACGTGATGGCATGGGCATGCATGGCTTTCAATGGCACTGGGTCACTTGTGTTTATTGATGACATAACAGCAGACAAGAGTAGCCGGATGAATTCTGAAGTGTACAGGGATATACTTTCAGCCCAGATTCAGCCAAATGCCGCAAAGTTGATCGGACGGTGCTTCATAATACAGATGGACAATGACCCCAAGCATACAGCCAAAGCTACCCAGGAGTTCATGAGTGCAAAAAAGTGGAACATTCTGCAATGGCCAAGTCAATCACCAGATCTTAACCCAATTGAGCATGCATTTCACTTGCTCAAATCCAGACTTAGGACGGAAAGACCCACAAACAAGCAAGACCTGAAGGCTGCGGCTCTAAAGGCCTGGCAAAGCATTAAGAAGGAGGAAACCCAGCGTTTGGTGATGTCCATGGGTTCCAGACTTAAGGCAGTGATTGCCTCCAAAGGATTCGCAACAAAATATTGAAAATAAAAATATTTTGTTTGGGTTTGGTTTATTTGTCCAATTACTTTTGACCTCCTAAAATGTGGAGTGTTTGTAATGAAATGTGTACAATTCCTACAATTTCTATCAGATATTTTTGTTCAAACCTTCAAATTAAACGTTACAATCTGCACTTGAATTCTGTTGTAGAGGTTTCATTTCAAATCCAATGTGGTGGCATGCAGAGCCCAACTCGCGAAAATTGTGTCACTGTCCAAATATTTCTGGACCTAACTGTATATACCAGGAAGGGGACAGATCCCAGGAGGGGGATATGCATACCAGGAGGTGCACAGGATGGGACTTACATAACAGGATGGGGACATATATACCAGGAGAGGTCCAGGATGGGGGCATATATATCAGTAGGATGACATATATGCTAGGAAGGACACAAATAAAGCAAATTATACAGAGAAGTGTATTGTAGAGATTTTATACAGAGGAGCAGTATGTGTGGGAGAGATATACAGAGGCAGTGTGTGGGGCGATATTATACAGTAGAGCAGTGTGTGGGGGATATTATGTGTGAGGGGGATATTATACAGAGGAGAAGTGTGGAAAGTGTGACGGGTCCTTTTCCCATATCACACAATCAACAGAGCGAGAGATGGTGTAACAATCCAAAGAACATTTATTCCAAGCAAATCAAATGGTGCATAACATAATCCACCATACAGAGGGTAAAAAATAGTCCAGAAACATGTATATAGTCCAGTAAGCGATAAATGTCCAGGTCTCTCTGGGGAGCCACAGCTACTGCCCCAGAGGGTGACTCGTCCTGCCTCTCTTGAAGTTCTCAATCAGACTGACTCATTCTTCAGGTAGCAGAGAGTTTAGGTGGATCCCAGACCCCCCTCCCCCAGACCTAGGGACAGGAACACTTCGGGGGTTATTACCTACAGACAATACAATGTACACACAAGCAATACAGAAAATGGACAGTGAACCATGCCTAAAATACAAACCTACACAACATGATACCCAACCCCCATATTCCACCATCACAGAGAGATATTATACACAGGAGCAAAGTGTTTGTGGAATATATACAGAGGGGCAGTGTGTGGGGGGGAATATTATACAGAGGATCAGTGTGTGTGGGGGTATATTATACAGAGAGGTAGTGTGTGTGGGAGAATATTATACAGAGGAGCAGTGTGTGGGGGATATTATAGAGAGGTGCAGTGTGTGTGTTTGTGTGTGTGTGTGTGTGTGTGTGTGTGTGTGTGTGTGTGTGTGTGTGTGTGTGTGGGAAAATTATACAGAGGGGATGTGTGTGTCAGGGGGATATTATACAGTGGAGAAGTGTGTGTGGAGAGATATTATACAGAGGAGCAATGTGTGTGTGGAACATTATACAGAGGGGCAGTGTGTGTGGAGGAATGTTATACAGAAGAGCAGTGTGTGTGGGGGTATATTATACAGAGAGGCTGTGTGTCTAGGAGTTATTATACATGGGTCAGTGTGGTAGAGATATTTTGGAGAGGAGCGGTGTAGTGGGTGTATTTTGGAGAGGGGTGGTGTAGGGGGTATATTAATCATCTGAGGGAAATACCTCATTTTCTGAAACAATTTCAAGGGTGCAAACACTTTTGGCCATGACTTTGTTTGACTATCTATATAATATATTTGTATATACTGTATATATTACAGTATATATATGTGACACACACACAGTTTTCCAAGAGTGGCGATAAGACTGTGGAAGGTTTGAGGAGTGGAGGAGGAGCTAGGGTGGAGGCTGGGAGGTGTCTCAAGGGGGCCCAAAAATTTTGCCAGTGTGGGGCCCTGAAATTCCTAGTGGCGGCCCTGAGAATCACAGCCTCCAAAACACACACATTATGAAGACATAAGATGCACCCAAAAACATCTCAAAGATTGGGTGACTGGTTCAGGTAGCCTTTATCCATCCCCCATTTCTCTGAGATGGCTGGATTGTCATTGTAAATAAGCACTTGTACCTTGTCCCGCCACCCCACCTCATTGTAGGTTGTAAGCCCTCTTGAGCAGGGTTGTCTTTTTAACTATAATTATTGTATTTTCTATAACTGTTACTTGTATGCATATGAACCTCCTGAATTGTAAAGTGCTGCAGAATATGTTGGCGCTATAGAAATAAAGATTTATTATTATTATATGAGGAACTTAGGTACTATCTGAGGTTCATGTTGTGGGAGAATTCTCAATGGCTTGAGCTGGAAGAGACTTTTTTTTTGTTCATGTTATCACTTTAAAAATGGCCTGATGATAAAAAGTGGAGTTTTTCTATTGCAATTTCAGCACGTTGGTACCCAGTAATGGCATCAAAGGGGCCAATGGGCACTGGAATGGACGTCCTATCAGCCCTGCAACTTTTAAATGCCACTGTTTAAAAATTGACAGCAACATTGACATGATTAAACAGGTTATGGAAGTCAGCACCTATCTTGTATGGAACAGGCTCATGTTAGGAAATTAAACAGTTAAAAGTTATAGTAACATGTATTTTTAAGAGATGTTCTCATGACAGGTACAAAAAAAGTGTTTATAGATCTCAACTTATCAAACACCTGTTTCTGGGATAGAGATGGAATGTGACTGCTACCTGGGATTAGTCCACGACTTGTGTTATTAACACCAGTGGGTTAGATAAGCAGGCGTATTTAGGAAAGACAGTTGAAGACAGCGTTGTCGCTTCAAGTATCTTTTGCATGATAGCAAACATTTTGAGAACTTAACTATACAAATAGATTTTAACCAATAAGAAACAGACAAGTGTATCTGAGTGACTCTATTGTATTCTAATCGTACCCGCCCCCGTCTTTTGTGCGTCACAGGCAATTAGTTGCCCGTGGCGCACAAAGTCGTTAAACCCCCGTCACACGTACTTACCTGCTGAGCGACCTCGCTGTGGGCGGCGAACATCCACTTCCTGAAGGGGGTGGGACGTTCGGCGTCACAGCGATCTCACACTGCCGCCGGCCAATAGAAGCGGAGGGGTGGGGATTAGCGGGACGTAAACATCCCGCCCACCTTCTTCCTTCAGCATTGCCAGCGGCCGCAGGTAAGCTGAGTTCATCGTTCCCGGGGTGTCGCACGGAGCGATGTGTGCTACCCCGGGTACGATGAACAACCGGCGCAAAGAAGAATAAACGATTTTAAAAGAAGTTATAAACATGCTAACCTTTTTATTTGCTACTGACAAAATTAATTTACTAAAATAAAATAAAACATTCTGTGAAGATTTCCTCTAAACAAGGAATACACAATGGTACATGCATGGAGCCAGCTAGGGGTGCAACCGGCTACAAGTAAACAGTCATTATGGGGGAACTGCACAATCTCAGCCTGGCGGGGTTTTGTGTTTCATACAAGAAGCGCTAATCCTCATCTGAACCGTTCCAATGGAAAGCCACCGTCATGTTCCCGGAGTATAAGCCAATATCTTAAGTAATCATCACAAGGGATGATTTTACAGACTGAAAAAACATACACATTTTTTATCTTGTATGCCAATTAGGAGAAGTATTTCATTCAAAGGTGAAGGGTCGAGTTCTAGTTAGGGTGAATTCTGAAAACTTTGGCAGTGTATGTCTGGTATATGTCCTGGCATAGCCTCCATGTATCAATAGGGCTCCATTGATTCAAAGAGGGCAGAATGATTGTATTTATCGCATAGAATAGTGTAGTCAAATACGCCATTTTCTATATAAGCAAAAAATGTCTTATGGGTTTTTTTTAAGATTTAAGTCTATGGGCAGAAAATGTCACTAAATGCTTGCATGAAAGGTTTCTTTCATAAGTATGGTAGTAGCGCCAACATATTCATTACTTTACAGACAATGCCATCACTACCCCATTTTCCCTATGTCTTTGGCGTGCCCAGAGGAACTCAAGCAAACATTGAGAACATAGATATTCTACATAGATATTGTCCTTGTAGGGGCTGTGAAACCTCAACATCAGCCCTCCAAAGAAATAGTGTTAACCACTGAACCACCATGTTTCACACCATATAATCATTCCAATAATACATATGCATGTTCCACCAAGTTCCTCAAGTGGCTTTTGGAAGATGAAGACCCAAGGCAAGTCATTCCACATTTATAGCGACACTGCGACCAGTAGGACCAACCCAAAAGCCATGCCACATATGCCGAAACATCGTTCAGCGATATATTGTTTGACCAAGGCGGTCGTGTGGATGTTGTTCGTCGTTAGCAGGGTGTCAAACGTACCAATATGTCTGCTGCGTTCCAAACGACGAACAATATTTTGAAACTGAACGACGTGGCAACGATCAACGATTTTCAACCTATTTACGATTGTTCGGAGTCGCACGTAGGTGTCACACGCAACGACATCGCTAATGATGACGGAAGTGCGTCACGGAAACCGTGACCCCGACAACATATCGTCAGATAAATCGTAGCATCTAACGCCGCCTTTACACAAGGTACACAATATTTCCTCCTTTTTAATATTTCTTCATTTTTTTGCTCTGTATCTATAATTTCTTCTATACAGCTGTATCATTCACCGACGGTACGCCAGAAACTGACAGATCAATTTTCATTATGGTATCATTGTATCATCATACTCCCTCACGCGTATCCACTACTACTATATAATATCTTAATTATTTCATTTTTTTCTATTAGGCACACGTTGGCACATGTACTATATCAACCACAGCTACCTATATAGCCTACGGCTTATTGCATTGTCTTCGTTTGCCCTATAAACAATTGGTAAGTTTTGTACATTCCGCTGTTTCTCCTCTTGTTGTCAATTATTCAATTTGTCATGATATGAAATTTATTACGTGTGTCTGTTTCCTATTTTGCCTATTGCATTATATATAGGCATATATACTAAGCCCAAAGACTGCTGTCTTACATCTTGTATGTTCAGCCTGATCTGACCTTTGATCATTTTTGTACATACAGTGGAACCTTGGTTTACGAGAACAATCCGTTCTGGGAGCGTGCTTGTAAACCAAGTTACTCGTCTAGCAAAGCAAGATTTCCCATAGGAAATAATTGAAACTCAGACAATTTATTCCGCAACGTGTGCAATGTCTCATCCTGGTCTCCTATTGTGCCATTCCACACACGCACAAACACACACAAGCACACACAAATAAACATACACACATATTATGCTCACCTTACCCTCCTTTCCCTCAGTGGCCTCCTGGTTCTTGTAGTTTGCAGGTATGTGTATCCGGCAACCATCGCGACGATGCAGCAGTTTCCGCTGTCAGCGTCAATGTCATATGCAGGAGCCTCTTGCCTCTTATTAGCCAGCGCGCTGACGTCAAAGGCATCAGCAACTTTCCTCTGATTGGTCAGCGCGCTGCCTTTGAGAAGCGCTGACAGCGGAAGCTCCTGCATCGTCGCAATGGTTACTGGATGTGTGACGCCCTGGCAAAACCAGGGTGTCACAGACCTACAGAAATCCAGCAAAGTGCAGGTCATTCTCCTCCTTGGTAACCTGATCCCACACCAGTGTAGCAGGACAGACACACCCCTCCCCCCAGTGTAAGAGCTAAACTGAGCAGCAGGGGAGGGGCTGGGGCAGAGTGAGTTTGGAGTGTGAAGAGAGTAGACCAGGGGAGGATAGCTCCTGGCTGCTGTGAGGAAGGGGCCCGAGGTAGCCGGGGCAGGGTGGTGGCCCGCCGGTACCCAGGTAAGACCCAGATCACGGCAGGGGAGTGGGCTCCCCGTTCCCGACTGAGGAGAGAGAGTGGAGAACAAGAGAGGAGAAAGAGACATCTGGCTGCAGGGCAAAAACAGGGGTCTGCTGCACCGTGAGTGGGATCCAAACACCATCCGTACTGAAGGCTGCGGACACCGGCAATTCCTAGTTTACCAGTGACTCTGTGTGAAATACTTGTGAGTACGTCCGTGCCCTCAGGCACTGCACCGCAGCACTGCACCCTACTCCATGCCTATCCCCCATCGGGCCCCGGGACACACCACCCCTACCCACGGAGGGGTCAACACCTTAAGCTGCTCCCCGCCATCGCTTCCGGGATCCCCAGTCACCAGCAGCGGTGGTGCCCACCATCACCACAACCCGTGAATGGCGTCACGGACAATCCCCTTTTACAATAACCCCTTTTTACAGTGGAGCCTGGGATCACAGACCGGGTCACACCACCGTGATACTTACTGAAGTGACCCTTGGCCCGGATCTGAGTACCCCTATCCCTGGGCGACACAGATGCACATACTGTACCTGCGGACTACAAGAACCAGGAGGCCGCCGAGGGAATGGAGGGTGAGGTGAGCATAATATGTGTGTGTGCGTGCGTGTTTGTGCGTTTTTGTGTGTGTTTATGGGTGTTTGTGCGGACTGCAATAGCGGGTCAGAGCGCTGTGAAAGTACGGATCCAGAAGTGTGTGCGGTGAGTATTTGCTCGTACAGCAAAGATTGTTCATAAACCGAGTTACAAATTCACAACATGCTTTGCTCGTATAGTGAAATACTCGCACACCAAATTACTCGTAAACCGAGGTTTCACTGTATCTGTATATTTAATACACCGTGTGATAACTTGTTTATTAACACTTTTTTGTACCATTGTATTCACATGCAGACATGTTTATCTTGGAAAGGGCTACTTGCCGTAACGTTAATTGAACAACATGTCCCACAATTATTTTTCTGCTTGAACACATAAATAAAAAAGCACCTTTGGAAGGAAAAATTCCTTCTCAAGTTTCGATTTTTTCTTATTGAGTGCCAAAGTCTAACTTTGAACTTTGTACATTCCCTTTTGACTTCTGAGCACCAAGCATTTTGTTAGTGAGCCAGACCTACCCCTCTCTGTTACTAAAACATGAAGGATAATCACTAGGGGGGAAAAAATGTAGCACCTAGGTGCATCCTTATAATCCAAAAACTCTCCCACAATATCTAGTTTTGTCTTGCAACATAAAACCTGTCCTCTCTTAGCATAACACCTCTTATCATTCCATGCACTGGATTCAATTAGTTATCACAAAGTTTAATGTCAAGCAGTTTTCATTGTACTGTATCTGGAACGCGGGAGATTAATGACTGAGATAAATTCTCGCTGTGCAGCACAAACCGAGCTCCAGTCTTCTCCATTACCCTCTGATTTTTACTTTTATTCTCTTTTCAATTTGTTCCATTTTTCATTCCCGGTGACAAGAAGTTTTTATGACTGAAAAAGAAAATGACCCAAGGCAAATGTTTAATTATCGGCCCTTTCTACAAACATAGACACTGCTTGGAATAGATTTCATATAGTCTGCAATGTGGTGTGATGAATGGGAATACCGCCCTGTGACACATAAATCCTTGTAGGAATGAAATGACTGCCTGTAGGTGAGAGTCATCCATAGACCAAGGTGTGGTCCTGATTCACCTCAAGTCCTCTCAAAATAAATAAGAAAGTCCTACAAGCCGTGTGTCAATAATTTACAGAGAATAGCAAGTAGCGGCATATTCTGGAATCCTATGCAACGTAACGGTTCCATTATAAAGACATTTTAGGCAGTTTTTAACCCCTTAAGGCCACTTTACATGCAGCGACATAGCTAGTGATGTCGCTGCCGATCGCACCTGCCCCCGTCGTTTGTGCGTCACGGGCAAATCGCTACCCATGGCGCACAATATCGCTAATATCCGTCACACGGAGTTACCTTCCAAGCGACATCGCTGTGGCCGGCGAACAGCCTATTTTCTAAAGGGGCGGTTCATGCAGCGTCACAGTGACGTCACATGGCAGGCGTCCAATAGAAGCGGAGGGGTGGAGAGCAGCCGCATGAAAGACACGCCCACCTCGTTGCCAGAGGATGCAGGTACGGTGTTGTTCGTCGTTCCTGGGGTGTCACACGTGGCGATGTGTGCTGCCTCAGGAACAATGAACAACCTGCGTCCAAAAGCAGCAACGACATTTGGTAAATGGACGACGTGTCAACAATCAACGATTTGGTAAGTATTTTGCATCGTTAGCGTTCGCTCGTACATGTCACACGCAACGACGTTGCTAACGAGGCCGGATGTGCGTCACGAATTCTGTGACCCCAGCGATATCTCGTTAGCAGCCTTTAGGCTGTGTGACCACAAGGGGTTTTGGTGAGTTTTTGATGCTGCGTATTTCTTTGTACAATCAGGAGCGTGGCCCACCTTTGTGAACTAGGCATTTATCTATATTGCTTCCCATGGACAGGTGTCTAAACAGTTGGGACCCCTGTCCTGCTCTGCCCTTATTCACATTGAGGTTGCAAACATAAAGTAAGGTTTTAACCCTTTCACATCCTTGGGCGTGCTGGTACGTCATAGGTCATGTCCCTGCCTTTCATGCTGGCCACACTCCAGCCCGCATCTTTCCTTGCAATTGTTGGCTGATCTAATAAGCCAACATGTGCCTCTAACAGCCAAATCCACACGTGGCTGTTAACCAGTTAACTCCCCCTGACAGCTGTATATAACATGCGCCGGCAGACAGTGCGCCATTCCCAGCTCTCATGACGTAATTGTGGAGCGCCGACGGTTTGTCAAGATAGCCGGGGGTCAGCTGATGACCCTTGTGTCTGTCATGACGCTCTTCCTGTGAATGCTGGCTGCGAGCTGACATTCACAGGAGATCATGATGTCTGCTGTAAAGACCAGTACTGATGCACCGCTTTGTACAGCATACACGATCGGATGATCGCAGCTTCAAGTCCCCTAAGGGGGCTAGCACATACAATAAACAGTTTAAAAAAAGAAGTTTTTTCAAAATATGATAAAAAAAAATACAGTCCAGATCACTCATTGGAAAAAAAAAATACCGTATCTTTGGATTGTAAGACACTTTTCCTACCAAAAATTTGGGAGGAAAATGAGGCGTGCGTATTACAATCTGAATGTAGCTTACTGGGAGGTGGAGGATGGGCGCTGTGCTGGCGGCGGGGGCTGTGCTGGCAGGAGACCCATGCTGAGGGTGGGGGCCCATGCTGGTGGTGGGGGCCCATGCTGGCGTTGGGGGCCCAGCTGGCTGTGTGGAGCAGGGCTGTGTGGCGGATGTCACAGATGCTCTGTCGGTGGTGCGGCCCTCAAAGAAATGGCACCCAGAGTCGGCGCAAGCGCAGGTGGAATTCTCGGTTCAAGATCTCACCTGCGCATGCGCTGCCTCTGGCCCATTCTCCCAGCAGCGGACTTAAGGAAAATGGCGCCCGGAGGTGGCGCCTGTGCAGATGAGATATTGGTTTGTCATTGAGCCGAGAGCTCAATCTGCGCACATGCCACCTCCAGGCACCATTTCTTTGAAGCCTGCACCGCCGACAGACCATCTGGGAGTAGGACACCTGCCGCACCTCCCTGTTCTGCGCGGCCCCCACAGCCAGGACAGATTCCACAGCCATGACAGCCCTTGCAGCCAGCATGTGGCAGCCATAGCACTTGCAGCATCGACCTATTCCAACACCGTCTCTGACTCCTGTGATCCCACTCTACCACAGCTGGCGACCCCCCTCCCTTTTTTTTACCTTTTTTTTCTCTAAATTTAAGGTGCATCTTATAGAACAAAAAGTATGGTACACATATTTGCATATTTGATATCGCCAAGTTCAGAAATGTCCGATCTACCAAAAAATATAATAAACTAATCTGATTGGTAAACCGCACAACTAAATTGAAAACGCCAGAATTAAGGTTTTTTTGGCTGCTGCAACATTGCAATAAAAAAAGTAAGAAGTGATCAAAACATTATATCTACCTCAACAATAGTATCAGTAAAAACGTCAGCTCAGGGCGCAAAAAGTAAGCCCTCACGCAGCCCCAGATCCCGAAAAATAAAAATGTTACAGTTATCGGGGAATGGCACCAAAAGCAACATATTCATTTTTTTTACAAATTTCTGAATTTTTTTTCGCAGCACTTAAATAAAAAACAAAACTATACATGTTTGGTATCTACGTACTCATGCTCACCTGGAGAATCATACTGCAAGGTCAGTTTTACCATATAGTGAACATGGTGCATAAAAAACTGAAAAACTATTGTGGAATTGCATCTGAATTGTGGTCTGTGGGTCAGTATCGCGGTGTAAAAATAAATAAATAAAATATTTGGCATAGGGTCCCCTCATATTATGATACCCAGCACAGATAAAGCCTACGGCTATAGGCTGCAGCCCCCAGTCATGCGTTTGTCTTGGCTGTGTACCAAAATAAGAGGAACCGCATGCGGCTTTTTAAATAAAATTTATTTAAATAAATAATTTTAAAAAACGGCGTGCAGTCCCCGACAATTTTGATACTCAGCAATGATAAAGTCCAACAGCTGGGGGCTGATATTCTAAGGCAGGGGAGTCCCATGGTTATTGGGACCTCCCCAGGCTAAAAATAGCAGTCTGCAGCTTCCCCGGAATTGTTACATCTATTAGATGCGACAATCCCGGCGCTTTACCTGGCTCTTCTCGATTGCCCTGTTGCAGTAGCAATCAGGGTAATACTGGTTAATCACAGTGCACAACTGTCATCAAGCCCAGAATTAGCAATGGGTAGGGGTCTATGAGACCCCCCCATCACTAATCCTACAAGTAAAAAGAAATAAACACAGAGAAAAATCCTTTATTTGAAATAATACAGCACCCTCTTTTCCCTCTTTATTAACTCAAAAAGACCCTTGAAATTCCGTCATAATCCACACGACATCTTACAATGGTTCTGGCTTTGCTACATCCGAGCCTAGAGAGACTGAAAACATGTCCGATCTCTCCAGGCTCCGGGAAACAGTGACAAGGGGAACCCGGCTGGCAGCAGTAATGCTACTCAGGTCACCGGAGGTCATACCCGGCCAGGTTCCCACGGTATAACTTCTGGGGACCTGAAGCACTCTGGTTTAAAGTGCGGAGCTGTGCCGTGCACCCTGCCAACCCTTTAACACTGATAGTTCCGGCCAGGGGATGGGGAGTGAGGGGTAAAAACGCATGTAAAAAACAAACACAATAATGGATGTAAAAAAATGCAAATAAGCAATTTTACATAATAGGTACAATAATTCTGCAACATTAAAAAGTCACAAACGCTCATTGTGGAAACAGCCTTACGCTGTGAAAAAAGTATCAGAAGAGTGAACATGTGCACAAAAACTACATTTCTACATTGCTGTGTGTGATGCCCTGGACAAGCCAGGTAGTCACAGATAGCGCCCCTCACAACACCAGTCCCACACAAGGTAACACCAGCCAAACCACATAAACCCTAGTCACCTCCCTCAGAGCTTAATGGACACACCAGGGGGGTGGAGCCAGGCAGTTGGCACGCCCACCGAGGAGTTCAGAGGGCCTGATGCAGGAAACTGTCAGTTCAGTTGAGTAGGCAGTTGAGTTTGAGAGTTCAGTGGAGGAGGACAGGCCTGTGGTACAGGCCTGTGTCAGACTGACAGGTGTGAGGGTCGTAGCCTGCACACCTTGGCTAGGAGGCATACGGTGGCCTAGCCTGCAGGAGGAAGACGGCTCGATGGAACCGTGGTGGACCTGGACAGGGTAGTGGCCCGCCAGTACCAACCCGGGGAACTGACTGGAAACCGGAGCACACAGGGGGGTACTCAGACCCTGAAACAAGGTCCAGAATCCACCGGACTGAGTTAATTCACTGATTGCGGTCTGGACTATAGGTCCTTTCCCACCCAAGTCCCGACTGAAGACAACAGCCCACCGAGGGGGATAGAAAGCCACCGCACAGGCAGAGAGATCCCACGGGCCAGCGTCTGCGGGCAAACGGGCTTTCCCGACATACATACAGCCGTGGAGCGGACTCCCGTCGCCGAAGCGCAGGCAGTCTACACATACACTACACGATGCAGGAGAAAGGCAAAGACCACCGAACCGGGTGGGGGACCGGACGTAGCCGGCTGCGGGCACCAACCACCATCAACTTTGTTTACCAGAGACTTGTGTGTGTCAATAACAGTGAGTACAACAATGGCATCCGGCCGCGCACTGCCCTGCACCGCCCAGCTCTCCCCAACGGGTCCCGGGGCCATCATCCCTGCCCACGGAGGGGTTAACATCTTGCTGCATAACTATCTCCCTCGGGTGCCCCGTAACCGCAGCGGTGGTGTCTACATCTTCACCACATCCTGTGGGTGGCGTCACGAACTCAAACACGGCTCCGGCCGTACACCTACCTACCACCCCCGTAAGTAGTGTCAGCACCCTTTCAGAGCGAAGTGACCCCGGGTCCGGAGGCACTCGAGCCACCCACCAACAAGCCCGGATCCGAGCGGCTTGGCTGCAGCCGAGCGCGGGGCGGTACACTGTGCATCATGTTCAATTTTAGCAGCAGTTTCACAGTACTTTTTTAGGCTTGTTCCAGGTGAAATCCGACTGAAAAAGACATTGTGTACTAATATCCGATGAGTATATGCACACAGTGTCATTTAGACACCTGAAAAATATGCAATGTGCACAAATAAGGAAGTAGATGAAGTAGAAGATGCGCTCAGTTTAATATCTTACAGTGTCTGCAAGTGAACATCGCCCTCTGCTGGTCAGATAATAAAGAGAATGGACAAGCAGGAACCTAAGAAAAAGTGCATGTGTCCTTTGGGGGGGAAGAGATTGGAAGGGACGCCTAATCAGCTGACAGGAGGGGAGCAGTTACTACTTATAAAAGGCTTGTAAATCTCGAGAAAGGGAAGAATTGGCACTTGGACCAGTAGCAGGATGGTTGTGTGAGCAGCAAAGTGAGCTTACAGACATAGACCCAAAGTTCAAGATCCTAAAGAAGACCCATGACCATATTCGAGAGGCGATCCGAGACCACATCCAAGAGGAGATTATCAGACATCAGATCCTATAGAGGGCCTAATCCGTCAAAGTCAGAGCTGAAACCGAGGAGAGACAGTCTCTCTGAAGTAGAGCACAGTTTTGTGAATCGTTGCTTTCTGTGCAGACATTCGATACTAAGTGGGGACTGGGGGTGCCCCTCTGGCAATGAAGGCAGTCAGCATGTTCATTCTGAGAAGTTACCCACCAGCTTGGACTTGTAGCCTAGCAGGTAGTGTTGTCGACCCCTTCTAAGGGCCTGCTGTTTCGTGTTATTTAGATAGTGGACGATGGTGACTGGTAGAGAAGTGACATTGATGCTTCATGGGTTGAGGAATTATGAATAAGAAATCATTGAGAGTGACCAGTAACGATATAGCATGTAAATAGTATTGCGTTTATATCCTGTATATCTATATGGCTGTATTCTTTATTGTAACAATCTGTTTTATTGTTGCCAACTGTGCTATTCGCTGGCCTTGTGCCAAAGGCACCTTTTCATTAAAGTAAATAAATCATTGGTGGTACAGTTACCACTGTCTCCGCCATTGTATCCCATCCCAGCACCTGATAACATACATACCCTTACAGATAGGGACTCTAGATTGTGAGCCCCAATGGGGACAGTGTTGCCAATGTATGTAAAGCGCTATGGAATTAATAGCGCTATATAAATGAATAAAATTATTATTATTATTATTATTATACGCTTGCACAATTTTCAATGAGGTTTTTAACATGGTTTTGATGCGGCTTTTCAAGCCACATTGACTATCCATAGACTATTGTAGCACCCAGGGATATGGGGTACTCAGTTCCGGGCAGTATCTCTCTTGGGAATGTCACGGTGGTGGCCGTTACCCGGTTCTGTGCCCTTGGCCCTTTTTGTAATGGGGATATTTACAGGGGAGAATAAGATAATGTTCACATGTGACGCCACTTGCGGTGTTGCGACTAAATGTAGGGAGCCGCCGCTCCAGGATGTTTCTACTGGGGCTGGTGGTATTGACAGCTAGAATGGTACACCCTCCGCAAGTGGAGTTTTGCCCCAGAGGGTGTATGGTGCAGTTGGTGTCGGAAGAAGGTAGTCTACACAGGTATTCGGTGCAACTGATTTACTCACTGCTGGTAGTTATTAACTGGTTGCCCGAGGCCAGCTGGTTTCGCCTTCAGGTCCCCTTCGTCCTAGTGCCAGTTTGGTTCTCTGGTATCTTCTTCACCTGCACCTGTCTCTGGTAAGTGGGTCCCTGTGGTATGGAACAACTGGGGGTTCCCGTTCTGTGATTTGTCCACTTGTGTGCACCTGACAGTAGCATGAACCCGTGTGGGGTTGGAGTCTCTGGTCCTGTCCCCGGTTCTCCCTTTTCTACTGAGTCTTCGGATTCTTTATGGTCAGCAAGGTCCTTGATGGTCCCCTTGCTGTGCAGGTGTTAACAGGTCAGCCTAGAGCTCTTTCCTGTCCTAGGGTCCTGTACCCCGTCGGTGCATAGTTCCGGGAGTACTCCACCATACTCCACTGGCAACCACTTCTCCTGGATACCAGGTCACCGTTAAGCCGAGTCAGAACATCTCCTCACGTCCACCTTTACTCCTCACCACTTCCTCTGTCTTTCTAAAGGCTGCTTTACACGGTACGACCGATTGTGCAATTTCACAATCGATCGTACCCGCCCCCGTCCTTTTTGCGTCACGGGCAAATCGCTGCCCGTGTCGCATAAGGTCGGTAACCTTCATCACACGTACTTACCTCTCGTGCGACCACGCTGTGGGCGGCGAACGTCCACTTCGACCGACCAATGGAAGCGGAGATGAGCGGGACATAGCCGACGGCGGCTACGTGACGCAGGTGAGCTGCTGTTCATCGTTCCCGGGGTGTCACACGGAGCGGCGTGTGCTACCACGGAAACGATGAACAACTAAATTAAACGATATTATGGAACCTAGCGACCAGTACACGACTCACGATTTGTGAGCGATACTGCGTCACTAGGAGGTGTCACACAGGCCGGCATCGCCAGCGATTCCGGATGTGCGTCACAAAAAACGTGACCCCGATGATCTATCGCACGATAGATTGTCTGGTGTAAAGCAGCCTTTAGACTGACTACTGACTTCCTCTATCCACAGTCCGCACCTCCTACCTGGCCAACTAGTGAACTGGATTGGCTCCACCTCTAGACGGCCATCCATTAGTCCCACCCTAGCTGGGTACCATTGTATGGGGGATTGTTGGGGATTGCACGGGCACAGGAGCTGTGTGGAGGTTCAGTGTAAGTGATAGTTGAGCACCAGCTGTTGGAGCCAGGGACAGTGCCTGCTCCACCCCTGGCTGTTTAACCCCCTAAATGCCGTGATCAATAGCAATTGCAGCATTTAGGGTGTTGGGAGGGGAAGTGTGCTCCCTCTCCCATCTGAATGGGATCCCAACAACATGATAATGGGGTCTAGATCATTGCCATGGTATCCCAAGGACAAATTACAACCTCCTGGTTACGGTAACTATGTTAGACCATGCCAGGAGCATGTGGCACCAATAAAAACTCCAACTCATCCTGCAAAAACAGGCCCTCATATGACTGTTGGCAGAAAAATAAAAAAAACTATAACCTTCAATATTTAGTGATCAGTGATGAGCGAGCGCTACAATGCTCACGTGCTTTGTACTGTAAAAAAGCAGATCAGACGCTTGGACGAAGATCTTTCCGAAAAATGCTTGTTTCTCGTTGACTTCCATTATACTCAGTACTTGAGCCCGTCCAAGCATCCAACCTTCTCTTTTTAAGTACTGAGCACCCCAGCATTGTAGTGCTTGCTCATCACTAGTGCTGATGTAAAGTCTACATGTGGCAAATGTTTTTTTTATTAACAATTTTGTGTGATATAACCATCTGGTTTAAGGTTATAAAAAGTTTGAAAATTGCAAAATTTTCACACGTTTTGTCAAATTTTAAATTTTTTTCATAAATAAATGCTACTGTTCTTGACCTAAATTACAACTAACGTGAAGTACAATATATCACAAAAAACAATCTCAGAATCCGTGGAAGTGTTCCAGAGTTATAACCTCCTTATCTGACCCTGAGGAAGCTGCACGTTAGCAGCGACACGCGTAGGGTCTGGGTTCATTCCCACCACACCTTCCCTGTTACCAGGATCCCTCTAGCCTCCACCAGGCTGGTATTGTACTTACTTCAACAAGCTGGCTATCTTTATGACAGCCCTTGGTGTTATGGCCTTTCTCTATTGAGCTGTTATACTTTGCTTGTGTGCCGCCCCCGTGCCAGCAGCCGGTGCTGCTCGGATCCGGACCCGCTGCATGGCTCGAGGGATCCTCCAGACCCGGGGGTCACGCGGACACGCCGAATGAAAAGGGGAACGTAGTTGTACGGCCTTGACCGTATTCGGTTCGTGACGCCACCCACGGTGTGTGGTGAAGTGGGACACCACCACTGCTGTTGTGGGATACCCGGGGGAGATGTAATGGCAGCCAGATGTTAACCCCTCTGTGGTTAGTGATGGTTGCCCCGGGGCCCAGTGTCTCTGTGCAGGGTATGGCGATGGCAGGGGCCTTCGCGCCCAGACATACCAGGGGATGTTTGGTTACTCACAAGCAAATGAATCACACAAGTCTTTTTGTAAACCAAGGTGCTGGTGGCCGGCCGCCGCGGCCGGTTGTACTTTGGTCTCGCACTCGGGCAGGTGGTCGCCATCTCTTCCTCTGCACTTGTTGTGGTTGTGTGTTTCGACTTCCCGGTGTGGAACACGGGAGTCCGCTCCCAGCTTTCTGTGTGACTGAGGAGCCGTGTCCGCTGACGCTGACCCATGGGATCTATGGGCCCTGGTGGTTGCCCTATCTCTATCTGTGGGTGGTTGTCTGCTTTTGGGACTTTGGTTCGGACAGGACCTGTAATCCTGCCGTCAATCAGTTGGTTAGCTAGGCCGTTGGTTCCGGTCGTGGCTTCAGGGTCCGAGTACCCCCTCTGTGCATGGTTTCCGGTCGGGTCTCCGGTGTCGGTACCGGTGGGCTCCAACCCTGCTCCGGTCCTCCTCGGATCTGCCAAGCCATCTTCACGTCTCCTGCTGACGGAGACCACAGAGTGCCACCTAGCCAAGGCACCAGGGCTCCGACCCTGGTACTGTTCAACTTGAACTTCCCCTCCGCTGTAGCTACACCTAGCTCCAGCCCACACTCCTCTCAACTTGAACTTCAGACTACAACTGCTCTAGACTGACTCACTGTTTTCCCGCCCCGGGCTGTCTAGACCCTTAGGTGGGCGTTCCCTAACCGCCTGGTCCCGCCCACTGGTGTGCCTGTCTTGCCCTGAGGGGGGGTAACTAGGGTTTCAGGTCAGCTGTATGTGACCTAGGTGAGGGATGGTGTTGTGCGGGGGCCTATTGTGTGACTACCTGGTTTTGCCAGGGCGTCACATTTGCCTGGGGATTATTGTTGATCTGCCAGGATCCCTTTATCCTCTGTGAGACTTGACCGGGGTTATCTATGACGGCCGGTATGTCTCGCCCCGGTTGTGCTCACTCCATGCATAGAAAGCAACTCCACTCCGGGGTTTATGCTGTTTCCCTGCAGGCTGAAAGGAGGGTTAAAAGGAAACAGGAACATGGGCGTGGGGCCTTAGTGTGAGGGAGTGAACACAACTCCCTGAGTGTCTGCCCGGGGAGCACATGTATATTGTTGTTGGACTTTTGGTTTGTGTAATAAACCGTGTGCTGTGACCATTGGTGCCTGGATCCCGTGTCTTCTGCCGTGCAGCCGACCACGCTACCTCACAGATGGTGGAGAATGCGGGCATGCCAGCCCGGTGAGGTGTAGCATCCATCCCTGGTGACCCGGTAGCACATGTCCTGGATTCGAGCGGCTATACTACACTCCAAACCCGGTGACGCCATGGAGGACATACTAAAGCAGCTGGCTCAGGCTAATGCACAGCAACAACAGGCTAATGAACAGCAGCAACAGACCAATGCAGCAATCCTTGCAATTGCAGGAAAAAAGGCACCAAGAACAGATGGTTCTCCTGGCCAAGTCGATCCGTGCCGGACCAGCAGCAACAACCCTGGAACCGGGTGACGACGGCAGCGTCCGGAAAGTGGTGAGACAAGCGTTGCAAAAGATGACCCCGGGGGATGATGTGGAAGCGTTCCTGGCGGTGTTTGAGCGGGTGGCCGAGCGGGAAAAGCTGCCGACCCCCCAGTGGGCTGAGGTATTGTCGCCCTATCTGACGGGGGAGCCCCAAAAAGCGTACCTGGACCTCTGTACCGAGGACGCCATAGAATATGCGACCCTGAAAGCCGAAATACTTGCTTGGTTGGGGGTGAATACCTATGTACGGGCTCAGCGGGTAAATCAGTGGTTCTATGAGGAAGCCAAACCCGTACGCTCCCAGGCCTATGACTTGTTGAATCTGGTAAAGAAGTGGTTGCAGCCTGACACTCTGAGCCCTGCGCAAATGGTGGAAAGGGTAGTGGTTGATCGCTTTGTGCGCACTTTACCCATCACCATTCAACGGTGGGTAGGACAGGGCGACCCAAGTACCCTGGACCAATTAGTATGCCTGGTGGAGTGGCATGTGGCTACGCAGGACTTGATACGGGACACTGAGACTTTGCGTACCGCCCGTCGGTCCGGCCCCTCCAAGCCTAGAGTCAAGGACCCACCGCTGACACCGGTGCGGGAGACCGCTACCGTCCCGTCCGAGGCCGCGCCCGCCGTCTCTGAGGTCCGGAAGGCTGTGTACCCTAAACGACAACTCGTCAAGGGGGTTTCCTTCCCTATTAGATGTTGGCGGTGCCAGCGGGTGGGACATATGGAAGCCCAGTGTCCACTCACCACGGAGCCCATGGATTGTGGGGTTACCCGGCGGGGTTCAATGTATGCTCAGGTGGTGTGTACCGCTGACCTTGTCTCCCCGGAGACTGAGCCCCACTTGTGCCAAATACAGGTGAATGGATGTCCGGTTACAGGCTTGTTGGATTCCGGAAGCTTAGTGACCCTGGTGCGATCAACCCTAAGGGCTGAAGTAAAAGCCACAGGACGTACCGTGGGGGTGGTTTGCATACATGGGGACCGCCGAGACTATCCCACGGGGATTGTCACCATCACAGCACCCTGCGGTCAGGTGCAACATGAGGTGGGACTTATTAACACTCTTCCCTATGACGTGATCCTAGGAAGGGATCTGCCCTATTTTTGGACTTTATGGAAGGGGCCTCCAAAGTCCCCTCAGATATTGGACAGTCCGGGACCTGAGCCCGACAATCCCGAATCCGGGACGCCTGCCGTAGGGATCCCCATGATAGGGACAGAATGTGAACCCGATAGGTCGCCCCTAGAGGTTTTGGCAGGAGAGGCTGAGATGGTCGAGCCCATCCCGGAGTTGGAGGCGTCCCCGGATACGTTTGGGACAGCCCAACTCCAGGATCCTACATTAATACATGCCCGGAGTCGGGTGACAGTGGTTGACGGGGTGGCACAGCTGCCCGGTGCCCAGGTAAGGTACCCCCATTTCGCTCTTAAGCAGGATTTACTCTACCGGGTAGATGAAATACGGGGCGTGGGGGTAGAGCAGTTGGTGGTGCCCCAGCCATATCGCCAGCAGGTCCTCGACTTTGCTCATAAACACCTGATGAGTGGCCACCTAGGGGTCAAGAAAACGCAGGAGCGAATATTGCAAAGGTTCTATTGGCCCGGGGTCTTTGGGGAGGTAAAACGGTTCTGCGAAACCTGCCCGGAGTGTCAGCTTACCGCACCCCTGGCCCACTTTCGCAGTCCGTTGGTACCCTTACCCATTATAGAAGTCCCTTTTGAACGGATAGGGATGGATCTGGTGGGGCCCCTCGTAAAGTCCGCTCGAGGGCACCAACACATCCTAGTGATCGTTGACTATGCCACCCGGTATCCAGAGGCGATACCTCTCAGACATACTGCAGCGAAGCTTATAGCTCGGGAGTTGTTTGCTGTGTTCTGCCGGGTGGGGTTGCCCAAGGAGATCCTTACGGATCAGGGGACCCCATTCATGTCTAAAGTGACCAAAGAGCTATGCCGGCTACTCCAGATCAAGCAGTTGCGTACGTCTGTGTATCATCCTCAGACGGACGGTTTAGTGGAACGATTCAATAAAACCCTGAAAACCATGCTCAAAAGGGTGATTTCCAAAGACGGGAAAGACTGGGATATGATGCTTCCCTATTTGATGTTTGCCATCCGAGAGGTGCCACAGGCATCCACGGGGTTTTCGCCTTTTGAGTTGTTATATGGGCGACATCCCCGGGGATTGTTGGACCTGGCAAAGGAAACATGGGAGCAAGAGCCCACCCCCATAAAAGTGTGATTGAACACATTTTAGGAATGCAGAACCGCATAAGCGCGGTCATGCCAATTGTGAAGGAGCATTTACAGGAGGCTCAGGCCGCGCAAAGCGGCCGCTACAATAGACAAGCCACCGTGCGGACCTTTAACCCCGGGGAACGGGTGTTGGTATTGATCCCCACGGCGGAGAGTAAATTCCTGGCTCAGTGGCAAGGCCCCTACGAGATAAAGGAAAGAGTCGGGGTGGTCAACTATAAGGTATTGCAGCCCGGTAGGCGGAAACCTGAACAAATATACCATGTCAACCTATTAAAACCTTGGCAGGAACGGGAAAGCCTGATGGTTGCTTTTTCCCCATCTCCCTCCTCTTCGGGTCATTCAAACCCGGCTCCAGCGACTTCCGGAGAGAACGAACCGGAAGTAAGGATTGGAGAAGCCCTCACCAAGCAACAGAGGCGAGAGGCCAGATGGCTGGTTCAGCAGAACCCCGATGTCTTCTCCAAACTGCCTGGTAGGACCAGTCTGATACGACATGACATTGTCACCGAGCCTCACCTGAAGGTACGCCTGAAGTCATACCGGGTGCCGGAGGCTCGAAGACAAGCCATATCAGAGGAAGTGAAGACGATGCTACGCCTCGGGGTCATCGAAAAATCCCGGAGTGAATGGGCTAGTCCCATTGTCCTAATACCAAAACCCGATGGCTCCTTAAGGTTCTGCAACGACTTTAGGAGATTGAACGAAGTATCCAAGTTCGATCTCTACCCCATGCCCCGGGTGGATGAGCTGATTGATAGGCTGGGACAGGCGCGATATTTCACCACGCTCGACCTGACCAAGGGGTACTGGCAGGTGCCACTGACCGAGTCTGCCAAGGAGAAAACCGCTTTTGTTACGCCGGAGGGTCTCTTCCACTATGTTGTCTTGCCTTTTGGGTTACATGGCGCTCCGGCCACGTTCCAGAGGTTGATGGACCTGGTGCTGGAACCCCACCAGGCGTATGCATCAGCGTACCTTGATGACATCATTATTTACAGCTCTGAGTGGCAGACCCACTTGGAACAGGTACAAGCGGTGGTGAACGCGCTCCGAACAGCCGGATTGACAGCCAATCCCAAGACATGTGCGTTGGGGCTCACGGAAGCCCGCTACTTGGGCTACGTAATAGGCCAAGGAGTGATTAAGCCCCAAATTAACAAAGTTGAGGCGATCCAGAAGTGGCCTAGACCCCTGACCACGAAGCAGGTTAGGGCCTTCCTGGGTATCGTGGGGTACTACAGGAGGTTTGTAAATAATTTTGCGGGACTATCAGCCCCCTTGACGGACCTTCTCAAAGGCAAGAAGTCCGTCATGGTGCGCTGGACTCAGCAGGCCGAGGACTCATTCCGGGCCCTGAAGGGGGTCCTGTGTGGACAGCCCGTTCTTGTCAACCCTGATTTCCGGAAGGAGTTCATAGTACAGACTGACGCCTCGGAGGTCGGCCTGGGGGCAGTGCTGTCTCAGGTGGTTCAGGGGGAGGAACACCCCGTCACCTTCTTAAGTAGGAAGCTCACCCCTCCCAAGCGGAATTATAGCGTAGTGGAGAAGGAGTGCCTGGCGATCAAGTGGGCCTTGGAGTCCCTACGCTATTACCTGCTGGGACGACAGTTTCGCTTGGTGACTGATCACTCTCCGCTGGTCTGGATGAGGTCCGCCAAGGAACGGAATGCCCGGGTTACCCGGTGGTTCCTTTCTCTGCAGAACTTCTGGTTTACGGTTGAACACCGGGCCGGTAGGTTGCAGGGCAACGCCGATGCCTTGTCCCGCGGCCCGTGTTTGATGGCGGGAGTTCAACCCCGCTCGCTTGAACTGAGGGGGGGGGGTGTGAGACTATGACCGGGGTTATCTATGACGGCCGGTATGTCTCGCCCCGGTTGTGCTCACTCCATGCATAGAATGCAACTCCACTCCGGGGTTTATGCTGTTTCCCTGCAGGCTGAAAGGAGGGTTAAAAGGAAACAGGAACATGGGCGTGGGGCCTTAGTGTGAGGGAGTGAACACAACTCCCTGAGTGTCTGCTCGGGGAGCACATGTATATTGTTGTTGGACTTTTGGTTTGTGTAATAAACCGTGTGCTGTGACCATTGGTGCCTGGATCCCGTGTCTTCTGCCGTGCAGCCGACCACGCTACCTCACACCTCCTTTAGGCTGACATTATATTCAGCTTTAACTAGCTGGTTATCTAGCGCCCCACGAGGCCTCAGGGGTTACTCGTCACCGGGCCAGTGGTTTTGTGGGGTTGCTGTGACTGGCCTGACCTGGCTCCGTGGCCTCGTCGACAACATGTAAATGGCAAACAAACAGGTGCAAGATGTAGAGGGGGATGGAAGGAGAGCAAAGGGTCCCAGGAAGGAAGTGAATTCCTTCAGCTGGGGTGAATACATATTTAATAGGGAGCCAGGAATGAGCCAAAAGAACCGTTTCTTTTTGGTGAGCGGAGCCATGGGAACCGGATCACCAAAAAGAGCCGGACTGCCCATCACTACCATCTACGTCCTGTCCCAGGGCCAGCTTGTTAAACGCTGCACCCACAAGGCTCTCTACTCTGTTCTCTGTCCTGGGCTGTTCTCTGACTTAGGCCTAAGCCACACGGAGAGAAAACCGGTGCGAGTGGAGTGCGATAAAACATCGCATTCCACTCGTACCAATTTTAGCCTGTGTGTCAGCGCACATGAGCGATTATTTTCTCAGCCTTAATCGGACCGAGAAAACAATTGCAGCATGCTGCGATTGTAATGTGAGACTCTTTTTCTCGCACCCATTCAAGTGTATGGGGCGAAAGAAAAATCGCACTGCACTCGTGGTACACCGGTGTACCGCGAGTGCAGAGCGAGAATCGCAATAGCTGGCTACAAAGGAGAGAGGGAGAGAAATCCCTCCCTCCCCTCTGCAGCACCGGCCCGCCCCTCCGCAGCACTGGTCCGTGCCCCGCAGCTGTGGTCCACTCGCACAGTCGGACCTCAGTCGCAGGGATATTCGCATGACACTCGGCTATGCTGTGCTGCCAGCGTGAGCCGAGTGTCATGCGAGGATCGTACTAGTGCCCCGTGTGGCCCCGGCCTAAAAGTGAAACTGCTTGTCTTTTTACTCATTGAGAGCGGCCCCCACCTCAGGAATGACTCAGCAGTTCTGGGGGAACTTCCCCAGCCTGGTTTCCTGTGTCTGGTGACTGGCTCACTATCTGGGTGTTTTATGTAAGTTATGAACTCAGGATTTAGTGTAAGTGAAACAAACCAGTGATTAACCTCTTCTCACGTGGGAGAGAATTACAATCTTAAAACAGATGCAATACTCTGTGGCGACTGAAGCTTCAGGGCACCATAGTTACCCTTGCTACAGCCTTGGTTGTCACTGCTTTCTTTTTACAGAGCTGCTATACTCAGTTTACTTAGGCATCATTGCTGTTTTACATCTTTTTCTACAGGCTTGCTATCCCTGACCAGAGTTACCATTGCCTTTACAGCTTTAGGCTGTGTTCGCACTTTGCAGTTCAATTCTGCAGCGTGTAAGTCACTGCGTGTGCGTCTCAGAACGCAGCCGAAAAAGCTGCGTTCTGAGACGCATTCGGCAGAACGCAAAGTGCGGACATTCCTGGAGAGAATTCATGTGTTCTGGATGCTTTCTCTGCCATAGACAGAGTGGGAAAAGCATCCAGAACGCACATTTTTCTCAGTGCGCACCCACTCGGCTCTGCAGCATTCCCATAGACTTGCAGCAGAGCCGAGTGGGACCGCACTGTCGCTGTCATGGCTGGCTGCGGGACAGTGCCGCGCGATCAAAATGAACTCTGATGAACTTCACATGACTTCATTGTGATCGCGCGGCTCTGTGCGTGTGCCGCAGCTTGACTTGCGGTCACACGTGAAGGACTCACCTGTGATCGCAAATCCCCTGAGTGACTGCAGTGAGCCACGCGATCAGCTGTGCTTTCACTCAGGTTACTCGCCCAGTCCTTCACCGGAGAGCGGTGACCGCGAGTAACCTCAGTGACAGCACAGCTGATCGCGCGACTCACTTCAGTTGCTGCATGGAGCTCACAGGAGCGGCGGTGTTCTACTGCCGCTCCTGTCAGCTTCCGATGTAGCAGAGCTGGAAGCATCGTGGGACCTTTCATGGATTACGTCGGACCTGGAGGTGTTTTTGAGGGATTAATAAAGTGGTGAAAGAGGGTGTTTTTTTTGTCTTTCATTACAAATAAAGGATTTTTTGGATGTGTGTGTTTATTTACTTTAACTTACAGGTTTATCATGGAAGGTGTCTCGGGCAGACGCCTGCCATGATTAACCTAGGACTTAGTGGCAGCTATGGGCTGCTGCCATTAACTCCATATTACCCCGTTTGCCACTGCACCAGGGCAATTCGGGATGAGCCGGTAAAGTCCCGGGACTGTCGCATCTTATGGATGAGGCAATTCCGGGCGGCTGCTGGCTGATATTTTTAAGCAGGGGAGCTCCCCATAACGTGGAGCTCCCCATGCTGAGAATACCAGCCTTCAGCCGTGTGGCTTTATCCTGGCTGGTATCCAAATGGGGGGGGACCGCACGTAGTTTTTTTTTCCATTTATTTATTTATTTATTTATTTTACTGCTCGATATAGACACGCCCACCGGCGGCTGTGATTGGTTGCAGTGAGACAGCTGTCACTCAACGTGGGGGCATGTCAGACTGCAACCAATCATAGGCGCCGGTGGGCGGGGGAAGCAGGGAATACGTGATGGATTAATGAGCGGCCGGCATTTTCAGGGAGAGATCGACATGGACAGAGAGAGAGATAGAGACATAGAGAGAGACCGACCGACAGAGAGAGAAAGACCGAAAGACCTGCCTTTGTTATGTTAAATAAAAACATGTGGATCGCAATAATAAAGCAATGCAAGTGCACTGCTTAACATTTTGGCAGCGATTTACTACAACTCATTGATTTCAATGGCTGTGGAACGCAGCCAAAATGGCAAAAACAATTGACATGCTGCTTCTTCATGTTTTTTGCCCAAAGTTATGCAAATTAAACGCAGCGTTTGGAAACGCAAAGTTCGGATAAGAAATTCACAGTTTCCATAGACTTTGCTGGAAAATGAAAACGCATGCCTTTTGGCATGAAAACGCTGCAGTTCAAAACGGATCTAAAAAGCACCTGAAATGCAGGTGTAAACGAAAAGTGCGGACACAGCCTTATGCTTTGGCTATTCCAGCACTTGCATATGGTTTTTCTTTGTTTTGTTTTTTCTCTGTACATCTCTATCCTTTTTGTTTCAGAGGATTTTTCTATTTTACATGTATTTGTATGTACATTTTGCTCCTGTACCGCCCCGCGCTCGGCCGCAGCCGAGCCGCTCGGATCCGGGCTCGTTTGGTGGGTGGCTCGAGCGCCTCCGGACCCGGGGGTCACGTCGCTCTGAAGGGAGGCTGGCGCTAAGTGAGGGGATTTCGGTGGGGTGGTTCACGGCCGAGGCTGTGATGTTTAGGGATGTAAGTTCGTGACGCCACCCACGGGTTGTGGTGAGTGTGGACACCACCGCTGCCGTTAACTAGGCTCCCGGGGACGGTGTTATGCAGCCTGGTGTTGACCCCTCCGTGTTGGTGCGGCGCGGTGTGCAGCCCGAGGGCACTGTTGTACTCACTATGACAGATACACCGGAGTCTATGGTAAACCAAAAGGATGGTGGTCGGTGCCCGCAGCCGGCTGCGCTTGGTCCCCCACCCGGTTCGGTGGTTCCCGCCTTTTTCCTGCACCTCTTTTTGTAGAACTTGACTGCCTATGCTTCAGCAACGGTAGTCCGCTCCCCGGCTTTATGTGTGTCGGGGAACCTGTTTTCCCGCAGGCTCTGGCTCGTGGGATCTCTCTGCCTGTGCGGTGGCTTTCTATCCCCCTCGGTGGGCTGTTGCCATCTTTCGGGTCTTGGGATGGGAAAGGACCTAAGGTCCAGACTTCAATCAGTAAATTCGACGTGGTCCAGTGGCTTCTGGACCTCGTTCTGGGTCTGAGTACCCCTCCTGGTGCTCCGGTTTCCAGTTGGTTCCCCGGTTCGGTACCAGCGTGCCAATACCCTGTCCCGGTCCCTTACGGTTCCTTCAGCCGTCTTCCCGACTCCTGCAGGCGGCAACCACCATCTGCCTCCTGGTCACAGGGTATCTGGGCTACGACCCAGACCCCTGACAGACGTTTACTCTTCACTACTGCTCTCTTTCACCTCCAAAACTCATCTGCTGTGTTTTTCCCGCCTCAGGCTATCCGAACTCCTCGGTGGGCGTGGTCAACTGTCTGGCTCCGCCCCCCTGGTGTGAACGTCAAGACCTGAGAGGGGTGACTCAGGGTTTTTAGGTTGGCTGCTGTTACCTTGTTAGGGGAACGGGTGTTTGTGCAAGGGCCTACCTGTGACTACCTGGGTAGTCCAGGGCATCACACTCTATGCTAATTGATTACAGAATTTGGTTGTTGTGGTGTTTGGATTTATTATGGGCTCTTGTCCCAATCATTGGTTTTAATTGTTTTTAATATCCTTTTGCATCCAATAAAGATTACTTGTACTTTATTACTCAGTGGAGTGCTTCTGTATGCTGGTCTCTTTTTCTTCTTCTTGTCAATAACCTCATAAAGTGACAGTGGTCAGATTTGTAAAATTTGGCCTGGTCAGGAAGGTGGAAACAGACTGGGGGGTTTTCACTAAAACTTGTACAGCTGGATTCTTTTTAATGAAAGCATCTGTAGCAGGAATTTATGCTTTGACCTATGGTGTCCTTCCCATTAGAATGTATGCCCATGGAATCAATGTCCATCTAAAAATAAATAATAATAAACAAATAGAACAACTGTATAGATAGAACAACACAGGGGTCTTGGAGAGAAAAACTGATACTAAGGCCCTGTGCACACGCTGCGGTTTTGCAGCAGTTTTGCTGCATGTTTTGCTGCAGAAAATGTTTATAACCATGCTGCAGTCCTTCCCCAGCAAAACCTATGTTAAAAAAAAATCCTGTGCGCACCCTGCGGTTTTTTTCACCAACAGGTTTTGCTGCATGTTTTCTGCAGCAAAAGGAATGTGCATGTCACTTCTTTTCTGCAGGTATATCTATTCTTTTGCCATAGATAATGGTCAAAAAACGCAGGGAACAACCCGTGGAAAAACCGTGGCAAAACCGTGGCAAATCGCGGTAAAACCTCATGCATTTTTTGGGTGCGGTTTTCCGCGTTTGTTTTACCGCGGTTCGGTAATCTTTCAGAACCTGTGGAATTTTCTTAAGAAAATTCCATTTTCTAGTGCGCACAGGGACTAAGCTTTGTAGATAGGTACAACGCTATGGGAATGAGTGGCTTGGAATAACAAACCTCCCAACCGGTGTGATTTGCCGCTCTGATGTGCTGTATACAGCGACTCCCTATGGCTGCAGGGTGAAGAGGAGATCCAAACTTTAAGCTATGCGCGCACTAGAAAATGGATTTTACTTAAGAAAAATCCGCACCCTGTGGCAGAATACCGCACCCACGGCAAAAACCACGGTAAGGGCTCATGCGCACGTTGCCGAATTTCATGCATTTACGCTGCGTATTGCATTGCAGCGTAAATGCATGCAACCTGCATCCCCAGCACAATCTATGAAGATTGTGCATGAGACGTTTGCACGTTGCGTTTGAGAGCGCAGCAATTTGGATGCCAAAATTTTGTTCCAAATCGCTACGTTCCAAGAAGCAGAATGTCAATTATTCCGTGCACTTTGGATGCAGATCCTGCTCTGTCTATGGGAGAAGCTGCATCCAGAGCGCATGAAATCGACTTTTTTTCTGCAGAAACACTGCATTCATTAAAAATTCATTATGCAGTGTTTCTGCAGCGATTTGACGCGCACATGTGCTGTCGAATCCCTGCAGAAATGTCTGCAGGGACACGACGCAACGTTCGCATACAGCCTAATAACGCACCCATGTTATTGAAGTGGTTTTGCCGCGATTTTTCCGCAGGTTTGTACTTGCGGTTTTTTATCATTATCTATGGCAAAAACAGCAGGTATCTGCACAAAAGAAGTGACATGCACATTAATTCTGCAGTGGAAAATCCGCGGGTAAATCCGCAGGTATAAAAAAACGCAGTGTGCGAACAGCATTTTTTTATACCCATAGGTTTTGCTGGGGAATGACTGCAGCAATGTTAGACATATTTTCTGCAGCAAATCCGCGGTAAATCCGCAGCGTGCGCACAGGGCCTTAGAAAGGTTCTGTGAAAAAACTGCAATGTTTCAGGCTCTGCCCAAGAATGGAACATCTTGAACAGGTACCAGGATCCATAAAAGTAGTTTACTGATAAAAAAAAACAATGTGTTTTGGCGCAGGCCTTTCTCTACTTTTATGTATCCTGATTCCTGATCCCTTACAAGACATTCCATTCTTGGGCAGCGCCTTCTGAAGTCATGAACTTATGGATGCATCTGTCAGGCATGTAGCAGGATGTAAGAAGGTAAAGGTTATCTGAAATACCTATTTTCACTCACAGATGGTTTCTAACAAAACTGTTGTATATACAAAATCCATTCCATACATTTGAATGGGACTGTTTCTCAGGGTTATCTCAGGATCATCTAAGCAGGTTAGGCTTCTTTCACACATCAGTTTTTTGCCATCAGTCACAATCCGTCGAATTTAGAAAAAAAACGGATCCAGCGCTGGATCCGTTTTTTTCTCATTGACTTATGATTGCGACGGATGGCCTCACGTTACATCCGTCGTACGACGGATCCATCAAAAAATGTTTGTCCATCAGGCGGAGACGACGTCCACAGTAACGTTTTTCGTGTGCGTAAAAAAAAACAAACCGACTGTTTTGCCGCCGTCCGTCGTTTGTAATGGAGGCCAATAGCAGCAGGATCCGTCATAATCCGTGAAATGACGGAATCCGGCAACGGATCCGTTTTTTTTTTTTAACCGAGCATGCTCAGATGTGTAAATAAATTTATTGTCAGAAAAAAGTCTCTCTCTGGACAACATCTGCAAGGAGTTTGTATGTTCTCCCCGTGTTTGTGTGGGTTTCCTCCCACACTCTAAATACATACTGATAGGGAATTTAGATTGTGAGCCCCAATGGGGACAGTGTTCTTGATGTATGTAAAGCGCTGCGGAATATGTTAGCGCTATATAAAAAAATAAAGATTTATTTATTTATTAATTTATTTATTTATTAGCATCACATGCATTTTTTGAGTTTCCACCAAGGAGACACTACAATGTACGTTATTTACTTGCGTTTTTTTCTGTATCTATTACAAGTCTATGGGGAAAATCTGCACATAAAATTGAGTACCCGCAAGAGAAATTGACATGCTGCAGATTTGAAACACATACTGTAAGTCAGTTTAAGCTGATTAAAGAAAAGAAAACAAAAAACACAGTGGGCAGGAGAATTCTATAAATCCTGTTCACTTTGCTGGAGCTGGAAGACACTACTTTGCTGATATAATGAAAATATGCAGTATCAAAAACTGACCATGGGTGGTGCTCCGTGCCGCCTTCGCCTCCCTCTACCTCTACTGTCTCAGTGATTCCCTCCTGCTGCACAAGGAGCTAGGAGCTGGTGGTAAGATGTGGATAGCATCTAAAGGGTACTTTACACACTGCGATATCGGTACCGATATCGCTAGCGAGCGTACCCACCCCCCGTCGGTTGTGCAAGACAGGCAAATCTCTGCCCGTGGCGCACAACATCGCTAACACCTGTCACACGGACTTACCTTCCCTGCAACATTGCTCTGGCCGCCGATCCGCCTCCTTTCTAAGGGGGAGGTTCGTGTGGCGTCACAGCAACGTCACACGGCAGCCGTCCAATAGCAGAGGAGGGGCGGAGATGAGCGGCCGGAACATGCCTCCCACCTCCTTCCTTCCTCATTGCCAGTGGCGCAGGTAAGGAGATGTTCGTCGTTCCTGCGGTGTCACACATAGCGATGTGTGCTGCCGCAGGAATGACGAACAACATCGTACCTGCAGCAGCAACGATATTAAGGAAATGAACAACGTGTCAACAAGCAACGATTTTTCACGTTTTTGCGTCACTGATTGGTGTCACACGCTGCAATGTCGCTAACGACGCCGGATGTGTGTCACTAACGACGTGACCCCGACGATATATCGTTGGCGATGTCGCAGCGTGTACAGCACCCTTAAGATTGTGTACAGTGAGGGAGGGAAGTGAGTGAATACTGCCACCTGTCACCACAGTAATTACTGTGCAGTGTGAGGGCTATATATATTGAGGTGATATGCGTGTGTTTATGTCGCGCCCAGGGTTATGGGGTACTTGGTCCCGGGCAATATATGTATTGGAAATGTCACTTTGGTGGCCGTTTCCCGGTTCCGTGCCCTGGGCCCTTTTTGAAAAGGGGAAGTATTTACAGGGGATTAGAATAATGTTCACACGTGACGCCACTTGCGGTGTTGAGGCTATGTAGATGGAGTCGCAGCTGCACAATGTCCTCTACTGGGGCTGGTGTTAATGGCAGCTTGGATGTTAGAACCTCCGCAAGCAGGGCCGGGCCCCAGAGGGTAGGTGTAATGATAGTGTCGCGGGCGGGGAGGGCGCCGCTGCACTCGCTAACGCTCGGGTCTGGCGCTCCTGCGATGGCTGCTCGGTGGCTCGAGCGGTGGGCCGGATCCGGGGACTCGAGCGGCGCTCCTCGCCCGTGAGTGAAAGGGGGGTAGTTTGGTTTGGGGATTTGGTCCGTGACGCCACCCACGGGTTGTGGTGAGGTTGGGCACCACCGCTGCTGGTGACCTCGGGAGCGATGGCAGGGAGCAGCTGGGATGTTGTTTTCCCCTCCGTGGGTAGGGGTTGGTTGTCCCGGGGCCTGGTGAGGTGACGGGGAGGCAGGGTCGGGAAGGTGCAGGGTCGCTTGGACTGCGCAGCGCGGTGCCGGATGGCACGGTAGTACTCACTCAGCCACAAATGTACGCAAAGTCTCTGGTAAACCAAACGGCTGGATGGACGGGTCCCGCAGCCGGATGCTGTAGTTTCTCCCCGGACGGTTGGTGGTGGCTGCCTTTCCCTGCACCTGTGTGTATGTTCGGTCCCGATGGATTCCCACCGGTAACCCGCTCCCCAGCATGTATATGTGCCAGAGGAGCCCTTTTGCCCGCAGGCTCTGGCCCTTGGAACTCTAGCTGTGGCGGTAGCTGTATTTCCTTTTTGCTGGTTGGACGGTTGCCTTCAATCGGGTCTTGGCTGTTAGGAAACCCCTGGGGTTCCGGTCACTGACGGATTTGACCTCTAATGGCGACTCCAAGCCTGGTCGGGGTCCGTAGGCCCTGCCTGTGTGTGCTGGCTTCACTTCGCTCCCCGGTTTGATACCGGCGGGCCACCGCCCGTCCCCGGTCCTACGGGTCTGCGTTGATCTGCCTCTCCTGCAGACGGCCACCACCGTCTGCCAACCTTGCTCTTGGTGCGCAGGCCACACACCCGGACACGGTCAGTTTGCTCCTCGACTACCACTTCACTCTTTCCTCCTCCACTTCCCTAACTGTTCTCTCCACTTACTTCCTTTTCCCACCTCCAGGACTATGAACTCCTCAGTGGGTGGGGCCAACCACCTGGCTCCACCCCACCTGATGTGGACATCAGCCCCTGGAGGGAGGCAACAAGGATTTTGTGTCTGGTTGATGTGCCTGTCTCGGGGTGGGGGTGCATGTTGCAGTACCTGTGATGACCTGGCTAGTCCAGGGCACCACATTCGCTGTCGAAAGAAGGTAGTCCACACAAGGGGTTCAGTGCAACTGGTTCTTTACTCACTTTCTGGTGGTAACTGGTCACCCGAGGCCGGCTGGTTTCATCTTTAGGTCCCCTTTGTCCCAGTGCCAGTGTAGTAATCTGGTACCTTCTTCCCCTGCACCTGTCTCTGGTTAGTGGGTCCCCGTGGCGTAGAGCAGCTGGGGGTCCCTGTCCGGTGGTGTTTCTTTCTACTTCTGTCCGTATGACGATAGCATGAACCCTGTGGGGTTCGAGTCTCTGGTCCTGTCCCCGACTCTCTCTTTGCTACTGGGTCTCGGATTTTTAGGGTCAGCGAGGTCCTTGATGGTCCCCTCGCTGTGCAGGTGTTAACAGGTTGGCTTGGAGCTTCTGCCTGTCCTAGGGTCCTGTACCCCGTTGGTGCATAGTTCCAGGAGTACTCCACCAGCAACTACCCTCCTGGGTACCAGGTTACTGTCAACCCCGTGTCAGTGAGTCTCCTCACGTCCACCTTCACTCCTCTCCCACTACTGTCTTACTGACTGACTGTCCACAGTCTGCCCCTCCCACCTGGTCAACTAGTGGACTGGACTGGCTCCACCTCTAGGTGGCCATCCATTAGTCCGACGCTAGCCTTGCACCATTGTATGGGGGATTGTTGGGGAAAACTGGGATTACCTGGAGTTTTTGTGTGTTACTGGCACAGGTCTTCCGGGGCCCTAGGGGGTAGGCCCTGCATCCCGGTGAGGATGCAGAACCTTGTAGCTCCCTGGCTTCAGGGGTGCTACATTTACATGTATGTGAGGCAGCGGGGCTATTAGACTGTGCACTGTTATGGTCTGGGAAAATCCTAATCTGTACTGTGTGACTGTGTTGCACTGTATACTTTGTGGTGATGGTGGGTGTTTTACTGTCAGGGAGTTAATTATTAATTACAGTAGATTTAGAAAAGTTATTTAAATATTAAGTTAAAGAGATATACATTAAATATGAAATACAAATTTGGTTTTACACAACCTCTGTAATATGAGAGGTCCAGCATCAGTCTCCTGTGGGCCCATCATACTGTCATACTCTGTATAGATGTATAGTGGACTTATGAACTCATTATACTGTGTATAGGGAGCTGAGGGGACAGCATATTGTGTATAATATAGCTGTGGGTCCATCATACTATCATACTGTGTATAGGAGATCTGTGGGTCCATCATACTTTATATAGGGGAGCTGTGGGGGCATCATACTGACTATAGGGGAGGTGTGAGCCCATCATACTGTGTTTAGGGGAGGTGTAGGCCCATCATACTGTATATAGGGGATGTGAATGCCCATCGTACTTTGTATAGGGGATGTGTGGGCCAATTGTACTGTGTATGGCACACAAAGTCCTATTCGCTCCTATTTTCTTCCCATCTTACTGTGTATAGGGGAGGTGTAGCCCCATCATACTGTGTATAGGGGTGCTGTACCTGAGAGACTCATTAGACTGTTAAATGTTAAGTGGACACTTAAGAAGCATTATTGTTATGGGGGCACTCAAGGTATTGTGATTGTTAAAGGTACACATGTGACGCCCCTGGACTATCAGGTCGTCACAGGGTACTGCACAAACTGCCCTTCCGTGCAGTATTCCAAGTCCCTCATGGTTCTGGGTTCCTATCTTACTGTGTTGCCTTCAACAGCAAATCAAATCCTAGATACACACTGCACCACACCCACCAGGCACACCAGTGGACGGCTTGAGTGGAATAGAGTCGCCCACCCTGGGGGGTCAGGGAGGGGAGGTGAGTAGTGTAGTCAGTGAAGTAAGAGTGAGTGAGTGAGAGGAGGTTGGTAGTGGTGGCTCCCAAGATAAGCTGTTTAGGTTGCAGACGGTGGTCTGGACCTAGAGGAGTCGGACCCCCGGTCGCAGGGGATTGTGGCTAGGGGCCTGGACCTGTCAAGGAGGACGGTCAGCAGCCTGGCACTGTCACCGGTCCGGGACCGAAGGCACGGCGAGATACATGGACCCTTGGTCGGGGAGAAGCTTCAGGCAACCCGGAAATTAACCTGAGGAGAATAGAGCCTTTATGATCTGTTCCCACCCGCTCCAAAATCGGGGCACTAGCGCAATGAGGGGGATAGGGCCTTCCAAACAAACGGTCCAAGAAAATCCCAAGCGTGAGCCCTGAGAGCAGGCTCCCACACTTAGCCACAGTGGGGAGCGGGGCCCGGCAAGTTTCAGACTACTGGGCCACTACGTTGAAGTTAAACTTAGTGCCAGGAGGCAAGTCATGGATCACCAGGCAACACTGTAGGGGACGGGACCCGGACGACCTCCCCTCAAGCGGCAACGATACCCTGAGATTCGGTTTACCCAGTTGTCAGCGTCTGCTTATTGACTGAGTGAGTACTTGAGTGATCCCTGCACCCTACGGCATTCCACTGAGTCCCGGGGCCTTCCCCTACCCGTGGAGGGCCACGACACCTTGCTGCACCACTCCATCACCCTGGGTAGTCCCATCGGCAGCGGCGGGATCCCTTCATTACCGTACACCCCGGGTGGTGTCACAAACTATACCTCCCCTGTAAATAACTTCCCCCCTTTTACGTTTAGAAGTGGCCCCAAGCCCCTGGGTCCGGAGACCCTCGAGCCACAACTCATCACACGGATCTGAGCGGTTCGATCCGTTGCAGGGGCGGCACACCTCTAAATTACTTGGCGTCACGAACAGGATTCGGACCCACTAACCTGGGTGACGTGGGCCTTGAAAGTCCAAGCTGCGTGTCAAAGGTCTCGTTTCCCGCCATTTCCGCTATCTTCTGCCATCTTTGACGCCAAAATGCCGTCTTCTCTACCAAAAGCGCGCAAAGCAGAAGCCCCGCCCTTCATCCTGAGAGTCTGCCCAGAACCGGAAGTTCCCAGAGGGCCCCAGTGCAGCAGTGAGTGGCTGGCGAAAACCGAGGGGGCGTGACATCATGTAACAGCGGAAGAGAAGCAGGGATGCCAGGACTCTGCCTTAATGTTCCTGGACACCGCAGAGAAAAGATGGCGGCTGCGCGAGACTGGTCACCGGAGTGCGCTGCTCCCGCGACCTGGATCGAGTAAGAGACGGAACAGCTCTGCAGGAGGATGCGGATGCAATTCCTCTTCATACTGGACCACTGGAGGGAAGAGATGAGGAGCCTGGCAATGGCGGTGCGAGCCCGTAAGATAGAAGTCCCACGCGAGGAGCGGGTAAGCAGTTACCCAGTCCCAGTTTATTTGATTTATCCGGCCTATGCGACTGTGGGATCCGGTCTGCCCCCACCTGCTGCAAGCACTCTACTAGCGTCACCCTCGGCGGACGCCAAGCTGCCTATCCCATCCATGGCAGCGGAACCTTTAGCTCCAATCTGCGAGGAGCCAGCTGCAGAACTCCCGACTCCGTCACCCGACCAGGCCACAACAGCAGATACCCCGATACCGGCCCGACGAAGCCTGGCTGCATCACCGGGCCCGTACCTTGCTACGGAGCACACGGACTCTGCACCCCTGGCTGCGAAGCAGTCGGTCTCTTTTTCTATCATGGTGAAGGTGGAACCTGGGGAGCTGCCAGTTCCGCCGCCGCGCGGCATCCCAGCGGTTGCTGGGGCTGCAAAAGTGCACCAAGACCCACGCCAGAAAGGGAGGCGAGGCTGGACGCTGACGCCTCCTACTCGGAACGACATCAGTGTAAGCTACACCAAGAGATGACAACACAAGACCGGCGACAACGGGAGATTGCCGCCCGTACCCAAAAAGAGAAGGAGCAAGTAAGAAGTGCCACTTCCCGAGTCCAAGGACCGCGGTACCGTGGCCTCTTGGATCGTTTTTTGACCCCAACCAGGGATGGGGGTTCATCCAGGAAGCGGGCATTACAGCTGGGGTGTTTGTGTCCCGGCGAGATGTGACACAGCACCTCCCCAGGGGGCATCCTGGGCGGAATTTGAAGCCGGGAGATATTGTTACATACACCCGGCATTGTGGAGAGCGGGGCCGGTATGCTCTGGATGTGTTGAGGTATGTGATGATTGATGAGAAGGTCATGCCAGCTTCCGCCATAGATCACAAACATTAATGTTAGTGGTACCTTGCTATCTAAAGTTAAAAATGTTAGAAAAATCTGTGCTTTCTTTTCTTGTTTTTCATAGTTTATTATTTTTCTTGAGAATGATAAGTAGTGTTTATAGGCAAAAATGATTACCACAGGGTTTAATCAACTGAATACCTCATCTGATTATGAACTTATATAATGTTTGCACCAGGTGCATGGACTCTAGTTCTTTTATAGGTGTTTTAGTAGTAAAAATGGACCATGGCTGCGGGACTGGTTGCGGCCAGCACAGACTTGTGCTAATTGTAAATAGTTGCACCTCCTGTGCCTAACAGAGTTGTCTTTTCAACACCCGGGACCTTAACCTGGTCACGGACCCAAAAGTAGGAATGCAGTGGGTCAGGTTGTTTGGGTGGCGGGTTGATGGGATCCGAGACGTTGGGACTGGACTGTCACAGGAAGAGGCTGCAACAGAGCAGGTTGAGCCTCCACTACTAGCATAACCAGTAGCGTTCCATGGTTAAAGATGAACTCTAAAGCGGGCTTTACACGCTACGATATCGTTAATGATTTATCGTCGGGGTCACGTTGTTTGTGACGCACATCCGGCGTCTTTAACGATATCGCAGTGTGTGATACTTGTGCAACCTAAAACGATTGCAAAAGCGGCCAAAATCGTTTGCTGCGGAGAGGTCGTCCTAAAATGAAAAATCGTTCTCTTCGAATTAGTGATGTTGTTCCTCGTTCCTGTGGCAGCACACATCGCTGTGTGACACCCCAGGAGCGAGGAACATCTCCTTACCTGCCTCTACCGCCAATGAAGAAGGAAGGAGGTGGGCAGGATGTTTACTCCCCGCTCATCTCTGCCTCTCCGCTTCTATTGGACAGCTGCCGTTTGACGTCACTGTGACGCCGCACGACCCGCCCCCTTACAAAAGAGGCGGATCGCCAGCCAGAGCAACGTCACAGGACAGGTAAGTCCGTGTGACGGGGGTAAGCGAGGTTGTGCGCGACGGGCAGCGATTTGCCCATGTCGCACAACCGACGGAGGCAGGTACAATCGCTTGCGATCTCGCTAGCAAGATCGCAGCCTGTAAAGCCCGCTTTAGAGTTTAATGTAACGTTTAAGAAATGTGCCTCCCTAATGTGGGACGTGAACCTGTAAATAAAATGTTATTCTTTTTCTTTCCAGTTGCAAAAATAAACCTCTGGATGTCCTGTAGCTCGGGGACGAGCTACGTTTAATCAAGGGGGAATGTGACGCCCCTGGACTATCAGGTCTTCACAGGGTACTGCACAAACTGCCCTTCTGTGCAGTATTCCAAACCCCATGGTTCTGGGTCCCTATCTTACGGTGTTGCCTCCAACAGCAAATCAAATCCTAGATACACACTGCACCACACCCACCAGACACACCAGTGGATGGCTTGAGTGGAATAGAATCGCCCACCTGGGGGGCTCAAGGAGGGGATGTGAGTAGTGTAGTCAGTGAAGTAAGAGTGAGTGAGAGGAGGTTGGGAGTGGTGGCTCCCAAGAGAAGCTGTCTAGGTTACTGACGGTGGTCTGGACCTAAAGGAGTCGGACCCCCGGTCGCAGGGGATTACGGCTAGGGGCCTGAACCTGTAAAGGAGGACGGTCAGCAGCCTGGCACTGTCACCGGTCCGGGACCAAAGGCACGGCGGGGTACACGGACCCTAGGTCGGGGAGAAGCTTCAGGCAACCCGGCAATTAACCTGAGGAGAACAGAGCGTTTATGATCTGTTCCCACCCACTCCAGAATTGGGGCACTAGCGCAACGAGGGGGATAGGGCCTTCCAAACAATCAGTCCAAGAAAATCCCAAGCGTGAGCCCTGAGAGCAGGCTCCCACACTTAGCCACAGTGGGGAGCGGGGCCTGGCAAGTTTCAGACTACTGGGCCACTACATGGAAGTTAAACTTAGTGCCAGGAGGCAGGTCACGGATCACCAGGCAACACTATAGGGGACGGGACCCGGACGACCTCCCCTCAAGCGGCAGCGATACCCCGAGATTTGGTTTACCCGGTTGTCAGCGTCTGCTTATTGACTGAGTGAGTACCTGAGTGATCCCTGCACCCTACGACATTCCACCGAGTCCCGGGCCCTTCTCCTACCCGTGGAGGGCCACGACACCTTGCTGCCCCACTCCATCATCCCGGGTACTCCCATCAGCAGCGGCGGTATCCCTTCATTACCGTAGACCACGGGTGGTGTCACGAACTATACCTCCCCTGTAAATAACTTCCCCCCTTTTACGTTAGAAGTGGCCCCAAGCCCCCGGGTCTGGAGACCCTCGAGCCACAAGTCATTACACGGAACCGAGTGGTTCGATCTGCTGCAGGGGCGGCACACACAGAAGGCACTATTACTTTCTAGGGGCAAAATGTGGACCCCTTTATAGGGCACTTGCCAAGGGCAATAATATTTTCTAGGGGGAAATTTTACAATGTAAAGGGTACAAAGGAGGCATTATTACCCTGTAAGGGGCACAGTGGGGGAATTATTATGTGAGGCAATAGGAGGAGTCCGTTTTTGTACCACAGCAGCGGCTCACTATTGGGGTATCAGCAGGATGAAGGGTTTGTGCAGGTTAGCAATATATGAGAATGGGGCTGGAAATGTTAGAAGTCAGAGGTGTCTGTGCTGTAATCTCTACAGATGAGTCCTGGCTGGAGAAGTCATGTCGGGCTGGGTCAGATGGAAAAGATGAGAAAAGTGAACGGGTCCATAAGAAAGAACATTAGCTGTAAATCACCACCTATAACTGTACTATAATCTCTCACATGTACTGCAGGACTACCACTACGACTGGCTGCTCATAAGTCTTTGGCTTTGTTATCTTTTTTTGTTTCTATGGTAACAATTGTTACATCTGTGGCGCCCCTGACCTGGTCAGGTGCCACTGTACTCACTCAGCCTGAGTGCAGTACTAAAACAGGTAATCCCAAAGGCTGACCAGGGTGTGGACACACACAGACATGTAGTAACCAGGACACACACACAGCTTAGAGGGGACCCCTGGGCAGACTGGAAGCAACAGAGTGTACAGTGGCAGTCAAAGGAGTAGGAGTGGAGCAGCCGCGTCTGAGGTGTAGAGCAGAAGAGCAGGACATTGTCAGACCCTGCACCTGTAGTGGCTGATGGCGGGGGAGAGTGGCTTCCCAGTGGTGCTGCCTGAAAACCACCTAGTGAAGAGGTGGCTGAGTAAGGAGACTACCAGTAGACCAGGCCTGCACGGGGAAACAGGTCCCTAGAGCAGGAACCCATTTACTCGGCCTGCTAATCCTGCTGGTGAGGGTACTGGATGTACCTCACCGAACAACACAGAGTCCACAGCATCCACAGCAACAAGGGGGGGCCCATAAGTAAAGGAAGGCAAACAGCCAGCATTACTTGGTCCACGCTGTCAGCAAACGGGCCAGAAAGGGGAGAACGGCAGTTGCGACTTCCCTGGGTAATTCCCGCAGTACTACAAGTAAGGAGTCACCCCAAACAAGAAAGGCTAGGAAGGCGAGTCAGCAGTCACCCCTGGATCAGCCTGAGCAATACCTGGTTCCACCTGGTTCACCATAGCATCGCCCGGGTATCTCACATCTACCATCAAAAAGTGAGTAAAAACCCTGAAAGACATTGCTGCCTGTGTGTGAGTTCTTCTGCGACTTGTGGTACTACACACTTACACTGAGCCCCTGGGGCCAGCCTCACTCTCGGGAGGCCATAACACCAGACTGTATTTACCATCAGCCCCAGAAGCTCTCTAAACTGCAGTGGTGGTCACCTCCTTGACCGCAATTACCGAGAGTGGCGTCACAATTCCCATTGAAGCTAACCTGACTAACCTGTGGCCAGAAGATTCCCAGCATGTGAAGTCCCTGAAGACCCTGAGGTGACCTGGAGGTGAGACGGGGCTTCACACATCACATGAAAGCCTTATGTGTTTTCAAAATGTTGTGTTTGTTGCTTATGGCAACAGTGTTCTATGCACGCGGGAAAACAAAATGGCGGAGTCTAATGCGATATTCCCAGCAACTGCGAGTGATAAAATTATTGTTTCTGCAAGGAAAGTCCGAGAAGGATATTCATGGTGATATGTTACAGACATTGGGGGATCAATGCCTTTCATATTCCACAGTTAAGAACTGGGTTGCCAAGCTTAAAACTGTCCACTTCAGCACCAATGATGAGGAGTGTCCTGGGCGACCGAGAGTGGGTTTTTTTCCGGAGATCGTCGATGCTGTGCACAACCTCATACTGGAGAAATGTCAAATTTCAGTTAAGGCTGCTTCACACATCCGGTTTTTGCAGTGCGGCTCAATCCGTTTCAAAAACCTATGCAAGGGATGCGGCGGAAAAAACGAATCCATTGCATAAGTTTTTCAATGCGGCCCGTCCGTTTTTTGACGGATGCGGCTTGATACTAAGCATACGCAGTGCAAAAAACAGCATCCGGCGGCCGACATCAGCGGGGACATCACTGAGGTTGTGCCGGTGTGTGCGATGATGATGGGGGCGGTAGTGCCAGTGTGTGCGGTGATGACGGGGGCGGTAGTGCCTGGGTGTGTGCAGTGATGATTGGTGCGGTAGTGCCGGGGTGTGTGCGGTGATGATGGGTGCGGTAGTGCCGGGGTGTGTGCGGTGATGATTGAGGCGGAATTTTTTACCCTCAAAATGCCTCCTCCCTGACACGTGCTTCCCATGGCAGACCGCCCCCTCCGCCTCCTCTTTGCTACGCCACTGGGGTTTTGCACGTTTTATACCACCCGTGTGTGGTTTTCTCCTCGCACCCCTCCCCTTCCCCCCTTTAGGATTTTTGTAGGATGGTTCCTTTCTGTGACTTATAGGCTGTGATAAGAGTTGTGCTCTCCCTCTTTTCCAGCACCTGCTGACAGAACCTCCCGCCCTCCCTCCCCTTTTGAATGGTGTTACAATTTGGTTCAGATGGTTTTTCTTTCGTTTATGCCTAAGACACACGGCGTGAAAATCGGAGCGAGTGGGATGCAATAAAACATCGCATTCCACTCGGACCAATTTTAACCTATGTGTCAGCACCCATGAGCGATTATTTTCTCAGCCCTAATCGGACCAAGAAAACAATCGCAGCATGCTGCGGGTGCAATGCAATGCGATCCAGGTTTCTCTCGCACCCATTCAAGTCTATGGGGCGAGAGAAAAATCGCACTGCACTCACATTACACCAGTGTAACTTGAGTGCAGAGCATGAATGGCAATAGCCGGCCCGCCCCCCGCAGCTGAGGTCTGATTGCATGATCGGACCTCAGTCGCAGGGACACTCACATGATACTCGGCTCCTGCTGTGCTGCCAGCGAGAGCCGAGTGTCATGCGAGGATCGCAGTAGATCCCCGTGTGGCACCGGCCTTAGAGTGCAAGTCACAGTTGGCAGTATTGAGCAAAAAAAATGGAGAGTACGGTTCTGGAGACGGACTTGTCCTCCTGGAGATGGGGGTGCATACCATTATGGAGTCCGGTGTTTTACTGTTTTAAATAAAATTAAATGGTTAAGCTTTCATGGAGATGAAAAGCAAAATAAAGCTGTGGCTGACCCCGTCCAACAATGAATGATGGTCTCATGTCGTTCTTGTGGGATCACCTAAGGGAGGCGAGCGATTGTAAATGTGGCGCCCCTGACCCGGTCAGGCACCACTCAGTACTGCACCCATTCTGGGACAGTACTTCCAGGTAATCCTAAGGGCCAGAATGAGGTGTGGATGCACAGACACATAGCAACCAGGTCTCCCACACCAGTAGATGGGACCCTTGGGTAGTCTCCAGAGGGGGCTAGCTTTCAAATCTCATCGCGAGCTCACACTAGTCAGACCCTGTGCAGTGTAGTGACAGTTAGCAGGGGAGAACAGTCGCCGAGTAGTCAGAGAAAAGAGGTGCTCCTGGTGACTAGGCATGTACAGGGTACAGGTCCCTAGAGCAGACTCCAGTTTAACGACCTGCTAAACCTGCCGGTGAGAGGAACTACAAGTACCTCACCAACCACACAGAGTCCGTGCCTCAGCAGCAACGCAGGGACCCATAAGGAGCCAGAGCTTGAAGCTATCTCACCTGGTCCACGCTGCCGGCAAACGGGCCAAACACAGGGGAGAAAAGGCAGTAGCGACTCCCTGGATAGACCCCTATGGTACTTCAGGTCAGGGGGTTATCAGAACACAGCAGTGCTAGGAAGGCGAGCTAACAGGTTACCCTCAGACTGGCCTGAAGGAGCCCCTGATCCTACCTGGTTTATCACAGCAACGCCCGGGTCAGCTCACAGCAACATCTAAGTGAGTAAAAAACAATTAAAAAGACTTTTGGACTCAGCCTGTGTTATTCCGGACCTGCTATCCTACTCACCCGAGCCCCTGGGGCCTGCCTCACTCACGGGAGGCTGAACCATCTGACTGCAAGCCCCATCAGCCCCAGACGCTCGTAAAATCTGCAGTGGTGGTCATCCACATCCCTGACCGCAAGCTGTGAGTGGCATCACGACACATATATACAAAACTAACAGTACCTGTTGCCATACTGAAGAATCCCTGTGGCGTCCTTGAAGAGGATTAGCATCCTTGGGCGACACATAAATAGGTTATTGGTATATCTGCAGTCTGCTACAGGAATATTTAGGGAAAAAAGATACTTCGCTTATGTATTGGCCAATACATGTACAATGCTGGCCAAAAGTATTGGCACCCCTGCAATTCTGTCAGATAATACTCAGTTTCTTCTTGAAAATGATTGCAATCACAAATTCTTTGGTATTATTAACTTCATTTAATTTATCTTCAATGAAATTTTTTTTTCATAAAGCCAAATTCGATATAATTCTACACCAAACATAAAAAAGGGGGTGGACAAAAGTATTGGCACTGTTTGAAAAATCATGTGATGCTTCTCTAATTTGCGTAATTAACAGCCCCTGTAACTTACCTGTGGCACCTAACAGGTGTTGGCAATAACTAAATCACACTTGCAGCCAGTTGACATGGATTAAAGTTGACTTAACCTCTGTCCTGTGTCCTTGTGTGTACCACATTGAGCATGGAGAAAAAAAAGAAGACCAAAGAACTGTCTGAGGACTTGAGAATCCAAATTGTGAGGAAGCATGAGCAATCTCAAAGCTACAAGTCCATCTCCAAAGACCTGAAAGTTCCTGTGTCTACGGTGCGCAGTGTCATCAAGAAGTTTAAAGCCTATGGCACTGTGGCTAACCTCCCTAGATGTGGAAGGAAAAGAAAAATTGTCGAGAGATTTCAACGCAACATTGTGTGGATGGTGGATAAAGAACCTTGACTAACATCCAAACAAGTTCAAGCTGCCCTGCAGTCTGAGGGTACAACAGTGTCAACCCGTACTATCCGTCGGCGTCTGAATGAAAAGGGACTGTATGATAGGATACCCAGGAAGACCCCAGTTCTTACCCCAAGACATAAAAAAGCCAGGCTAGAGTTTGCCAAAACTTACCTGAGAAAGCCTAAAACGTTTTGGAAGAATGTTCTCTGGTCAGATGAGACAAAAGTAGAGCTTTTTGGGAAAAGCTATCAACATAGAGTTTACAGGGGAAAAAAAAGAGGCATTCAAAGAAAAGAACACGGTCCCTACAGTCAAACATGGCGGAGGTTCCCTGATGTTTTGGGGTTGCTTTGCTGCCTCTGGCATTGGACTGCTTGACCGTGTGCATGGCATTATGAAGTCTGAAGACTACCAACAAATTTTGCAGCATAATGTAGGGCCCAGTGTGAGAAAGCTAGGTCTCCTTCAGAGGTCATGGGTCTTCTAGCAGGACAATGACACAAAACACACTTCAAAAAGCACTAGAAAATGGTTTGAGAGAAAGCACTGGAGACTACTAAATTGGCCAGCAATGAGTCCAAACCTGAATCCCATAGAACACCTGTGGAGAGATCTCAAAATGGCAGTTTGGAGAAGACACCCTTCAAATCTCAGGGACCTGGAGCAGTTTTCCAAAAGAAGAATGGTCTAAAATTCCAGCAGAGCATTGTAAGAAACTCATTGATGGCTACTGGAAGCGGTTGTTCTCATTTATTTTGGAAAAAGGTTGTGCAACCAATTATTAGGCTAAGGGGTACTTTGCACGCTGCGACATCGCAGGCTGATGCTGCGATGCCGAGCGCGATAGTACCCGTCCCCGTCGCAGCAGCGATTTCCTTGTGATAGGTGCCGTAGCGAACATTATCGCTACGGCAGCTTCACATGGACTCACCTGTCCTGCGACCGTCGCTCTGGCCGGCGACCCGCCTCCTTGTTAAGGGGGCGTGTCGTGCGGCGTCATAGCGACGTCACACGCCAGGCGGCCAATCGGAGCGGAGGGGCGGAGATGAGTGGGATGTAAACATCCCGCCCATCTCCTTCCTTCCGCATATCCTACGGAAGCCGCAGTGACGCCGGTAGGAGATGTTCCTCGCTCCTGCGGCTTCACACACAGCGATGTGTGCTGCCGCAGGAGCGAGGAACAACATCGGACTGTCGCGTCAGCGTAATCATGGATTACGCCGACGCTGCACCGATGATACGATTACGACGCTTTTGCGCTCGTTAATCGTATCATCGAGCCTTTACACACTACGATGTCGCATGCGATGCCGGAAGTGCGTCATTTTCAATTTGACCCCACCGACATCGCACCTGCGATGTCGTAGTGTGCAAAGCCCGCCTAAGGGTGCCAATACTTTTGTCTGGCCCATTTTTTGAGTTTTGTGTGAAATGATCAATGATTTGATTTTTGTTTCATTCTCATTTGTGTTTTTCATTGCAAGCAAAATAAATGAAGATAATAATACCAAAGAATTTGTGATTGCAATCATTTTCAGGAAGAAACAGAGTATTATCTGACAGAATTACAGGGGTGCCAATACTTTTGGCCAGCACTAATGCGGGCGTGACACGATACAATCTATTGTGCGATTGCATGTGTGATCGTATCCTCCCCTGTCGTTTGTGCGTCACGGGAAAATCGCTGCCCGTGTCGCACAAAGTCGTTAAACTCCCGTCACACATACTTACCTGCTGAACGACGTCGCTGTGGGCGGCGAAAATCCACTTCCTGAAGGGGTGCGACGTTCGGCGTCACAGTGACGTCACACAGCCGCCGGCCAATAGCAGCGGAGGGGCGGAGATGAGCGTGACGTAAACATCGCACCCACCTCCTCCCTTCTGCATTGCCGGCGGGAGCCGCGGGACGCAGGTAAGCTGTGTTCATCGTTCCCGGGGTGTCACCTGGAGCGATGTGTGCTGCCCCGGGTACGATGAACAATCTGCGCAAATAAGATTAAACAATTTTTTAAAAATGAGCGACATGTACACGATACACGATTTACAACCGATTAAGAGTCGCTCGTAGGTGTCACACGAGATGTGCGTCACGAAAACTGTAACCTCGATGACATATCGCACGATGGCTCGTCTCGTGTGACGCCCGCATAAGTCTGATAGCAACGACAAGATGCATCTCTTTACGGGGACCCTAACTACTATCGAAATGCATTCACAGCTGAAGTATTTTAGACATGATATGAAATTCCTAAACTAGCCATAGTAATTAATCCGATGATATAATATGCAATTATAAAAAAAGAAGTCCAGTAACTTACATTTTATACCGTACTACATCCTTTCTTCAAGCCATAAAGAATGTCAAAAAGAACAAGCAATTTACCAGTTAATATATGTGAAGAGGAAAATGCAAAAAAATAACGTTAGTGGGCGAGTTAATAGATAATATACGTGAAAACTGCATTTGTAGCGACCCATTTACCCAAAAGTAAAAAATAGAAATCTTCAAGGCTTGACTATATAAACCTGACAGCGCTGGTGACACATATTTTGGCTTACAGCCCTATTACAAAGCAGCATTGTATAGGGGCAATCACTGTCAAGGCATTCTTCCTCTCTTGATGCCAGCTTAGATGTACATGCCAATGTATCACAGAACTTCCTGTGGAAATAAAGAACTTTATAAGTTATACAAACAGTTATCGTTTATACAGATATTCACGCTGCTGCATTTGGTTTTAGTTTACATAGCCGTGCTCCTCGGCGCTGGATGGGTTAATGGCTATCCCCCCTCCTTAGCACTTTGTCACCCACAGCTTGGGCTGTGAGTAAAGTTCTCCCTTTGAGTCCCACCCCAGGGGTGTGTGCAGAAGCCTCAGTATAAAGACTCCTAGCTATACATAGGGTGTACTCAGTACTGGAGGGAGGTCAGCGCAGGACCATGGCAGAAGGTACTGTGTATGTGGGGATATGCTTTATACAGGGCATGGCAGCCTTACCGTGTGCAGACAGTATTGGAGCAGAGGTGCTCATGTACAGAGAGGTGGATAGAGCTAAGGTTGTCATTTAGCATAAAGTATTTCTGTTTGTTAACCTCCAAGAGATGTTAAATCGTATAAATGTATCTGTGTAGTGTGAACATGACATGCTATGGGTTATATTAACAAAGTCACACTATTTATATCACTTAGAAACTCAGGAGTGTTCTTCTGTAGAGATAACTTTCGTCTAATTTTTTTATCCCATGGAGTTAGATACAAAAGCTTCAAATTAGTAACCAAAAAAATGTATATTTTAAAACAAATGCATTCCCATATCAAACCACAGGATATTCCATCAATATCTGATAGGGGCAGGATCCCTCACCCCTTACGGTCCCATAGGGACAGGATCCCTCACCCCGTACCGTCCTATAGGGGCAGGATCCCTCACCCCTTACGGTCCCATAGGGACAGGATCCCTTACCCCTTACGGTCCCATAGGGACAGGATCCCTCACCCCGTACCGTCCTATAGGGGCAGGATCCCTCACCCCTTACGGTTCTATAGGGGCAGGATCTCTCACCCCTTACGGTCCCATAGGGGCAGGATCCCTCACCCCTTACGGTCTCTTAATAGTTGGTCACTTCTTTTTTAGAAGTCCATTAGTGTTTATGGATTTTATAAAATGATCCCAATACCAAGAGATCCTCATTCTTACAAGAAGCAGGATCGCTATGAACCATTGATGTACTATACTGTGTTCATACATTGCGTTTTGATACAATTTTAGTGCAGTTTTGTCACAAAACTGCAAGCCAATCCTTATGGCAGCAAAATCAATGAGAAACCTGAAGTTTTGTGCGCACTTTTTTTTGCTTGCAGATTTGGTGCTGAAAATAATCTGCAGCATGTCCAATTTTTTTCAACTGTTTTGCCTGTGTTTTTCACCATTGAAAGCCACGAAAAAAAAACACGTGTAAAAAAAAAAAAAGTGGCAAAAATGCGTCAAAAAAGTGCGTTTTTGCTGTGCATTTCTTTTGCCAAGAAATGCAGAAATTTCTGCAACCAAATACTCAACGTGAGCACATGACATAAAGGAGTTTGTATAGTGCAAACAAATTCCTAGGACATTTTTTATATCTTTAATTTATTTTATTTTTATTCTTTTAAATACTAATTAGGTTTTTGTCTGTTTTTGCTCATGACTTTCCTATTTACGGTATGTTGGACACTCTACAGACAACATAACCATGATGATTTACACAAGGTTTTGAAAGAATATGAAGAAAACCTTGTTTTACCACCACTATGTATTATTTTGAATGAGTTCGTAGCATAAAAAAAATCTATGTATTTTACTGTTACACAACTCCATCAGGAGATATATATATATATATATATATATATATATATATAGAGAGAGAGATATAGATATAGATAGATAGATAGATATACATACATACATACACATACACAGTACAGACCAAAAGTTTGGACACACCTTCTCATTCAAAGAGTTTTCTTTATTGTCATGACTCTGAAAATTGTAGATTCACATTGAAGGCATCAAAACTATGAATTAACACATGTGGAATGAAATACTTGAAATACTTGACAAAAAAGTGAAACAACTGAAAATATGTCTTATATTCTAGGTTCTTCAAAGTAGCCACCTTTTTCTTTGCTTTGATTACTGCTTTGCACACTCTTGGCATTGTCTTGATGAGCTTCAAGAGGTAGTCACCGGAAATGGTCTTCCAACAGTCTTGAAGGAGTTCCCAGAGATGCTTAGCACTTGTTGGCCCTTTTGCCTTCACTTTGCTGTCCAGCTCACCCCAAACCATCTCAATTGGGTTCAGGTCTGGTGACTGTGGAGGCCGGGTCATCTGGCGTAGCACCCCATGACTTTTCTTCTTAGTCAAATAGCCCTTACACAGCCTGGAGGTGTGTTTGGGGTCATTGTCCTGTTGAAAAATAAATGATGGTCCAACTAAACGTAAACCGGATGGAATAGCATTGTGTTGCAAGATGCTGTGGTAGCCCTGCTGGTTCAGTATGCCTTCAATTTTAAATAAATCCCCAACAGTGTCGCCAGCAAAGCACCCCCACACCATCACACCTCCTCCTCCATGCTTCACGGTGGGAACCAGGCATGTAGAGTCCATCCGTTCACCTTTTCTGCGTCGCACAAAAACACGGTGGTTGGTTCCAAAGATCTCAAATTTGGACTCATCAGACCAAAGCACAGATTTCCACTGGTCTAATGTCCATTCCTTGTGTTCTTTAGCCCAAACAAGTCTCTTCTGCTTGTTTCCTTGCTTGTTTCCTGTCCTTAGCAGTGGTTTCCTAGCAGCTATTTTACCATGAAGAACTGCTGCACAAAGTCTCCTCTTAACAGTTGTTCTAGAGATGTGTCTGCTGCTAGAACTCTGTGTGGCATTGACCTGGTCTCTAATCTGAGCTGCTGTTAACCTGCGATTTCTGAGGCTGGTGACTCGGATAAACTTATCCTCTGCAGCAGAGGTGACTCTTGGTCTTCCCCTCCTGGAGCGGTCATCATATGAGCCAGTTTCTTTGTAGTGTTTGATGTTTTTTGCCACTGCACTTGGGGACACTTTCAAAATGTTCCCAATTTTTCGGACTGAATGACCTTCATTTCTTAAAGTACTGATGGCCACTCGCTTTTCTTCACTTAGCTGCGTTTTTCTTGCCATAATACAAATTCTAACAGTCTATTCAGTAGGACTATTAGGGTATGTGCGCACGTTGCTTTTTACCTGCTTTTTACCTGCTTTTTTGCTGCTTTTTCTTCTGCGCTGTTTAATGCCAAAATTGATGTGTTCTTCTATTCAAGCAAAGTCTATGGGAATTTGGGTTTCTTGTTCACACTATGTTGTTCAAAATGCTGCCTTTTTGTGGCCGAACTTTGGTCAAAAACTCAGCTTTGCAGTGCAAAACCCAAATGGCAAAAACAATTGACATGTTGCTTCTTTGAAAAGCTGAGTTTTTGACCAAAGTTCTGCCACAAAAAGGCAGCATTTTGAACAACATAGTGTGAACAAGAAACCCAAATTCCCATAGACTTTGCTTGAATAGAAGAACACATCAATTTTGGCATTAAACAGCGCAGAAGAAAAAGCAGCAAAAAAGCAGGTAAAAAGCAACGTGCGCACATACCCTTAGTTGTGTATCCACCAGACTTCTGCACAACACAACTGATGGTCCCAACTCCATTTATAAAGCAAGAAATCCCACTTATTAAACCTGACAGGGCACACCTGTGAAGTGAAAACCATTTCCAGTGACTACCTCTTGAAGCTCATCAAGACAATGCCAGGAGTGTGCAAAGCAAAAAATTGGGAAAACTTTGAAAGTGTCCCCAAGTGCAGTGGCAAAAAACATCAAACACTACAAAGAAACTGGCTCACATGAGGACCGCCCCAGGAAAGGAAGACCAAGAGTCACCTCTGCTGCGGAGGATAAGTTTATCCGAGTCACCAGCCTCAGAAATCGCAGGTTAACAGCAGCTCGGATTAGAGACCAGGTCAATGCCACACAGAGTTGTAGCAGCAGACACATCTCTAGAACAACTGTTAAGAAGAGACTTTGTGCAGCAGGCCTTCATGGTAAAATAGCTGCTAGGAAACCACTGCTAAGGACAGGCAACAAGCAGAAGACACTTGTTTGGGCTAAAGAACACAAGGAATGGACATTAGACCAGTGGAAATCTGTGCTTTGGTCTGATGAGTCCAAATTTGAGATCTTTGGATCCAACCACCGTGTCTTTGTGCGATGCAGAAAGGTGAAAGAATGGACTCTACATGCCTGGTTCCCACCGTGAAGCATGGAGGAGGAGGTGTGATGTGTGGGGGTGCTTTGCTGGTGACACTGTTGGGGATTTATTCAAAATTGAAGGCATACTGAACCAGCATGGCTACCACAGCATCTTGCAGCGGCATGCTATTCCATCCGGTTTGCGTTTAGTTGGGCCATCATTTTATTTTTCAACAGGACAATGACCCCAAACACACCTCCAGGCTGTGTAAGGGCTATTTGACTAAGAAGGAGAGTGATGGGGTGCTACACCAGATGACCTGGCCTCCACAGTCACCAGACCTGAACTTAATCGAGATGGTTTGGGGTGAGCTGGACCGCAGAGTGAAGGCAAAAGGGCCAACAAGTGCTAAGCATCTCTGGGAACTCATTCAAGACTGTTGGAAGACCATTTCCGGTGACTACCTCTTGAAGCTCATCAAGAGAATGCCAAGAGTGTGCAAAGAAGTAATCAAAGCAAAAGGTGGCTACTTTGAAGAACCTAGAATATAAGACATATTTTCAGTTGTTTCACACTTTTTTGTTAAGTATTTCATTCCACATGTGTTAATTCATTGTTTTGATGCCTCCAATGTTAATCTACAATCCTCAGAGTCCTGAAAATAAAGAAAACTCTTTGAATAAGATGGTGTGTCCAAACTTTTGGGCTGTACTATATATATATATATATATATATATATATATATATATATATACCACTTTTTTTGTAGCACTGTGTTTTACAAATCCCATAATACCTAGCTTCTTGTATGATTCTATGATTCTGCATGGCTTGTGTGTGCTATTTTTGTTTTTACCCTGCCAGCAAGAAGTATATAGCTTTATTAGCTTTTCCATAATAACAATGACAGATCTGGGGAATGCAGCTACAGATTTGCCCTAGGGAACAAAACACATGTGCATAAAAGCTTCTTTGATGTTCCCTTTAAAATAAATATGAGAAACTCCTTGCATTAAAATTCCTTTCAGCAAACACAATAACAACAGTGGCCATAGTGGAAAACCTCTCAACCATCTCAACACCACAGAAGAACGTGACACTAGATAGGACCCAGTCCAAAGAAATGACAGAGGACATAGTGCTACGCCAAATAGGCCGGATCTGGAATCCTGAGTCACCATACATGATGAGAGTGGTGAAAACTAGAACAACTGAAATTCTCATTATTGTGTGTCCTATGGAATATAACTCTATGAATGGAAGCTTATGGCAAAGCAAATGAACGTGTAGAATATTATACTATGTTCCCCTTAATTTGAAGGCCTAGTTCTCAAGCGGGTTTTACACGAGACGACTGATCGTGCGATGCATCGTCGGGGTCACGGTTTTTGTGACGCACATCCGTCATCGTACATGACGGCGTCTCGTGTAACACCTAGCGACGCAGTATCGCTCACAAATCGTGAGTCGTGTACTCGTCGCTAGGTTTCTTAAAATTGTTTAATTAAAATGGCGGCGGTTGTTCATCGTTTCCGTTGCATCACATGTTGCTCCGTGTGACACCATGGGAACGATGAACAGCAGCTTTACCTGCCTCACGCGGCACCCGACGGCTTAATGGAAGGAAGGAGGTGGGCGGGATGTTTACATCCCGCTCATCTCCGCCCCTCCGCGTCTATTGGCCGGCTGCCGTGTGACGTCGCTGTGACGCCGAACGTGCCTCCCACTCCAGGAAGTGGACGTTCGTCGCCCACAGCGAGGTCGTCCGGAAGGTAAGTACGTGTGACGGGGGTTAAACGAGTTTGTGAGCCACGGGCAACCAATTGCCCGTGACGCAAAAACGACGGGGTCGGGTACGATCGCTCGTGCAATCGCACGATAGATCGTACCGTGTAAAGCAGGCTTCACTCTGTCCCTCTCTGTGACATGATGTATTTTGCTCTTTGGTGTATATGCATACAGTAAGATTACTTTTTTTTGTAATGTATAATTGAAAAATGGTTGCCGAACAAACCTGAAAAGTGTTCAACATGTTAAAGTATTTCCCTCTGTGACTTGGAAGTTTTATCATAGGTACAACCTAGAGTTTAAAGATTGTTTCCTTTCATGTGCAAGTGGCCAACCTTGTATCCAATGACCGTTTTTGTCACTTTGGTGATCCGTGAACAATCCTTTAATATCCATTCCCCTACACCCCTAATCCAATCTGAATTGTTGGCAGTCAGACGTATTACTACTCATGTATGGGCTTTACCATGGAGCAGCATGTTAGGTTAGGTCATGGGTTGAACTCAATGGACTTAAGTCTTTGAAAGTATCAAAGTTTCTTTGGTGCTCAGCAGCCAAGTGAAGTTTCAGGTAGTGATCACTGTGGATGATAGAGAGGAAAATGGACAATGCAGGTAAATGGGAGACCAAAGACAGGTTGAAAAAAGAATTTTGGAAAGGATGGAGTAGGACTAGATTACAGGGAAGATACAAGGAGCCGCCACTGAGTTTCTTAAGGCCCTGTCACACACAGAGATAAATCTTTGGCAGATCTGTGGTTGCAGTGAAATCATGGACATATTGTTCCATTTGTACACAGCCACAAACCTGGCACTGATTGTCCACAATTTCACTGCAACCACAGATCTGCCGCAGATTTATCTCTGTGTATGACAGGGCCTTTAGAATCGATGGGTTAACTACCAGTCTGTCACTGGTGGCCTTTTTTTGTTATATTAGTTGAATACTTTGCTACTGGTAAATACTGTATATGCCCACTGTATCGCAATATTTGAGAATTCTGTTGGTTCTACTCTTTTGGAATATATTATAGCTGTATTATATTTATGTTTTGTTTGTTTTTCCCAAGCTAGTTTCCCATTGTTTTAAGACACATGACAACTAAACATTAATTTGACCAAGAGCCTCAAAAGACTCACATGCTCCTTAGAGTAACCATATGATGTCCCAAGTCTTTGTGTGTTATACGTCAACTCAAAAAGGATGCCATGTGCAGTCTTAAAAGTGGCCCCCCACTTAGTAGCTCCCAAGTGCACTCTGGTTTTCATCCTTTCACTCCTATAAAGTGATCTTGGCTTTTCTGAAGATGCCACTGGGTTGCCACCATGGACTAGGTGCTAGCAATGGAAGGAGTGGTCCGGGGCTTTGACATTGATAACCTAACCTATCCAACTTATCAGTGGATAATATCATATTCATGACGCATGCCACCCAGCGCACTATTTACTCTCCCTTCAGTGGAGTCACAAGTAGAATATGCTAGGTGTCACGGGTGCCCAGGGAACACAGGATAACCTATGCTGGCCCTAAGGCTTGGGTCCCTGTGCTCACCCTCACACCTGTATGTACCCTTGAAGGTAGGGAGGTCCCGACCTAACACTGACTCCCGTCCTAGGCCGGATGTAATTCCCCTCACCCACCTGCACACGAGGGGTGAGCCGGGACTGTAAACACAAACCCACACAACCATACACGGACAGGGGAAAACGACAACTCATACACACAACAACTACACTCAAAGGAGCCACTAAAAGTTCACAAAGGGAAGCCTAAAAGGGGGAAGAAAACAGACTACTGGGTTACTTACATCCATACCGTACAACTAGTACACCACAAACTGCTGCAGCCAACACCTATGCTGCAGCCCAAAATGCAAAACAAAGAGGGTTTCTCCAGCTCCTTTCACCTCCTGGCCAAGTTTCCAAATGAATTAAATTAAGCAGCACACTCTGCTGTTAGCAGAGGGTATATATAGGACCTAGGAGTGGTCCAAACCGGAAACATCTGACCAGGAGTCAGGACCTGCTGAAAGGTAAACTGACATTAACCCTATCCTCCTCAAAGGAAAGGTTATCCATTTAATCAGCAGAGCTTCACAAGGTAAAGTGAGACTGAGCCAGAACATGTCACTAAACTCTATAACAGAGAGACGACCATAACACTAAGTGACAGATCCCTATCCAGCGTTCACCACACTGCCTCCCATGCTGTCAGTAACACCCACAGGAACACAGTGGTGACTAATGACAGTGGACATGGCTGCTGTGGGAGTGTGGACAGGTAAGCATGCTACATCTGGTAGGTTATCACTCACAGTACAAGGCCATTTCTCTTTGCCTACACTCATTTCTGCATAGTTTAGTTAGCAAGACCATAAATTGCAGTGGTCTGTGTTTGATTAACTGGATTGGATGTTTGTGTGAGTGATAAATGTAGTATGAGTGTTTGTTCCAAGGCGCAAGCATTTCATGAGTAAAAATAATGACATTGTGAAACCTCACCACTCAGTCATTGAATTATTCAGTGTGACTGGGGCAATATGGAGGAACAGAGGACAATGAATAGATATAGTATAATAATAAAACTGGTCAAAAAACTCAATGTAAAACCTAAAGATGGCCATACACGTGAAATCTGTCAGCCCACAGTAGTTTGTAGCAATTCCATCCAACGGCTGACTGAATGTGCATGTTTTTCCAATATGGAGGACAAAATGACTCTATACAGGACTCTGTTGTCAAAGGTTTGGGCATGGCTAAAATCCAAAATCTACTGTCAAGTGACATTTAGGAGACCTCCATACAGCTGGAGATAGCCAAGCGCAGTACGCCAGCAGTTGAATAGACTATGACCGTTGCATAGATAAATTTAATTGACCCCTGAAACATGGCATTCACGGGATCAGTGGGGTCCTAGTAGGCAGTACCCCAATGATATGCAAGTTATACCTTCCCTCTGGGTAGATGATAATTTATATCTTGGCACAAATGTTATAGTTGCTGCAACCCTCTCTCTGACAACTGCTAATGGCGTCATAGCTTCCATAGTGGTTGTCCCTCAGTTTTTGGTGGCGTTTTTTAGGTGAATGACATCTACCTGCATGATTAGACAGATTTCACAGTAGGAAAACAGCTATATGACAACTTCTATGTGAACTGAAATGGCAGTTGTATCGGTTGTCAGTAATTTTATTAGAAGATGCAGTTTGGCATCTGTAGTACACATTTAATATTACTACCAACCGGCAAAGTCTGATATATTTTGGAACTCATGGAATAGATTCCAAATGTCAAAGACGACCGATGTGACATTTGTCAAGCATATCTACAATAAATAATGACAATGCCAGAAATAACTCCGTTACATGAAATGCTGTTAAATCTCATGCCCCTGCGTCTAAGGTTTTGAGATGTCTGGATTAGCAGAACATTGAAATATTAGACATAATTACACCCAAATTACCAAGAAAGTCACATAATTATACTGAGTGATGCAGCTGCACCATACGGACTAAATGGGAACAGTATGTGCTGTAAATTCAGAGTCGGTGACTATAAAGCCAAAGTTTGACTGCAGGATTTATATGTTAATGCTTTACTACAGCACAGAGGAGTAACATGAGCCTCCAGGCCGGGCACCCACCTGTTATATGTCATTTATAATACTGGTGGCTTATATGTGGCAGAAGGTTGGGATCCTTTCAGAGACGAGGGGGAACAAGTTTTTTTTGCACCCAATCATAGTATCATAGTTTTTAAGGTTGAAGGGAGACTCTAAGGCGGGCTTTGCACGTTGCGACATTGCACGTGCGATGTCGGTGGGGTCAAATCGAAAGTGACGCACATCCGGCGTCGCAGTCGATATCGCAACGTGCAAATCCTTTTTGATACGATGAACGAGCGCAAAAGCGTCGTTATCGTATCATCGCTGCAGCCTCCGACATTTCCATAATGCCGGTGCTGCGACAGGTGCGATGTTGTTCCTCGCTCCTGCGGCAGCACACATCGCTGTGTATGAAGCCGCAGGAGCGAGGAACCTTCACCTTACCTGCCGCCGGCTGCAATGAGAAGGACGGAGGTGGGCGGGATGTTTACATCCTGCTCATCTCCGCCCCTCCGCTTCAATTGGCCGCCTGCCGTGTGACGTCACTGTGACGCCGCACGACCCGCCCCCTAAGGAAGGAGGCGGGTCGCCGGCCAGAGGGACGTCGCACGGCAGGTATGTGCGTGTAAAGCTGCCGTAGCGATAATAATCGCTACGGCAACTTTCACTATATATCGAACATGTGACGGGGGCGGGACTATCGCTGCAGCATCGGTAACACATTGTTAACGATGTCGCAGCGTGCAAAGCCCGCCTAAGTCCATCTAGTTCAACCCGTAGCCTAACATGTTGATCCAGAGGAAGGCAAAAAAAACCCAATGTGGCAAACAAGTTCCAATGGGGAAAAAATTTCCTTCCTGACTCCACATCCGGCAATCAGACTAGTTCCCTGGATCAATACCCTGTCATAAAATCTAATATACATAACTGGTAATATTAAATTTTTCAAGAAAGGCGTCCAGGCTCTGCTTAAATGTTAGTAGTGAATCACTCATTACAACATCATGCGGCAGAGAGTTCCATAGTCTCACTGCTCGTACAGTAAAGAATCCTCGTCTGTGATTATGATTAAACCTTCTTTCCTCAAGACGTAGCGGATGCCCCCGTGTTCCAGTCGCAGGCCTAGGTGTAAAAAGATCTTTGGAAAGGTCTCTGTACTGTCCCCTCATATATTTATACATTGTGATTAGATCCCCCCCTAAGCCTTCGTTTTTCCAGACTAAATAACCCCAAGTTTAATAACCTGTCTTGGTATTGCAGCCCACCCATTCCTCTAATAATCTTGGTGGCTCTTCTCTGCACCCTCTCCAGTTCAGCTATGTCCTTCTTATATATCGGTGACCAGAATTGTACACAGTATTCTAAGTGCGGTCGCACTAGTGACTTGTACAGAGGTAGAAGTATATTTTTTTCATGAACACTGATGTGAAGCCCCGCATGTGCAGTGTCGGTGCATTACCTTCAGGGACTCCACTTGGATGGAACAGTCTGGTCACAGGTAGGAGATCTTCTTTTAGGATTGTCGTGACGCCACTCTCAGAATTGCGGTCAGTGGGGACCGCCACTGCAGATTGAGGGACGCCTGGGGCTGATGGTGGGTGCAGTCAGTTGTAATAGCCTCCTGAGAGTGAGGCAAGCCCCAGGGCCCTGTGTAGATGTGTAGAACCACAAGGCGCAGAATAACTCCACACAAGCAGAATGTCTTTCAGGGGTTTTACTCACTGTTGATGGCAGGGTGAGTAACCCGGGCGTAGCTGGGATGAACCAGGCTGGAACCAGGTATCCTTCAGGCTGACTGATGAGGGTGACTACCGACTCGCCTTCCTTAGCCCTTTGCGTTTTGGGGTAACCCCGACTTTTAGTCCCTATGGGGGTCACCCAGGGAAGTTGCTGAAGCCTCTCTCCCCTTCGTTTTGTCCGTTTGCTTGTAGCCTGGACCAGGACACTCCGGCTGCTTGCCTCCTGTGAACTATGGGCCCTAACTGTGGCGACGTGGCTGCGGACGTTGTAGTGTGATCTTGGGGGTGTGAAGTGCCCCCTCAAGCAGGTTTGGCAAGGAAAGGTGCCTGGTAACTCCCTAGCAGTCTCCTTACTTCCCACTCCGTTGCTCTCTCTTTAGCTGAAGATGGATTTCGGGTAGCACTACTAGGTGACCGTTCTCCCCCGTCGGTAGCCACTGCGCGGACGCTGTCAGACTGCAACAGCCCCAGGGGTCTGCTCCTGACGTCTGCTCCCCCTGAACTGCACACTGAACCGGCTCACTGCTCCTCCTCTCCTGTTCTTGCCTACGCCACCTAGCAACCAGGCTCTCCACCACACCCCTTGAGTGGACATGGAGGCTTTTTACCCCCTCCACTATTCCAGTGGAGGTGAAGGCTTTGCCCCCTCCTGGGATCCCCAGGGGTCCTCTCAAAGGTACATGTGTGAGACCTGATCACTATGCGCCTGTGTAGTCACACCTCGGTCAGCCTTCTGGATTACCTGTTTGTACTGTCCCCAGCATGGGTGCAGTACTCAGTGGTGCCTGACCAGGTCAGGGGCGCCACACTTATACCTCTTTTAATACATCCCATTATTTTATTAGCCCTGGCAGCAGCTGCCTGACACTGTCCACTAAAGTGAAGTTTACCATCCACCCATACACCCAAGTCTTTTTCTGTGTCTGTTTTACCCAGTGTTCTACAATTAAGTACATAATTATAAATGTTATTTCCTCTACCCAAGTGCATGACCTTACATTTATCTACATTAAACTTCAATTGCCACTTCTCAGCCCAATCCTCCAATTTACATAAATCTCCCTGTGATTTACCCAATATACCCCTGTTGTAGGTTCATTAGCTGTGGTCATATGTGGAGGCATTGTGACGTGGTGCAGAAAGAGCAGGCGATGTCTGTATAATACTAGCTCTGGCCTTCCTGCCGAAGGATGAGATATTGGAAAACTATTTTACCGTAACACTAACTAATCCCACACTCTGTGTCCAAGTCTGTATGGAATATGGGTGTGTACTATAGAGTAAGTGAGCTGCTGCCGCCACACCAAAGGCTCTCTCCTCACACATACCATGTGTATTTAAAGCTAGCAGTCCATAAACCTGGATTATAATTTTCGAAGGGGATAATAAATGTGGTATCGATTGCTTTAACCCTTGATAATATTATATAGAAGTAGTCACTATTGAGGAGCGAGCACTACCACGCTTGGGTGCTCGGTACTCGAAATGAGAAGGTCGGACGGGCTTGACTTGAGTACCAAGTACAATAGAAGTCAAAGGGAAACTCAAGCATTTTTACAGAAGATCTTCCAGAAAAATGCTTGAGTTTTCCATTGACTTCCATTATACTCGTTACTTGAGTCAAGCCCATCCAAGTGTTTTTCTTGTTTGTTATGAGTATTGATCACCTGAGCATGGTAGTGTGACGCCCTGGACAAGCCAGGTAGTGACAGATAGAGCCCCGCATAACACCAGTCCCCTCACTAGTTAACACCAGCAAACCACATAAAACCCTAGTCACCTCCCTCAGTGCTGGATGGACACACCAGAGGGCAGAGCCAGGCGGTTGGCACGCCCACCGAGGAGTTCAGAGAGCCTGAGGCAGGAAAACAGTTCAGTTAAAAAGGAGTTCAAAAAGTAGTTCAGTTTAGAGTGGAGTGGAGGAAGTCAGGTCTGTAGGTCAGGCCTGTGACAGACTGACAGGTACCAGGGTTGGAGCCCGGGCACCTTTGGCTAGGAGGCATACGGAGGCCTCTGTCTGCAGGAGCCAGGAAGATGGCTTGGTGGAACTGTGGTTGACCGGGACATGGTAGTGGCCCGCCGGTACCGACCCGGGGAACCGACTCGAAAACCGGAGCACAAGAGGGGGTACTCAGACCCTAAAACGAGGTCTAGAAACTACTGGACTGAGTTAATTAACTGATTGCGGTGTGGACTTTAGGTCCTTTCCCACCCAAAGTCCCTCATAGAAGACAACATCCCAACGAGGGGGATAGAAAGCCACCGCCAAGGCTCAGAGATCCCACGGGCTAGCGTCTGCAGGCAAACGGGCTCTTCCAACATCTACAAGCCGGGGAGCGGACTCCTGACGCTGCAAGCGCAGGTAGTCCAACAACTCAAACAGGTGCAGGAGAAAGGCAGAGACCACCAACCAGGTGGGGGAACTCGACGGCAGCGGGCACCGACCACCATCATCTTGGTTTACCAGAGACTCGAGTGTTTCATTCTAATAGTGAGTACACCAGTGCCCTCCGGCCGCCCATCTCCCTGCACCGCCAAAACACCCCCAACGGGTCCCGGGGCCACCATTCCTGCCCATGGAGGGGTTAACAACTTGCTGCATACCATCTCCCCCGGGTGCCCCGTAACTGCAGCAGTGGTGTCCACCTTCACCACAACCCCTGGGTGGCGTCACGAACTTAAAACACGGCTCCAGCCGTACACCTACGTCCCCAAACCGCCAACCCCTTTTTGGTCGGAGTGACCGCAGGACCCCCCCCCCCCCCCCGGCTCCGGAGACCCTCGAGCCACCCACTGAAGGTCCGGACCCGAGCGGCTCGGTTGCAGCCGAGCACGGGGCAGCACAGTAGTGCTAGCTCTTCACTACTCATTTTGAGTACCGAGCTTGGTAGTTCTCGCTCATCACTAGTAGTCCCCTCAATGTCAGCCTGTAGAACTGGCATTATCCCTGTATATTGGTTACTCGTGCAACCAGACCGGCAAGTAGATATGTATAAACTCACATTGCTTAGTGATCACTGTTGTTCCTGGAGGACTGTAGAATACACTCTCAGGCATATATGGCGCATTTCTTCCCCTATTGATTTAGGGTACTTTCACACTTGCGTTATTTTCCTTCCGTTACAATCCGCCCTTTTGGGAAACAGCGGAATCCGTTAACGGATTCCGCTGTTTCCCATAGACTTGTATGGGTGACGGATTGTACCAAAAGGAGCTGCGTTGCTTCCGCTGGGCGACGCTCCGTTGCTTCCGCCCAGCGGGAGAAACGCAGCATGTAACGTTATTTTGAGCAGCGGAATCCTCTGGATTTCACTGCGCATGCTCTTTTTTTTTTTTTTTTTTTTTTTTTTTTTAAATCAAACTTTATTTTGGCTCGCGGTGGCCGAACGTTCAGCTGAGCGCCCGGCCGTCGGCAAGCGACAGCGCTCAGCTGAATGACCGGCCACCAGCATGCCCGGCCGCCGGCAAGTCACAGCGATCAGCTGATCACCCGGCGGCCGGCATGCCCGGGCGCCGGCAAGTGACAGCGATCAGCTGATCACCCGGCGGCCGGCTGCAGGGAGCGATCAGCTGATCACCCGGCGGCCGGGAGCGATCAGCTGATCACCCGGCGGCCGGCTGCAGGGAGCGATCAGCTGATCACCCGGCGGCCGGCTGCAGGGAGCGATCAGCTGATCACCCGGCGGCCGGCTGCAGGGAGCGATCAGCTGATCACCCGGCGGCCGGCTGCAGGGAGCGATCAGCTGATCACCCGGCGGCCGGCTGCAGGGAGCGATCAGCTGATCACCCGGCGGCCGGCTGCAGGGAGCGATCAGCTGATCACCCGGCGGCCGGCTGCAGGGAGCGATCAGCTGATCACCCGGCGGCCGGCTGCAGGGAGCGATCAGCTGATCACCCGGCGGCCGGCTGCAGGGAGCGATCAGCTGATCACCCGGCGGCCGGCTGCAGGGAGCGATCAGCTGATCACCCGGCGGCCGGGAGCGATCAGCTGATCACCCGGCGGCCGGCTGCCGGGAGCGATCAGCTGATCACCCGGCGGCCGGGAGCGATCAGCTGATCACCCGGCGGCCGGCTACTGGGAGCAATCAGCTGATCACCCAGCGGCCGGCTGCAGGGAACGATCAGCTGATCGTTCACTATAGTCTGCCGCTGGTAAAACCGGGAAAAAAAAAAAAAAAAATCAAAACGAATTGCGTTGTTTTGCAGCATCCGTTGCATCCGTTGTGTCACTATATGCAACACATCCGTTGCATCCGTTACACAACGCAATGCAACGGATACCGTTCAACGCAAGTGTGAAAGTAGCCTTACATAGTAGAAATCCCATGTGAAAAGTAAATTACATGTGTGGTTGTTCCATCAGTACCTGAATGCGATTTCCTATATATTGTAGTACAGCTCCTTTAAAACTGTACCTAATCAGCCGTTTCTGGAGGGGCAGTAATGTTCAGGGGTTAATTAAAATTTACAGGGCCCCATATGAAGGTAAGGGATTGGCCCCTATTTTTGACTAGTTTATATAATAGTTAAACTGTAGTGTAGTTAAAAAAATACAAACCAGGATGACTGTTTTCATTTAAGCAGTTTGTTTCCTCTTGCTCCCACCAAAGAGTTTTTTTTTCATCTAAGTTGTCAATTCTTCATGTCCATACTATACTACATATACTACATGGTCTAACGCATACCGACTCCTCCACCCATTTCCTTATTTATAATTGCTATTGCTATCCCTATTATGATTGCTGGACTTGCATAGGGTGTCACCTTTGTCGCAACTCAGCTCTTCAATTTCAGGATTCTTAATTTTGACTGTTTATATACAGTCTGTATATATATATATATATATATATATATATATATATATATATATATATATATATATATATATATATATATATACACACCTTCTCATTTAAAGAGTTTTCTTTACTTTCATGACAAATTGTAGATTCACATTGAAGGCATCAAAACTATGAATTAAAACATGTGGAATGAAATACTTAACAAAAAAGTGTGAAACAACTGAAACTATGTTGTCACGCTCCCCGGGTCCTCGGCTCCCCTTCCCGGGTCCCCTGCCCCGCTCCCCGGCTCACCTGCCACGCTCCCCGCGTCCCAGTCCCTTGTGCCCGTCCTTCCTGGGCTTCCTGGCCGCCGATCCCGGCGCCCGACGGCCTCCCAGGCCCTGCTCGGCTCCCCTGCGTCCTCCTCTCAGCCTCCTTCCCTGGCTTCTGGCACCCGGGCCGCGCGCACGCGCATTAGGGCGCGCGCGCGGTCACTGACCCTTTCTTAAAGGGCCAGCGCCCATTAACAGGAAATGAGGTTAGACAGGTACGGGGTATAAAGGGGGTTCTTGTCCAAGGGGGCGGGGCCTGATCTTCGTGTTCCCTGAGCTAGGAGTCAGGTCTCCTGGTGTTACTGTGCTCGTACTCACCTATCTCTCTTTGTAGAGCCGTGCCTGCTTCGCCACCCAGTCTGCCGTATCCTGAAACCCGAACGCTGTCCATCTGCCATCCTGACAGTCCGCACCACCTCGGATCCCTGCGGTGACCCGTCTTCTTGCTCCCAAGGTTCCGGACCCCGCCTGACATCATCTCGGCTTCCGAACCTGAGCTGCGTCACCCGGACTACCACCCGTAACTCCGTAGTCCCAGGGACTTCTCCGCTATACCTGTGTGCAAGGACTGCTCTGCTGTTTCTAGTGCTCCAGCTGCCGGACTCTTTGCTACCATCTAGGAGTTCGGTCCAGTGGATCCACCTCCTGGGCCTGCCCATACACCTGGCCCTGACAGTAAGATCAGGCCATGGATCCCGCTGCAGCACTATTGGCCCTGCAAGAGGAACTCCAACGCCAGCGTGAAGTCCAGACCCGCATGCTGCAATTTATGACCTCCGTGGACACTCGCCTGTACACATTACAAGCATCAATGACGCCTGCAGCACCCAGGTCTCCCACTAGGCAATCCACGGCTCCCGCACCAGTGGCAGCCGCGTCGGATGCTTCCCGACTCCGTTTGGCGTCACCTCCTCGTTATGCTGGAGATCCCAAGACCTGCAGGGTCCCTTCACTTCACGCAGCTGCCCCATCTGTTCGCCTCCGACCAAGCCAAGGTCGCCTTTATAATGTCTCACCTGGAGGGCGAGGCACTGGCGTGGATGAACCCCTTGTGGGAGAAGGAGGACCCCATGACCAAGGATCTTCAAGAGTTCCTGCAGGCCTTTCGCAGTACCTTTGACGAGCCGGGACGCGCCTCTGCGTCTGCTTCATCACTTCTCCGCCTACGTCAAGGAACACTGACGGTGGGCCAATACGCCATCCGTTTCCGCACTTTGGCTTCTGAACTCGGGTGGAATAATGAGGCCCTGACAGCCGCCTTCTGGGAAGGACTGTCAAGTCGCATCAAAGATGAGTTGGCGGGTCGTGACATGCCCTCCACCCTAGATGCCCTGATTGCCCTAGCCACGCGAGTGGACATTCGTTTTCAGGAGCGCTCCAAAGAGCTGGTTCGTGAGCGACGTGCGGTACGGCACTCCTCTCCGCCACAGAAGTCCTCTGTGCCACAGTCATCTACAGCTGGGATTCCTGTCCACGAACCCATGCAGGTTGATCGAGTACGACAGTCTGACCAACGTCGAGCAGAGCGGCTCGCCAAGGGCCTCTGCTTTTACTGCGGAGGGGACACACATCTCCTACGCTCCTGTCCGGAAAGGCCGGGAAACTCCAAAGCCTAGGGTTGGTAGGAGAGGCCACCCTAGGTGCTGGGACTCTCTCCGACCCAGTTATGTGGACGGTACAAGTATCAACAGGAGAGACGCGCTTCACGGCTGAGGCATACCTCGACTCCGGAGCAGCAGGCAATTTTATCCAGCAGGCCACGGTGGACAAATACCAGCTGCCTGTTACTCTACTCGAGAAGCCCCTACTGATTGCCTCGGTGGATGGGAGACCCCTCTCTGATACCATCTCCTGGATCACGAAGCCGGTGGAACTGCGTATCGGTGCTCTGCACACCGAGAACATCGCTCTCTACGTCCTTCCACACATGTCCCACCAAGTCCTGCTGGGACTTCCTTGGTTGCGAACACACGAACCCTCAGTCAACTGGGGTACTGGCGAAATCACCCGTTGGGGCTCTGCCTGTCATGAGAGATGTCTAAAGTCTATACAACCAGTCCGACGACCTCCGGTTCCTGAGAACCTACCGGGTCTGCCCTCGGCCTATTGGTCCTTCACGGACGTTTTTGACAAGAAGGAGTCTGAGGTACTTCCGCCACACCGTCCCTACGATTGCGCCATCGACCTGCTCCCAGGAACAACACCACCTCGAGGACGGATATATCCGTTGTCTCCAGCCGAAACCAGGGCCATGTCCACCTACATCATGGAAAGCCTGGCAAAGGGATTCATCCGGAGATCCTCCTCTCCTGCGGGAGCAGGCTTCTTCTTCGTTAAGAAGAAAGAGGGTGACCTTCGCCCATGCATTGACTACCGGGGCTTGAATCAGATTACTATAAAAAACAAGTACCCCCTACCGCTCATCCCCGAACTGTTCGATCGGCTCAGAGGAGCCCGTGTGTTCACCAAACTGGATCTTCGGGGTGCCTACAACCTAGTTCGTATCCGCTCTGGGGACGAATGGAAGACCGCGTTTAATACTCGCGATGGGCACTATGAATACTGTGTGATGCCCTTCGGTCTGTGTAACGCTCCTGCCGTATTCCAAGAACTGGTGAATGACATTTTCCGGGACCTCCTCTACGTATGTGTAGTAGTTTATCTGGATGACATTCTTGTTTTCTCTCCGGACCTCCAGACCCACAGAGAGAACGTAAAGCTGGTTCTACAAAGACTGAGAGAGAATCGTCTCTACGCCAAATATGAGAAGTGCGTCTTTGAGCAGTCTTCTCTTCCTTTCCTGGGATACATCATCTCGGGGACTGGGCTGCAGATGGATCCCAAGAAGGTCTCCGCCATTCTCAACTGGCCTCCCCCTTCTGGACTGAAGGCAATCCAACGGTTCCTGGGATTTGCCAACTACTACCGCCAGTTTATTCCTCACTTCTCCGCCCTGACTGCTCCTCTCTCCGCTCTGACCAAAAAGGAGGCTAATCCAAAGGACTGGTCACCTGCGGCCGACGCCGCATTTTGCTCCCTGAAGCGAGCATTCGCCTCCTCTCCTGTACTCCACCGACCAGAGTTAAACCGCCAGTTCACCTTAGAGGTGGATGCTTCCTCCTCAGGAGCCGGAGCAGTGCTCATGCAAAAATCCTCCTCCGGGAAGATGGTGACTTGCGGTTTCTTCTCTAAAGGCTTCTCAGCACCTGAACGTAATTACACCATCGGTGACCGAGAGCTATTAGCGGTCAAACTGGCTCTGGAGGAGTGGCGCTACCTCCTGGAAGGAGCAGTGTACCCCGTGATTATCTACACGGACCACAAGAACCTGGAATACCTGCGGTCCGCTCAGCGACTGAACCCACGGCAAGCCAGGTGGTCCTTATTCTTTGCCAGGTTTGACTTCCAGCTTCATTTCCGACCCGCGGACAAGAATATACGCGCTGATGCCTTGTCTAGGTCTCTCATGCCCCTGGAGCAGGAGGAAGAGACTATCCAACCTATCATCTCTCCTAACAAGATTGTTCCGGTGGCTCCTGTCACTCTGGCCCAGATACCACCCGGGAAGACCTATGTCTCTGAGACCGACAGGGAAAAAGTGTTACACTGGGGTCATGCCTCGAAAACAGCCGGCCATGCAGGCCAGAAGAGAACATGGGGTGCGATTGTACGCCATTACTGGTGGCCATCCCTTCGCACGGACATTGCCGCCTTTGTCTCTGCCTGCCCCTCTTGTGCCAGGAACAAGACGCCCAAACACCTGCCCTATGGCCGTCTTCTGCCTCTGCCGATACCCTCAGTTCCATGGCAACACATAGCGATGGACTTTATTACGGACTTGCCAGTATCCTCCGGACACACAGTCATATGGGTCGTGGTGGATCGGTTCTCCAAAATGGCTCACTTCGTCCCTATGCCCGGACTGCCCTCTGCTCAGGAACTCGCGGAAGCCTATATACAACACATCTTTCGCTTACATGGCTTTCCTTCCCACATCGTGTCCGACAGAGGAACTCAGTTCACCTCCCGCTTCTGGAGGGCTCTCTGCAAACATCTGGGAGTGACTCTGGACTTTTCCTCCGCTTACCATCCTCAGTCTAATGGCCAAGTGGAGAGGGTCAATCAAATCTTGACATCCTTCTTACGTCACTATGTCAACGCCCATCACGACGACTGGTCCACGCTTCTGCCTTGGGCTGAGTTCTCCCATAACCACCACGTCAGTGAGTCGTCCTCCAAATCTCCCTTCCATGTCGTTTACAGACTACAGCCTTCCGTCCCGTTGCCTATATCCCCTTCTTCGGATGTCCCTGCTGCTGATACTGTAGCCCGTGACTTCGCTACCATTTGGGACTCTGTCAAGGCGTCCCTTGGGCGCGCTTCCCAGCGGATGAAGAAACACGCTGACAAAAGGCGTCTAGACCCTCCGTGTTTCTCTCCTGGTGACCTGGTCTGGCTTGCTTCCCAGTACATCCGACTGAAGATTCCTTCCTACAAGCTGGGTCCTCGCTACATCGGGCCGTTTAAGGTCCTCAGCAAGATCAATGAGGTCTCCTACAAACTGAAGCTTCCGGCCACGATGAGAATACCCAACTCCTTCCACGTCTCTCTCCTCAAGCCGGTGTTCCTTGGTCCCTTCTCCGCTGCTGCCAGCCCGGCTCCTCCTCCTATTGCTGAGGACGACATCTACGCGGTAAGAGATATCGTGGCCATGAAGACTGTTCGTGGCCGGCAGTTCTTCCTGGTGGACTGGGAGGGGTATGGTCCTGAGGATAGATCCTGGGAACCCAGGGAGAATGTGGGCACTCCTCTGATCCGTGCCTTCATGTCTCGGTTGCGGGGAGGGGGGCGTGGGGGGGGGGGTACTGTCACGCTCCCCGGGTCCTCGGCTCCCCTTCCCGGGTCCCCTGCCCCGCTCCCCGGCTCACCTGCCACGCTCCCCGCGTCCCAGTCCCTTGTGCCCGTCCTTCCTGGGCTTCCTGGCCGCCGATCCCGGCGCCCGACGGCCTCCCAGGCCCTGCTCGGCTCCCCTGCGTCCTCCTCTCAGCCTCCTTCCCTGGCTTCTGGCACCCGGGCCGCGCGCACGCGCATTAGGGCGCGCGCGCGGTCACTGACCCTTTCTTAAAGGGCCAGCGCCCATTAACAGGAAATGAGGTTAGACAGGTACGGGGTATAAAGGGGGTTCTTGTCCAAGGGGGCGGGGCCTGATCTTCGTGTTCCCTGAGCTAGGAGTCAGGTCTCCTGGTGTTACTGTGCTCGTACTCACCTATCTCTCTTTGTAGAGCCGTGCCTGCTTCGCCACCCAGTCTGCCGTATCCTGAAACCCGAACGCTGTCCATCTGCCATCCTGACAGTCCGCACCACCTCGGATCCCTGCGGTGACCCGTCTTCTTGCTCCCAAGGTTCCGGACCCCGCCTGACATCATCTCGGCTTCCGAACCTGAGCTGCGTCACCCGGACTACCACCCGTAACTCCGTAGTCCCAGGGACTTCTCCGCTATACCTGTGTGCAAGGACTGCTCTGCTGTTTCTAGTGCTCCAGCTGCCGGACTCTTTGCTACCATCTAGGAGTTCGGTCCAGTGGATCCACCTCCTGGGCCTGCCCGTACACCTGGCCCTGACATATGTCTTATATTCTAGGTTCTTCAAAGTAGCCACCTTTTGCTTTGATTACTGCTTTGCACACTCTTGGCATTCTCTTAATGAGGTTCAAGACGAGGTCACTGTAAATGGTCTTCCAACAGTCTTGAAGGAGTTCCCAGAGATGCCTAGCACTTGTTGGCCCTTTTGCCTTCAGTCTACGGTCCAGCTCACCCCAAGCCATCTTGATTGGGTTCAGGTCAGGTGACTGTGGAGGCCAGGTCATCTGGCATAACATCCCATCACTCTCCTTCTTAGTCAAATAGGCCTCACACAGCCTGGAGGTGTGTTTGGGGTCATTGTCCTGTTGAAAAATAAATGATGGTCCAACTAAACGCAAACCGGATGGAATAGCATGCCGCTGCAAGATGCTGTGGTAGCCATGCTGGTTCAGTATGCCTTCAATTTTGAATAAATCCCCAACAGTGCCACCAGCAAAGCACCCCCACACCATCACACCTCCTCCATGCTTCACGGTGGGAACCAGGCATGTAGAGTCCATCCGTTCACCTTTTCTGCGTCGCACAAAGACACTGTGGTTGGATCCAAAGATCTCAAATTTGGACTCATCAGACCAAACAACAGATTTCCACTGGTCTAATGTCCATTCCTTGTGTTCGTTAGCCCAAACAAGTCTCTTCTGCTTATCGCCTGTCCTTAGCAGTGGTTTCCTAGCAGCTATTTTACCATGAAGGCCTGCTGCACAAAGTCTCCTCTTAACAGTTGTTCTAGAGATGTGTCTGCTGCTAGAACTCTGTCTAGCAAAGACCTGGTGTCTAATCTAAGCTGCTGTTAACCTGCGATTTCTGAGACTGGTGACTCGGATAAACTTATCCTCTGCACCAGAGGTGACTCCTGGTCTTCCTTTCCTGGGGCGGTCCTCATGTGAGCCAGTTTCTTTGTAGCGTTTGATGGTTTTTGCCACTGCACTTGGGGACACTTTTTCAAAGTTTTCCCAATTTTCCGGACTGACCTCAATGTCTTAAAGTAATGATGGTCACTCGTTTTTCTTCACTTAGCTGCTTTTTTCATGCCATTATACAAATTTTAACAGTCTATTCAGTAGGATTATCAGCTGTGTATCCACCAGACTTCTGCACAAAACAACTGATGGTCCCAACCCCATTTTATAAGGCAAGAAATCCTACTTATTAAACCTGACAGGGCACACCTGTGAAGTGAAAACCATTTCCGGTGACTACCTCTTGAAGCTCATCAAGAGAATGCCAAGAGTGTGCAAAGCAGTAATCAAAGCAAAAGGTGGCTACTTTGAAGAACCTAGAATATAAGACATATTTTCAGTTGTTTCACAATGTTTTGTTAAGTATTTCATTCCACATGTGTTAATTCATAGTTTTGATGCCTTCAATGTGAATCTACAATTTTCAGAGTCATGAAAATAAAGAAAACTCTTTGCATGAGAAGGTGTGTCCAAACTTTTGGTCTGTACTGTATGTGTGTATGTGTATATATATTTTTATATATATATATATATATATATATATATATATATATATATATATATATATATATACTAGAAGGTGGCCCAATTCTACGCATCGGGTATTCTAGAATTTACGTATTGTGTAGTTCATGTATGATTTTTGTTATATATATATATATATATATATATATATAATATATATATATATATATATATATATATATATATATATATATATATAGATGTTGTTGTGTGTAGTTACCAAGTGTTTGTGTAGGGGCTGTACATGTTCTGGGTGTGACGGGGGGTGAGAGCGGTGTTGTATGTGTGTTGCGTGTGTTGCGTTGTTTGTGGAGCGCTGTGTGTCTGTAGCGTTGTGTGTGTTGCGCGGTTTGTGTGTGTGTGGTGTGTTTTGGGGGAGGTATGTTTTGTGCAATGTGTGTGTTGTGCGGTATGTGCGTATATTTGTGTGTGCAGCATTGTCTGTGTGTGTCTGTGTAGAGCAGTTGTTTGTGGTTCCCAGTGTGTGTGTGTGTGGTGTGTTGTGCAGTGCGCGCGTGTGTGTGTGTGTTGGGGGGAGGTGTGCACTTCCCATCGTGCTCCATCCCCCATGCAGCGCACTCCCCATCGTGCTCCATCCCCCATGCAGCGCACTCCCCATCGTGCTCCATCCCCTATGCTGTGCACCCCCCATCGTGCTCCATCTCCCATGCTGCGCACTCCCAAACGTGCTCCATCCGCCATGCTGCGCACTCCCAAACGTGCTCCATCCGCCATGCTGCGCACTCCCAAACGTGCTCCATCCGCCATGCTGCGCACTCCCAAACGTGCTCCATCCGCCATTCTGCGCACTCCCAAACGTGCTCCATCCGCCATGCTGTGCACTCCCAAACGTGGTCCATCCGCCATGCTGCACACTCCCAAACGTGCTCCATGCGACATGCTGCACACTCCCAAATGTGCTCCATCCCCCATGCTGCGCACTCCCAAACGTGTTCCATCCGCCATGCTGCGCACTCCCAAACGTGCTCCATCCGCCATGCTGCACCAGCATCAGCCTCTCTACCCGCAGCATCAGCCTCTCTGCCCGCAGCATCAGCCTCTCTCCTCCCAGCATCAGCCTCTCTACCCGCAGCATCAGCCTCTCTGTCCCCAGCATCAGCCTCTCTGTCCCCAGCATCAGCCTCTCTGTCCCCAGCATCAGCCTCTCTCATCCCAGCATCAGCCTCTCTCATCCCAGCATCAGCCTCTCTCATCTCAGCATCAGCCTCACTCCTCCCAGCCTACCCCAGCCTCAGCCTCCCCCAGCATCAGCCTCTCTTCTCTCAGCCTCCCCATCCCAGCCTTCCCCAGGATCAGCCTCTCTCCTCCCAGCCTCCTCCAGCACGCCGTGCTCCTCTGCCGACACTCACAGATCCGATCGCATACACTCACACACACCCACACACACCCGATCGCATACACTCACACACACCCGATCGCATACACTCACACACACCCGATCGCATACACTCACACACACCCGATCGCATACACTCACACACACCCGATCGCATACACTCACGCACACACACATTGACGATATTGCACATACGCGCTCATACTCACAACATCCGGAGATGCCACATGCTTCTGGCCATGTGATCCTCCGGCAGGTCCTGGAAGCTCACAGCACAATATCGCCGCCGAGAAGCAAGCGATATCCCAGGATGTTATGGGTATGTGGATGCGATGTGATGTGTGTGTGAGAGTGAGTGTGATCTGATGTGTGTGTGTGTGTGTGTGTATATGTATGTGTGTGTGCTATGTGTGTGCGTGTGTGTATTTTCCGCCGCTGCAGGACCTTGATGCGCTGGTAACTATGCTACCATGGTTACCAGCGTATCTCGTCCCCCGCTCGCACGGGAGCCCACACCAGCATACGCCGGCCAGCCCCAGCAATGCGAGGGTAGGTGTCGGCTGGTTTGGCGGCGTACGCTGATGTGGGCTCCCAGGGGTACAGTACTCACCTGGTAGTCGTGGCTCCGTGACCGTGTCGGTTCGGGGAATGCGGGGGGGGGGCCAGAGCTAGCGTGCATTGCGTGAGGGGGGCGGGGCGTGGCCGAGTTGCCAATGCCTGCAGGGTGCCGGGGCGAGAGGCCAATCTGTGGGGGGGGCGGAGACTGGGCGAGCGGCCGGCCAATCCGTGTGGGGGCGCAGCCTGGGCGAGCGGCCAATCCGTGCGGGGGGGCGGGGCCATGGCGAGCCCAGCGGCCAATCAGCTTTGTGTCACCGTAAGGACACAATTTTGGAGCAAGACAGACAGACCTGCAGACAGACAGAATAAGGCAATTATATATATATATATATATATATATATATATATATATATTACAGTCATAAGAAAAAGTTTGGACACCCCTATTAATGTTAACCTTTTTTCTTTATAACAATTTGGGTTTTTGCAACAGCTATTTCAGTTTCATATATCTAATAACTGATGGACTGAGTAATATTTCTGGATTGAAATGAGGTTTATTGTACTAACAGAAAATGTGCAATCCACATTTAAACAAAATTTAACCGGTGCAAAAGTATGGGCACCTCAACATAAAAGTGACATTAATATTTTGTAGATCCTCCTTTTTCAAAAATAACAGCCTCTAGTCGCTTCCTGTAGCTTTTAATGAGTTCCTGGATCCTGGATGAAGGTATATTTGACCATTCCTGTCAACACAACAATTCCAGTTCAGTTAAGTTTGATGGTCGCCGAGCATGGACAGCACGCTTCACATCATCCCACAGATGTTCAATGATATTCAGGTCTGGAGACTGGGATGGCCATATCAGAACATTGTAATTGTTCCTCTACATGAATGCCTGAGTAGATTTGGAGCGGTGTTTTGGATCATTGTCTTGCTGAAATATCCATCCCCTGCGTAACTTCAACTTCGTCACTGATTCTTGCACATTATTGTCAAGAATCTGCTGATGCTGAGTTGAATCCATGCGACCCTCAACTTTAACAAGATTCCCGGTGCCGGCATTGGCCACACAGCCCCAAAGCATGATGAAACCTCCACGAAATTTTACTGTGGGTAGCAAGTGCTTTTCTTGGAATGCCGTGTTTTTTTGCCTCCATGCATAACACCTTTTTGTATGACCAAACAATTCAATCTTTTTTCATCAGTCCACAGGACCTTCTTCCAAAATGTAACCTGCTGGTCCAAATGTGCTTTTGCATACCTCAGGCGACTCTGTTTGTGGTGAGCTTGCAGAAATGGCTTCTTTTGCATCACTCTCCAATACAGCTTCTCCTTGTGCAACGTGCGCTGTATTGTTGACCGATGCACATTGACACCATCTGCCGCAAGATGAAGCTGCAGGTCTTTGGAGGTGGTCTGTGGATTGTCCTTGACTGTTCTCACCATTCTTCTTCTCTGCCTTTCTGATATTTTTCTTGGCCTGCCACTTCTGGGCTTAACAAGAACTGTACCTGTGTTCTTCCATTTCCTTACTATGTTCCTCACAGTGGAAACTGACAGTTTAAATCTCTGAGACCACTTTTTGTATCCTTCCCCTGAACAACTATGTTGAATAATCTTTGTTTTCAGATCATTCTAGAGTTGTTTTGAGGAGCCCATGATTCCACTCTTCATAGGAGATTCAAATAGGAGAACAACTTGCAAGTGGCCACCTTAAATACCTTTTCTCATGATTGGATACACCTGCCTATGAAGTTCAAAGCTCAATGAGGTTACAAAACCAATTTAGTGCTTTAGTAAGTCAGTAAAAAGTAGTTAGGAGTGTTCAAATCAAGAAATTGATAAGGGTGCCCATACTTTTGCACCGGTCAAATTTTGTTTAAATGCGGATTGCACATTTTCTGTTAGTACAATAAACCTCATTTCAATCCAGAAATATTACTCAGTCCATCAGTTATTAGATATATGAAACTGAAATAGCTGTTGCAAAAACCCAAATTGTTATAAAGAAAAAAGGTTAACATTAATAGGGGTGCCCAAACTTTTTCATATGACTGTATATATATATATATATATATACACAGACTACCACTGTATAAAGATATATTTTTCCTAAGTCTGGTCTTGACATTTCTGATTGGCTGGATCTAATCCACTGCATTCAGGTATGTTTCAATTCAGTGGTGGACACAGTCAGGAAAAGGGCTCCTGTGCAAGTTCAGTGTAAGAGCCCTTAGCAGTCCAAATGCTTGTCACAATTCGACCTGCTTTGGAGATAGATTTGGAAATAGACCCCTTCGCCTGTTGGCCCCAGGTTACACCAATGGTATGTCAGTCCTTGTTTTAATTAATTGAGGCAGTACATTCTAAATTATTGGAGAACATGAGAACACAAACTAGAAACGCAAAAAGTCGTTCATATGGCAACTCTTTGCTTAATGGTCTGTTTCCAGATAATGTTCCTCCCAAAACAAGTAACCACTTCACCCTTCCACCATTGGGGACTGAGCTGCATAACTTGTATTATACTGAGAATCCTTACTTTGTCAATGCATTTTGAGATTTCATTGGTGAGGAGTAGTGAAGAGCAAGCACTACCATGTTGGGGTGCTCATTACTCATAATGAGCAGTTAAAGGGGTGGTTCACTACTCTGCAGTAGTGTCCATATCTCTGTAAAACTGATAAGAGGGGCTTTTTCTAAATACCTTGTATTTGCCAATTCACCCTCTAAGCGGCGCTATCGCAGTCTGCTCATCCCCATCACGTGACACCCCCCCTCAGGCTCCGTGACCTCTGGGATCCAGTGATGTCACATCAACTTCTAGTTGACCTGACATCACCGAGGCCAGCCCCAATCTTCCTGAGTGACTGGGTGGGCTATGGGCGGTTTTTCACCGCTCATCACAGCCCAGCATCACAACCCAGCATTTCAGTTGCGCTCTCCTTCACTACAGAGGCCCGCAAGCAGGAGAGATGATGGGCTATGACAAGCGGTGAAACGCTGCCTACAGCCTAGTCACTCAAGAAGACTGGGGTCAGTTAAGGTGTCAGTTAACTGCAAGTTGACCTGACATCACTGGATCCCTGAGGTCACAGAGCCCGGGGGGGGGGTCACGTGATGGGGAAGAGTGGACCGCGATAGTGCTGCTCAGAGGCTGAATTGGCAAAATGAGGTATTTAGAAAAAGCCTCCCCTATCAGTTTTACAGAGATGTGGCCACTACTAGAAGTGAACCACCCTTTTAAATGCTCGAATTGGCATGACTTGAGTACCAAGTATAATGAAAGTCATTGGGGAACTCAAGCATTTTTCTGGGTTCTCAAGTTGAATCCATCCAAGCATCCACCTTCTGGTTACAAATACCAAGCATGGTTTTGCTCGCTAATCATTAGTGAGGAGATCAGTACTGTTTGAAAACGCTGTGGAAAAATAATGACTCCACTTTTCCTTTGAAGAATAAAGCTTATTGATATGTCATCTCAAGTCAGCGCACAAAAACAAGTTTTATTTTGCATGTCTTCTTATTGGCATGAATATGACTGACATCTAAGGGGGGTTTCCTTGTCCTCAACATGGTTATATGGGTTTTCTCCCAGTACTGCAGGTTCTCCCAATACTTTGAATAGTGAAATTAGACTGTGAGCCTCATTGACGACATACGCTGGTGCCTCTTCACAGCTCCATGTAATATGTGAACAATGACTGAATAAGTATATTGCCTATTAATTATTTTGGACTATACATTTCTTTGTAAAATCTGTGGTAAAGAAAACTGTAAATCTTCCATTATTACCCATCGATGAGTCTGGTTATTTTTGGTGGGAGAACATTACCAAGTTTTAGTTACCATTCCAGGAACTGTTTTGTTTTGTCATACCTAAAAGTGCAACTAACGACCCGTGTTCTGTTCTCTTGCAGCTCTGATACTAGAGAACTGTGACTTTGACTGCAGCACCAATAATCGGAGCCATCACACCGCAGATGCTGGATGTACGAAGCTAATTGTCCGGAGAGGTCAAGCTTTTGAAATCAAGCTACAGTTTTCGCCAAGGGGTTATGAAGAAGGAGTGGATCAGTTGGCTCTTATTGCTCAAACAGGTAGCTGCATAGTGATCATACATACTTTGCTGCTAATAACCCAGCTCTCTCCGTGGTGAATTATCAGACATTTTTAGCCTTCTGTTATTTGTTGGCGACAGAGAACATGGCTATCTCTACTTCAGTGATTACATGGAGAGGTTTGTTACTAGGGAACCTGAATTCCTGGTTGCTTTCTGCATCTGTTTCTTCCCACTTACTATGTGTCGCATCCTTGATGGAATGAATTAAATGCATTTTATCACACATTAACACATTCAGTTCAGATATTAATTGGATATGAAGAAGTCGAATATTCTTAGACTGAGAAAGAAGGGAGTTAACTATTGCAGAGGATTATTTTCCCCCTTTTGCTCTGTCCTCGGAGGTGGAATTCAGGTCATTTGGGAGTTTCCCCATCATGGTTCCTGACTGTTTTAGCCGATGTATCTGTGTACATACGTCTTAATAAATGTGTGCATAAGATGAGGAGAGGGAGCGGCTTATGATTTTGTTGTTTCCACTGCATATTCTGTTCCCAGTCCCTTCATACAATGTCAGGAAATAGAGAAAGACACATTGTACTGTCCTCTGAGTCAGACCCAGGGGTGGAAGCCTTCAACTTTCTTAACCTCCTAGCTGTTCATTCATATGATTCAGTTTCCTCTCTGCCATCCATCGTTAGACTGCAGACTACCATCCGTCGCTTGTTTATTGACAGGGAAGCCTCAGGGCGTGAATTCCCCTGCCTTTCTATATTATCCCAACCTTACTGTTCCAAGAAGGCAATCGAAATAATAGATAGTAATTGCTACAGGGGCCGACACAGACAGAAGACCCTTGTGCAAGACCAATATATGGGCCCTGTACAATCCAATAGCTCTTCATAATGCACGATACCCCCTGCTTTGTAGGTGGGGCCCCTGTGCGGTTGCACCAATGGTATATCCGCCTCAACTTGGTATGTATATTGTTCCTAAATACATCTGATCACATTTTCATTTTTATTCACAAACACTTTTTATGCTTTTTTTTTTTGCATGGAAAACACAGGCTATGTCCTGAAAGCTGCAACATATCACTCACAGTTTTGATGCGTTTTTTGGTGCTAAACCATTTTGATCTCAATGGGAAACAACTGCAATAAAAACACTGTAAGGCCACCTGTACACTTTGAGTATATGATAAGGTGTTTTTACCTCAGTATTTGTAAGCTAATTCCTATTATCTGGCTGGACACCAATCCCCGTGTAAGTCTATGGGAATCCGACTATTGTGCTTTTAAAATGGTGGTAGAAGGAGCTAGGGGGATTAGAGCAAGCGTTTATACACAGAGTGTCCCGTGCATCAGTAACACTACTTCTGGGGCCGTTCATTACTTTCATACATATTCATTGCTTCCCCCGTCCATCGGCAGTCCTGGCGTCTCTGATTGCTTGCAGTCAGACCGCGCTCCCACCCAGAGTGACAGCGTGTCTGACTGCTTGTAATCATACACGCTGTCTGTGTCTCTATAGTGGTGTAAAAATAAATAAATAAAAGAATTGACCCAGGGTCCCCCCCATATTATGATACCCAGCACAGATAAAGCATACGGCTGCAGGCTGTAGCCCTCAGTTGTGTGCTCATTTTGGCTGTGTATCAAAATAAGAGGGACCCCATGCAGCTTTTTTTAATTATTAAAATAAATAATTTTAAAAAATGGCGTTAAGTTCCCCCCCGAGTTTTCATACCCAGCCATGTTAAAGCCAACAGCTTGGGGCTGCCATTCTCAGACTGGGGAGGCCCATGGTTATTGGGCCCCCCCAGCCTAAAAATAGCAGCCTGCGGCTGCCCAGAGTTATCACATTCATTAGATGTGACAATCCTGGCACTTTACCTGGCTCATCCCGATTGCGTTTGCGCTGTGGAAATCGAGGTAATGTGATGGGTTATTGACAGCTCATAACTGCCACTAAGCCCTAGATTAGTATGACACCCCCCACATTACTAATACTATAAGTGAAAAGAAATAAACATAAACACTGAAAAAAATCCTTTATTTGAAATAAAATATAAATAAAAAAAATCCTGATAGATGTTGTTTAATGCTGATGGACTTGCTATTGCTAAAAGCAATAAATGAAGCATTACTCCCTTTTACATGCACCTCCTCTCTGATGCTCCTAGTCTTTGTTGATGGGCTGTAGCGGTGACATCTCTACTACAATGCCTGTCACTGCTGATGCCAATCACTGGGGTCAGTAGTGATGCGGATATAGGTTACAAAAGACCACTGAGCCTAGTGATTGGCTTTGAAATTAGCAATCTTTGTCCCTCCTTAGGTCCGTGTCCTTCTGAAGACTTTGGCACAGAAGCCCATTTTAAAGTAACAGATTCCTTGCAGGAAGGTGAATGGAGCTCCACAATAAGCAGTGTTGATGGTGAAAACCTTGTTCTATCTGTTATCTCTCCACCTGATGCCCGGATCGGCAAGTATGCCCTCTCCCTGGAGACTTCCACAGGAACTGAGGAAAACAGCTGCAATCTTGGGGAATTCTTCTTGCTCTTTAACCCTTGGTGTCCAGGTATGTGAATAAAAATAATATTAATAAATCAAGTCAGAAATATTAATACAAAATTTGCCCATTGAGAGCCACAGGCTTACAATGTGCAGGTACTCTGGAACACTAGAGCCAGGGTAATAGACTGGGAGCACCTATGAGAAGGTTGAAAAAAATAGGGGCAAAGTTATTGTATCATTAGACCTTATGCCTATCCACTGCAAGTCAGTGGCCAAAGCCGAAGCCTCTTAGTATGGCAGGTTAGCACTGCTTTCGATACCCTGCTTCACCATGGATCTCCATGCTGCACTCTAAAACATACTGTTGTCACTTACTATGTAGTCTTTTAATGGTCACTATCTCATAATATGGCCCCCTTAGCACCAATCCTACAAAGCTTCTTCTCTATTATTGGATCTACACTTCTTCATACCCATGCACATCAAAGTGACATGTTTTTGCTCTTATTTTATCCCAACGCTTACAGTTCCAGAGATATGGGACTTTTAATTTAGCCCTAGTTTTTAAGGTATTTACCAAAAAAGCAGTGTTCACAGGGTAATTATAGAGCACTGTGTAAATAAATGCTCCATAGAACCATAGTGGGAAAAGAAAAATTGGCCACTTATGACTTGGTGAAAAGTCCTCTGTGTGTGTGCTTTTTAGGGACTGGCACCAGCATCAGGATAACCTGAACTAATGCCAGGAGCCATTAGACTGAAGGTGGATTAGAAAGGTGGCGAATAGTGACTGTAAGGGTTCGGTTCCACTTGCGATTTGCACGTACGAGTGCAATCCGATAAAACATTGGACTGCACTCGCACCAGTGAAAAACTATGGGGCAGTGTCCATCTGTGATTGATGTCTCATGCCATATCAACCTGAGAAATGAATTGCAGTACGCTGCATTTAGCAGCGTTTCTCGGCTCACCACCACCATACAAGTGTATGGGAGCATGTGAAACATCACACTACACTTGCATGTCATCCGAGTGCAGTGGGGGTGCTCGCCGAGACAGGCAGCGGAGGAGATGGGGAGAAAGTGTTCCCTCCCTCTTCTCCACAGCTGTGATACAATCGCAAGATTGCATCAAGTAATATGACCCTGGGCTGACGCTCGCAGCAGGGCATCATTAGTATATCTCTTCCGATGTGCTCGGAACAGAAGCTATGCGTAAGTGGAATCGTATCCCTAACACAAAGTCCACAGACCTAAACCTGGAAACGGTTCAAACACTTCTTGTTAAAGAGAACCTGTCAGTAGGTCAAAAGTAGCCAGTAATTGCTCCTATTGTATTCCCAAAAATCCTCTGATGATGCTATCTTTGTGGGTATTTTTGTATTTGTTTTTTTTTTTCTTTGTGGGTTTTTTTTTAATCATATCTGCCATACAGTACCAGAGATATGTGCCTTTTTAGTTAGTGCTATTTTTTGGGGAGGGGGCTTTACAAGGGGATGTGGCTTACAGAATTCTCTGGGGCGTGTGTGTTGGCAGCTTTGTATTATCACTCTGTGAGTCACACCCCCTGATAAATACCATAATAATTAGGATTAAATAAAAAGACCCATATAGGTGATTTCAAAAATAAGACAAAACACAATGCTAAAACTTTTCCCCTTTCTGCAGTGTACACAATGTCAGCAGAAATAACATGGAAAATCTTAGATGTGTCCTTCAGCCTGTTAGCTGAGCATGTTGGTACAGACATTAGCATTGGATGACGTCTGTGGTCCACACATCTACTACTTCCTTTCTACATCTTAATCCTGTTCATATAATTAATCTATGACTAATGTTCCATTAAGTGTGTCTTCTATCCCCAGAGGATTCTGTATACATGGAGAATGAGGAGGAGAGGACAGAGTACGTTGTAACACAGCATGGGATCATCTTCCAGGGCACCAAAGACTTGATCACGACAGTCCCTTGGAACTTTGGACAGGTACATCTTTTCATTTTCTCTGTTTTACTGTATATTACTTTTTTAGGCTATGTCCACTTTCACAACCATTTCTATTATATTGTCCAAATTGAGTTGTTTTGTTATTGCCAAATGTATGATGTGTTCTTACACCAAATCGGTCACCAATTTAGTAGACTGCAAAAAATTCCCACGTCCAATGTAGTCCAACAATTAGGGTACCGTCTCACTAAACGACGTACCAGCAATTCCGACCACGATATGACCTGGTCAGGTTTGCTGGTACATGTCTACATTGTCACTGGTTAGCTGTCAATCAGGCAGATCTCACCAGCGACCAGCAACCATCCACCAGCGACTCGTGTAACGATGCTGCGCTTGGTAACCAGGGTACATATCGGGTAACTAAGCCAAGCGCTTTGCTTGGTTACCCGATATTTACCCTGGTTACCAGCGTACACCGCTTAGCGCTGGCTCCCTGCACACGTAGCCAGGGTACACATCGGGTTACTAAGCAAAGCGCTTTGCTTAGTTACCCGATTTTTACCCTGGCTACATGTTCAGGGAGCCAGCGCTAAGCGGTGTACGCTGGTAACCAGGCTAAATATCGGGTAACCAAGCAAAGCACTTTGCTTAGTTACCCGATATTTACCCTGGTTACCAGCGTACACTGCTTACACAGAGTCGGTGCTCGTTGGTCTCCTGCTGTCAAACACACCGATGTGTGCTGCACAGTGGGAGACCAACGAGCAAAAAATGAACCAGAACAGTCTGTAACGATCAGCGATTCACAGCAGGGGCCAGGTCGCTGCTTAGTGTTACACACAGCGAAATCGCTGATGAGGTCACTGTTACGTCACAAAACCTGTGACTCAGCAGCGATCTCGCTATGTGAGAAGTACCCCTAACCCTGACATCCCTCGATTACATAGAGCAGCCACTCACGGCTCACGCTGCACTCCGCAAGACCTGGCGACACTGATGAGTGGTGACGTAAGGAAAATCATCACTTTGATGTAGAATATAAATAACATTTAAATAATGGTTGGTAGTGTGAGGTGTGCCACCCTGGTGACGACCGGGGTGCTCGGATCCGGGATGGTTGTGGCTCGAGGGGTCCGGAGCTGGGCTCGGCGAGCACTCAAAACTCGAGAAAGGGGTTATTTACAGGGGTAGAGTTTGTGATGCCACCTGCGGGTTGCGGTAATGGGAGTACCGCCGCTGTTGGAGGGAGTACCGGGGCAGATAGTGTGAAGCAGCAAGGTGTCAGTCCCTCCGCAGGTAGGAAGGCCCCGGGCTCAGGGTGTTGGTAGTTATTTGGGAGAGGAGGGTGCAGGGATCATGGTACTCACTGCAGGTAGTTGTGGTCTTGAATGAGGTTTAGAAAGTAGACACACACACTGTAGGTAAACCAAAGTCTCTGAGTGCCGCTGCAGCGAGCCCGTCCAAGTACCCAGTCCCACCGGTGTTACTTAGTGATTCGGAACCTGCCTCCGTGCACTGTTTTGTGTCTGTGTGGGTCCCTATACAGTTAGGTCCAGAAATATTTGGACAGTGACACAAGTTTTGTTATTTTAGCTGTTTACAAAAACATGTTCAGAAATACAATTATATATATAATATGGGCTGAAAGTGCACACTCCCAGCTGCAATATGAGAGTTTTCACATCCAAATCGGAGAAAGGGTTTAGGAATCATAGCTCTGTAATGCATAGCCTCCTCTTTTTCAAGGGACCAAAAGTAATTGGACAAGGGACTCTAAGGGCTGCAATTAACTCTGAAGGCGTCTCCCTCATTAACCTGTAATCAATGAAGTAGTTAAAAGGTCTGGGGTTGATTACAGGTGTGTGGTTTTGCATTTGGAAGCTGTTGCTGTGACCAGACAACATGCGGTCTAAGGAACTCTCAATTGAGGTGAAGCAGAACATCCTGAGGCTGAAAAAAAAGAAAAAATCCATCAGAGAGATAGCAGACATGCTTGGAGTAGCAAAATCAACAGTCGGGTACATTCTGAGAAAAAAGGAATTAACTGGTGAGCTTGGGAACTCAAAAAGGCCTGGGCGTCCACGGATGACAACAGTGGTGGATGATCGCCGCATACTTTCTTTGGTGAAGAAGAACCCGTTCACAACATCAACTGAAGTCCAGAACACTCTCAGTGAAGTAGGTGTATCTGTCTCTAAGTCAACTGTAAAGAGAAGACTCCATGAAAGTAAATACAAAGGGTTCACATCTAGATGCAAACCATTCATCAATTCCAAAAATAGACAGGCCAGAATTAAATTTGCTGAAAAACACCTCATGAAGCCAGCTCAGTTCTGGAAAAGTATTCTATGGACAGATGAGACAAAGATCAACCTGTACCAGAATGATGGGAAGAAAAAAGTTTGAAGAAGAAAGGGAACGGCACATGATCCAAGGCACACCACATCCTCTGTAAAACATGGTGGAGGCAACGTGATGGCATGGGCATGCATGGCTTTCAATGGCACTGGGTCACTTGTGTTTATTGATGACATAACAGCAGACAAGAGTAGCCGGATGAATTCTGAAGTGTACCGGGATATACTTTCAGCCCAGATTCAGCCAAATGCCGCAAAGTTGATCGGACGACGCTTCATAGTACAGATGGACAATGACCCCAAGCATACAGCCAAAGCTACCCAGGAGTTCATGAGTGCAAAAAAGTGGAACATTCTGCAATGGCCAAGTCAATCACCAGATCTTAACCCAATTGAGCATGCATTTCACTTGCTCAAATCCAGACTTAAGACGGAAAGACCCACAAACAAGCAAGACCTGAAGGCTGCGGCTGTAAAGGCCTGGCAAAGCATTAAGAAGGAGGAAACCCAGCGTTTGGTGATGTCCATGGGTTCCAGACTTAAGGCAGTGATTGCCTCCAAAGGATTCGCAACAAAATATTGAAAATAAAAATATTTTGTTTGGGTTTGGTTTATTTGTCCAATTACTTTTGACCTCCTAAAATGTGGAGTGTTTGTAAAGAAATGTGTACAATTCCTACAATTTCTATCAGATATTTTTGTTCAAACCTTCAAATTAAACGTTACAATCTGCACTTGAATTCTGTTGTAGAGGTTTCATTTCAAATCGAATGTGGTGGCATGCAGAGCCCAACTCGCGAAAATTGTGTCACTGTCCAAATATTTCTGGACCTAACTGTAGCTTGAAGCTGTAAGGTCCAGTTCTTCAGTTTTTAAGTGAAGTCTTGCTCCTAAAGGATGGCACTTGGGACTTCAGTGGGTTGCTTTGTCTGGAAAACCCTGTCCCACGCGTTGTGCTGATGCCCTCAGTCTCTGAGCTCTGGGAAGGTCCCTGAAGGCCCCCTTCCTCTGTAGGTTAATTGGCAGGACGTTTAATCAGCTCCTGACCTAGGGTCCTGTACCCCATCGTGTTCAGTACCGGTCAGCTCTGTGGGTCCCTCTCTGGTGCCTGCAGTCCCTCCTAGACCGTGTCTGTCGCACCCCAGACCGACGTCCCTGAACCCAGTCACCGACTTCTCCGGTCCCGGACCACTGTCTGCGACCCAACTTCGGTCTCTCATAAGCTCCCCAGGAGCTAACACTCCAGCTCCTCACATCTTGAGGGCTGCCACTGAACTCACTTCGTCCCTCCCACCAGTCTGCCTGACCCTTAGGTGGGTGGCCCTGTTCCAGCTAGACCAAGTCACTGGTGTGTCTGACAGGTCATGATGTGAGGTGTTGGTTGGGGTTTGTGGTGCTGATGGAGGTTTACACCGGTTTCTGGGAACTTGGAACCATGGGGGGTAGGTCCTGCGCCCTTGGGAAAGGATGCGGTTCCCTGTAGCACCCTGATGTATTCAGGGGCGCTACAGATGCATAGAGTAAATAGATAATCGTGTATATATAAAGTCATAAAAAATAAATTGGGGTGTGGGAATAATGGCTCCAAGGTGTGAAAGCATGGGAGTCTCACAAAGGGAGAACTAAGCCCGTGCAAACAAATGTGCAGACCAAGGTGCAAAATCAAATAACAACCACACATAAGCATTATAATATGTTTTACCCTAAAACGCATACCTGGGTCCTCGCAGGCCTGCTAGGTTACTTGTTTTCTATAGTAGATTTCTATGGTTGCGCGTTCTAGGGTTAATACACCTGTAAACATGCAGAAGAATAGTTACCATATGAATGTACCCCTGGGACACACAGGGGGCATATCACACTCATATTGACACTGACGCCAAATGTGTTATTATTTATCTTTATAGCTTTCCCTGCTATCTAAAAATGCATGAAAAATGCTATAACATGCAAAAAATCCTCAATTGTTTTTATGGCTTTTTTTGATGCTGAAATAATTGACATGCTGCAGATTATTTTCTGCACCAAAATTGCAAGTCACAAATGAACAACATGTGCATGATACTTCAGCATGCTCATTGACTTTCCTGGAATCAGGATTCCCTTCAGGTTTTGTAACAAATCTGCACTCAAAAATGCATCAATGTAATAAAAATGTGACGTGTGCACACAGCCTAAGGCCCCCTTTACACGTCCGTGAAAATCACGCACGTGTTTCACAGATGAGTCAATGGTGCGTTTTCCCCTCCGTGTGCCGTGTTTATGGCACTACGTGTATTCTCCGTGTGTTATACGTAATAACACTTGGAGAACGGAAAGCCCCGCCTTACCTGTTTCTTCCGGAGCTGTCTGTGGTGCTGACTGACAGTGTCCGGCACAGGCCACGCCACGCTGACGCTGCTTCCGGCCCCCAGTGAAGAAGATGCGTTGTTCAAATTCACTGGGGGACAGATGCAGGTGACAGCTGCGGCAGAGACTGCAGGACTCGTGGAGGTGAGTATGTGTTTTTTTATTTTTTTAAATGACACGTGTGTTTCTCCGGCGCGTGTCACTTGGACCCGCATCCACACCGCATCCGTGTGGTACGTGTGTGGGCCGCGTGACACCCATGCTGCTGGCAAAACACGGACAAGCATCCGTGTGGAGCACACGGGCTCACGGGCCAATGGCTAAACACGTGCGTGCACATAAACCCATTGTTTTTAATGGGTTTATGTGTGCCTGTGTCTTCGGTACATGCGGGCACGGACCTAGCACGTACCGGAGACAAGTGTGTGTGAAGGGGGCCTAAGTGGCTGCAGCGGTAGCACAACGATCCTTCAGATGACCTAGCACTGTATGGGCTCAGAAATAAATGCACCCTCTGTTGACAAAAAGAATGCATCCAAAACGCATGTATTTTGGATGCATTTTGCATGCATTTTACATGCGTTTTGGATGCATTTTTGTCAGTGCGATCCCCCAGCTCTGCTACATGCCCGCTGACAGCAGACACAGACAGAGCCGGGCAATGAGAATGAACCCGGATGAACTTCACCCGACTTCATTGTCATCCTGCGGCTCTGTCTCTGTGTGCTGTCATGAACTCAGATGAACCTCTGAGGTCAGTGCCAGGACACAGGAGTCCGTAGCAGTGACGTCAGAGCTTCACCCGATTTCACTGACATCGCGCATCTCTCTCTCTCTGTGTCGCAGACTGATTTGCGGTCACACGTGAAGGACTCACCTGTGACCGCAAATCCCCTAAGTGACTGCAGTGAGCCGCGCGATCAGCTGTGCTTTCACTCGGTTACTCGCGGCCACAGCTGCAGTCCTCCACCTGAGAGCAGTGGCCGCAAGTAATCTCAGTGACAGTACAGCTGATCGCGCGACTCACTTCAGTTGCTGCATGGAGCTCACAGGAGCGGCGGTGTTCTACTGACGCTCCTGTCAGCTTCCGATGTAGCAGAGCTGAAAGCGTCGTGGGACCTTGGGTGGATTACGTCGGACCTGGAGGTGTTTTTGAGGGGTTAATGAAGTGGTGAAAGAGGGTGTTTATTTGTCTTTCGGTACAAATAAAGGATTTTTTGGATGTGTGTGTTTATTTTCTTTAACTTACAGGTTAATCATGGAAGGTATCTCGGGGAGATGCCTGCCATGATTAACCTAGGACTTAGTGGCAGCTATGGGCTGCTGCCTTTAACTCCTTATTACCCCGTTTGCCACCGCACCAGGGCAATTCGAGATGAGCCGGGTAGTGTCCCGGGACTGTCGCATCTAATAGATGCGGCAATTTCGGGCGGCTGCTGGCTGATATTGTTAGGCTGGGGGGCTCCCCATAACGTGGAGCTCCGCATCCTGAGAATACCAGCCTTCACCCATTTGGCTTTACCCTGGCTGGTATCCAAATTGGGGGAGACCGCACGTCGTTTTTTTTTTTAATTATTTATTTATTTATTTATTTTACTGCTCGATATAGACATGCCCACCGGCGGCTATGATTGGTTGCAGTGAGACAGCTGTCACTCAGCGTGGGGGGGCGTGTCTGACTGCAACCAATCATAGGGGAAGCAGGAAATACGAGATGGATTAATGAATGGCCAGCATTTTCAAAAGAGGAGAATCCGCCACAGTGTGAACGCCGTGCAGCGCAGCGCCGGTGATCGTGGATCAGTGATTATGAGTCGGGGGGTGGGAGAGAGAGACCAACATGGACAGAGAGAGAGACCGAAAGACCTGCGTTTATTATGTTAAAAAACATGCGGAACGCAACAACAATGCAGTGCAAACGCACTGCTTAGCATTTTGGTAGTGTTTTTCTACGACTCATTGATTTCAATGGGTGTAGAACGCTGCCAAAACGCTCAAAAGAAGTGACATGCTGCTTTTCTAAATGCAGAGATTTTGTCAAATTTTTGACAATCAAAACGCTGCGTTTCAAAAAACATCGTGCTTACGGATTTTGCATGATTCTCATAGACTTTGCTGGGGAACCAGAACACATGCACTTTGACAATGTGACGCTGCAGCTGAAAACGCTGCAAAAACGCAAAAAAATAAGCAACGTGCGCATGAGCCCTAAAGCTTATCTGCATGTTCTGAGTAGGACCTTGTTGCTGTTTTCAAGTTCAAAGTGGTACAAGCAAGGGAAGGTAAATTAGTATGTGATAATATAGGATGCACAGTTTCTGTGAAATTAGAAGCTGTTTGTATATTTGGAGAATAAACCTGAATATCTTTATACAATAGTGATAGCAAATAGTAGTATGCCCAATGTTTCTTTAATTTATGGGTCAGTTTTTCCATTGTAATAGTGAAATTATTATCCCTGTTTAGAGCAGTGGTCCCCAACCTTTCTGACCTTGAGAGCCACATTCCAGCTCTGTGAGAGGGTCACAAGCCACATTGCAGCTCTGAGAGAGGATCATGAGCCACATTGCAGCTCTAAGAGGGGGTCACGAGCCACATTGCACCTCTGAGAAGGGGTCACAAGCCACATTCCAGCTCTGAGAGGTGGTCACAAGCCACATTCCAGCTCTGAGAGGTGGTCACAAGCCACATTCCAGCTCTGAGAGGGGGTCACAAGCCACATTCCAGCTCTGAGAGGGGGTCACGAGCCACATTCCAGCTCTAAGAGGGGGTCACAAGCCACATTCCAGCTCTGAGAGGGGGTCATATTTAGCTCCCACCCCTCACTGTAGTGACACTTGGAGACCCCATTACCAGTCTAATGACAGCCAAAGGTATTCCACAAAAATCACTATACCCAGACAGTATACCAATTTTCAGGTATTCCTACCTCAATTCATATCTCATCTTCTTTGTGGGGCTACTCACAAATGTCACCATCTGGACACCTGCTCTTCATCATTGCTTGCAAGACCTGGTATAAATGCACCTAGCTAGCAGACAGCCGTGAGCCACACATCATGGGCCTGCGAGCCATACGTGGCTCCCGAGCCACAGGTTGGGGACCTCTAGTTTAGAGAGATCATTTCGCCTCGTTCATGCTGCCCAAATTCAGTGCCCGGATGCACTATTGCAGCCAGGTAAGGTTTAGGCTGGTCATTAATGTGAGTGAATCACATGACACTCGGTTCCCGCTTTGCTGGGGTGTAAGCCGAGTGTCAAGCAACTGTCAAGCCACTGTGATGCGATCCTGCAATCACAGCACAGCTGCAGAGGAGGGGGACAGGTGCTGCGGAGGAGAGGGAGGGCGTAATCTCCCTATCTACTCCATTATCAGCTGATGCGATTCTCGCACTGCACTTGCATTACACCGGTGTAATGCGAGTGCAATACGATGTTTCTCTCACACCCACAAACTTGTATGAGTGCGAGTGAAAATTAATTGGATTCCACCCGCAGCATGCTGCAAATGTTTTTTCGGTCTGATTAGGGCTGAGAAAAAAATCGCTTTTCGGAGCGGGCCAATAGAGTAACATTGGTGCAAGTGGAATGAGCATTTTACTTGCTCCATTTTACTCGCCGTGTGTGCTCAGCCTTATAGTTCGAAGCCTAGGCCAGGGACCATAGCCGGAGACGAGACTAGTCTGACATCTCTCCTGCCAGCGACTCTCAGCGCTGTTGAAGATGCTTGAGAGCTCTTTTTTATAGTGAGAGATCTGGAATGATCATGTAACTAAACACTGGAGCATTTCAGCAGACATTATACCTGGTTGCAATCATGCAGCCAAGCTCTGATACATGTTACCTGCAGTATGACCGATTCCCTTTATTGAGAATATCCAAGAAAATGTTGAAGAAGATTTTTCTTAGCTTTAAAAAAAAAACAAAAAACAAAAAAAAACAAAACAATAAAAGTTTTGAAAGATTTCTCAAACTTAAGCCAGCTTTACACCTTACAATTAGGTGTGCGATCTCGTATGCGATGTGACACGCCCAGGTCGCATATGCGATTGAATGAGATTGCACGTAGGTCGTTCATTTGCTGTCACACGTGCGTTAGTAGTCTATGTTAAATTGATCAATTTTGTGTGCGATCCTTTAGATCATGTGTTCTGTGACGTATGCATTGGGCACCTTTTTTTTTTTTTTTTTTTTTTTTTTTATTTACTGACTTGCCAAGCGTGTGTAATGTGTAGAATTGCGTTTTTACTATGTCATCTGCCATTCAGCTCTGCTACATGGCCGCTAACAGTAGCCACAGACAGCTATGTAGCAGAGCTGAATGGCAAATGACAGCAGACACAGAAAGAGCCGCACTGTCAGAATGAACTCGGGTGAACCTCACCCGACTTCATTGTCATGCTGCGGCTCTGTCTGTGTCGCGTCCCGATTAGCGGTCACCAGTGAAGGGCTCACCGGTGACCGCTAAACTCCTGAGTGACTGAATTGAGCAGCCCTCTCTCATATACTCACCGATCTCCGATCACCGGCGCTGCACGGCATTCACACTGCTCCGGCGGCTTTTACTATTTTGAAAAAGCCGGCCGCCCATTTAACAATCTCGTATTCCCTGCTTACCCCGCCCACCGGCGCCTATGATTGGTTACAGTGAGACACGCCCCCACGCTGAGTGACAGGTGTCACACTGCACCCAATCACAGCAGCCGGTGGGCGTGTCTATACTGTGTAGTGAAATAAGTAATTAAATAATTTAAAAAAACGGCGTGCGGTCCCCCGCAATTTTTAAACCAGCCAGATAAAGCCATACGGCTGAAGGCTGGTATTCTCAGGATGGGGAGCTCCACGTTATGGGGAGCCCCCCAGCCTAACAATATCAGCCAACAGCCGCCCAGAATTGCCGCATACATTAGATGCGACAGTTCTGGGACTGTACCCGGCTCTTCCCGATTTGCCCTGATGCGTTGGCAAATCGGGGTAATAAGGAGTTATTGGCAGCCCATAGCTGCCAATAAGTCCTAGATTAATCATGTCAGGCGTCTATGAGACACCCTCCATGATTAATCTGTAAATTACAGTAAATAAACACACACACCCGAAAAATCCTTTATTAGAAATAAAAAACACAAACATATACCCTGGTTCACCACTTTAATCAGCCCCAAAAAGCCCTCCTTGTCCGGCGTACTCCAGGATGCTCCAGCGTCGCTTCCAGCGCTGCTGCATGGAGGTGACCGGAGCTGCAGCAGACACAGCCGCTCCGGTCACCTCCACACAGCAAATGAAGACAGCCGCGCGATCAGCTGAGCTGTCACTGAGGTTACCCGCTGTCACTGGATCCAGCGGTGGATCCAGCGGTGGCCGCGGGTAACCTCAGTGACAGCTCAGCTGATCGCGCTACTCACCGCTGCTCCTCTCACCTCCACGCAGCAACTGAGGTGAGTAGCGCGATCAGCTGAGCTGTCACTGTGGTTACCCGCGGCCACCGCTGCATCCACCGCTGGATCCAGTGACAGCGGGTAACCTCAGTGACAGCTCAGCTGATCGCGCGGCTGTCTTCATTAGCTGTGTGGAGGTGACCGGAGCGGCTGTGTCTGCCGCAGCTCCGGTCACCTCCATGCAGCAGCGCTGGATGCGACGCTGGAGCATCCTGGAGTACGCCAGACATGGAGGGCTTTTTGGGGCTGATTAAAGTGGTGAACCAGGGTACATGTGTGTGTTTTTTATTTCTAATAAAGGATTTTTCGGGTGTGTGTGTTTATTTACTGTAATTTACAGATTAATCATGGAGGGTGTCTCATAGACGCCTGACATGATTAATCTAGGACTTATTGGCAGCTATGGGCTGCCAATAACTCCTTATTACCCCGATTTGCCAACGCACCAGGGCAAATCGGGAACAGCCGGGTACAGTCCCAGAACTGTCACATCTAATGCATGCGGCAATTCTGGGCGGCTGCTGACTGATATTGTTAGGCTGGGGGGCTCCCCATAACGAGGAGCTCCCCATCCTGAGAATACCAGCCTTCAGCCGTATGGCTTTATCTGGCTGGTTTTAAAATTAGGGGGGACCGCACGCCGTTTTTTTTAATTATTTAATTATTTATTTCACTGCACAGTATAGACACGCCCACCGGCTGCTGTGATTGGGTGCAGTGTGACACCTGTCACTCAGCGTGTGGGCGTGTCTCACTGTAACCAATCATAGGCGCCAGTGGGCGGGGAAAGCAGGGAATACGAGATTGTTTAATGGGCGGCCGGCTTTTTCAAAACAGTAAAAGCCGCCGGAGCAGTGTGAACGCCGTGCAGAGCCTGGCCGGGGATCGGAGATCGGTGAGTATGAGAGAGGGGGTAAGAGGGATAGACTGACATGGACAGAGAGAGAGGGACAGAGATAGTGACGGACTGACAGAAATTAGTGAATGACAGACATTGTGAGGCGCTTCAGAACGCAGCTTTTCAGCTGCGCTCTGAAGCAGACCTTTTTTAAGCTGCGGTGCAGAGCGCACACCTGCGCACATAGCCTCAGACATCAAAATCGTATGAGGGATGTCACACGTTACAATTGACTAGGTTCATACAACAAAACGTCCAATGTATGAGGAATAAACGACGTGTATGCGATCACCGTATTTTCATTCAATCTTGATCGCATGTAGGTGTCACACGCAAATACGTCACGAACGATGAAGGATGTGCGTCACTTACAACTTGACCCCGACGACGGATTGAAAGATTTATTGAAGCGTGTAAAGCAGGCATTAGTTTCACAGTGAATGTCAGTATCTGTAAGACAGAAATGGAGGAATAATAAGTTCCCGTCATGTCACCCAATGACACAAGACCCTCCGGAGTGCCCTCAATACATTGGCATCGTCTCATCTTTGTGTAATATGCACGTTGCTGTACAATGACACTAAGCAGATATTATGTGTATGCTTTAGGACTGAAGTCTGTTCTGTCTGACTTATCACCAGGTCCTCAGCTGTCCCCCCTCCCTAGGCGTCTTATCTCCTCTACACATGCAGCCACATTCCACTTCTTCCCTTTTCTATGTACTCAGGGTTTTTTTCAGGACATGTATCAAGTGCAAGTGCAGCACGAACACCGAATCTTAGTGTCTTGCCATGTTAAGACCAGACTTTTATTTTATGCCATAAAAGGTCTTGGAAAAACAGAGGAACCACATGGAGTTTATTCCTTCTGATAATATTGCCTCTCTGGGAAGAAGCATGTATTATAGGTTTGAGTGTGTACCATACGATTTTTGTGCACACAGTGTATTTTTGTGGGCTTCGTTCAAACAACAAATCGTTTATATCCTAAAATTTCCCCAAGAAACATATTAGGGATGCAGGTTCCTGTTTACCATCCATGTTGCATTTGCTTGTAGCAAGCCTTACAAACAAGGGCATAGTTTTCGCAATCTAACTTGTGATGAGTGACTTGTACTAAGTTGTGTACATTCTGGCGGCTACTTTTGGTGTCAAATGAGGTTGTATTAGCTTTTGTCAACAGGCTGTCTCTGAAAATGCTGTTGAACTCCATTCATATGGGTCAGAGCTGCAGCGCCGAAAAAAAAAAGTTTACAAAGTGCTTGAAAATAACTCTTTTGAGTTTATACAGAATGCAGAGTTTATTAGCACAAATACAGTTAGGTCCAGAAATATTTGGACAGTGACACAATTTTCGCGAGTTGGGCTCTGCATGCCACCACATTGGATTTGAAATGAAACCTCTACAACAGAATTCAAGTGCAGATTGTAACGTTTAATTTGAAGGTTTGAACAAAAATATCTGATAGAAATTGTAGGAATTGTACACATTTCTTTACAAACACTCCACATTTTAGGAGGTCAAAAGTAATTGGACAAATAAACCAAACCCAAACAAAATATTTTTATTTTCAATATTTTGTTGCGAATCCTTTGGAGGCAATCACTGCCTTAAGTCTGGAACCCATGGACATCACCAAACGCTGGGTTTCCTCCTTGTTAATGCTTTGCCAGGCCTTTACAGCCGCAGCCTTCAGGTCTTGCTTGTTTGTGGGTCTTTCCGTCTTAAGTCTGGATTTGAGCAAGTGAAATGCATGCTCAATTGGGTTAAGATCTGGTGATTGACTTGGCCATTGCAGAAGGTTCCAGTTTTTTGCACTCATGAACTCCTGGGTAGCTTTGGCTGTATGCTTTCAGGTCATTGTCCATCTGTACTATGAAGCGCCGTCCGATCAACTTTGCGGCATTTGGCTGAATCTGGGCTGAAAGTATATCCCGGTACACTTCAGAATTCATCCGGCTACTCTTGTCTGCTGTTATGTCATCAATAAACAAAAGTGACCCAGTGCCATTGAAAGCCATGCATGCCCATGCCATCACGTTGCCTCCACCATGTTTTACAGAGGATGTGGTGTGCCTTGGATCATGTGCCGTTCCCTTTCTTCTCCAAACTTTTTTCTTCCCATCATTCTGGTACAGGTTGATCTTTGTCTCATCTGTCCATAGAATACTTTTCCAGAACTGAGCTGGCTTCATGAGGTGTTTTTCAGCAAATTTAACTCTGGCCTGTCTATTTTTGGAATTGATGAATGGTTTGCATCTAGATGTGAACCCTTTGTATTTACTTTCATGGAGTCTTCTCTTTACTGTTGACTTAGAGACAGATACACCTACTTCACTGAGAGTGTTCTGGACTTCAGTTGATGTTGTGAACGGGTTCTTCTTCACCAAAGAAAGTATGCGGCGATCATCCACCACTGTTGTCATCCGTGGACGCCCAGGCCTTTTTGAGTTCCCAAGCTCACCAGTCAATTCCTTTTTTCTCAGAATGTACCCGACTGTTGATTTTGCTACTCCAAGCATGTCTGCTATCTCTCTGATGGATTTTTTCTTTTTTTTCAGCCTCAGGATGTTCTGCTTCACCTCAATTGAGAGTTTCTTAGACCGCATGTTGTCTGGTCACAGCAACAGCTTCCAAATGCAAAACCACACACCTGTAATCAACTCCAGACCTTTTAACTACTTCATTGATTACAGGTTAACGAGGGAGACGCCTTCAGAGTTAATTGCAGCCCTTAGAGTCCCTTGTCCAATTACTTTTGGTCCCTTGAAAAAGAGGAGGCTATGCATTACAGAGCTATGATTCCTAAACCCTTTCTCCGATTTGGATGTGAAAACTCTCATATTGCAGCTGGGAGTGTGCACTTTCAGCCCATATTATATATATAATTGTATTTCTGAACATGTTTTTGTAAACAGCTAAAATAACAAAACTTGTGTCACTGTCCAAATATTTCTGGACCTAACTGTATAGTCTTACTCTTACCGGTAATGGCAAAGCTTTTTTTTTTTTTCATTTTTTTTTTCTAAAGTAAAGTCTGGATAGAAAACAGACTATTCAACCAATCATAAGCCACAGACTGGTGGTGTCTGGAAGTATTGTTTGCTTCTTGAGCTGCAGTACCAGACATGGGCTATAGACAAGAGTGACCCTATTTCTAGAAGAGGACCTGTTTCGTAATCATAGTAACCCTTTTTAGATTCAAGATTTACAGGAACTCCTCCCCCCCCCATTTTTGGCACTCGTCTTAAGCGGGATTTACACGCTATAATATATCTTACGATGTGTCGGCGGGGTCACGTCGTAAGTGGCGCACATCCGGCATCGTAAGTTATATTGTAGCGTGTGACAGCTACGTGCGATTGCGATTGAACGTTAAAACGTTCATCGCATGCACGGCGTTCAATTGCTAAAAATTTAACGTGAGGTTGTTCAATGTTGCCGAGGTAGCACACATCGCAGTGTGTGACACCCCGGGAATGATGAACAGATCTTACCTGTGTCCTGTGGCTCCCGCCGGCAATGCGGAAGGAAGGAGGTGGGCGGGATGTTTACATCCCGCTCATCTATGCCTCTCCGCTTCTATTGGTCGGCTGCCGCGTGACGCCGATCTGACGCCGAACGTCCCTCCCACTCCAGGAAGTGGACGTTCGCCGCCCACATCGAGGTCGTTTGGAAGGGTAAGTACATGTGATGGCAAATAATCGTTTGTGCGACACGTTCAACAAATTGAATGTGCCACACATACGATGGGGGCGGTTATGATTGCATATGATATTGTATGCTTAATCGTAACGTGTAAAGCAGCCTTTAGCCATATCCCAGAGGGCACATTGCGTTAAAGGGAATCTGTCAGTAGGATCTACTCTCCTAAACCATCTATATAATCATGTAGGTCATAGGAAGCTGAATAAAAGGATACCTTAACCCTCAACTGGTGAGGTGGGATTTTTGTCACGCAACTGGTGATGTTGGGCTTCCTATACCCCTGTGTTTAGAAATCTCTAATTTTTACAGAATATGCAAAGATCACGTGTGTTTTAATCATTTTCTTATTGGCGATTGATTATACCAAATTTTTGACACCCACAAGTATCGGAAAATGTAATACATTGATGATTCATACCAGCATTTTCCAATGAATGCCAGCTGAATAAAATTTCCCTGGGGTGTTGCAAACACCACCTCACAAGTTAAGGGTTAATATCTGCAATCTGAATTCAAAAGAAATCCACATTTTTCTTAATACCCTGTTTCCCTGAAAAAAAAGTCCTACCCCGAAAATAGGCCCTAGTGGGATTTTTTTGAGCTTTTTGAAATATGCTTAAAATCTAAGCTCTAGGAAGTGTCCAAGGAGCTAAAACAAGTTACATAAAGCCGGACTCTTCATCAAAGAAAGCAGACAATCCCCCCAAAAAAAGCAGAAAAATTCCACTCAATTACAGTTGGCAAGTGTCAATGGTGGATGGGCTCTCACACAGAGATCTGCATTGCTGTCAAGTCCCTGACCATTCAAGCAGCATTGCAGTGCAGCTCTCACAAACAAATCGGGTACTAGTATCACTCCGCGCTAGTGATACTGCTTCCAGGCACCAGGGGGTGCCAACTGTTGTAGAACGCAGGACCAGACAATGACACACATTTATATGTAAGAGCCCATTCACTTGCTAGCTCATTCACTTGCTAACTAATTGTTTGGGGTCTGGTAAGTGCGATTCTTTTAGGGGTTGTCTGCTTTCTTTTGGGGGGTAAACTTAGCAGTACATAGAGAATAATAAACTTGGGCCCTGTGCGCACTTACCGGATTTTGCCGCGGATTTTCTGCGGATTTGCTGCATGTTTCGCTGCAGAAAATGTTCATAACATCTCTGCAGTGAATCACCAGCAAAACCTATGGGAAAAAAAAATCCTGTGCGCACTAGGCGGATTTTGACAGCTGCATGTTTTGCTGCGGGATTCCCGCAGCAAAAACAATTGCTTGTCAATTCTTTTCCGCACATCGCTGCGGGATTTCACTCCATTGACTGCAATGTCATCGTGAAATCCCGCAGGGAATAACGCAGGCAGCAAATTCTGTGCGGTTCACTGCGTTTTGCTGCGTTATTCCCTGCGGTATTTCGCGGTTTACCTCCGGTTTTGCAGGGAAGTGATGTCATTACAGGAAGAGGAAGCCGTGCAGAGAGTAAACACACACAGATCACAGACATACACAGACATCACAGACATATAGAATACACACACAGACACATAGAACACACATAGAAATCAAACGGAAATATAGAAAACAAAACACGTGGGCTCCGCTGAATATTTACCGTCCAGCCGAGGTAAGCACACAGCGGCGGCCCGGTATTCTCAGGCTGGGGAGGGAGAGGGGCAGGGTTAATGTCCCCCGCCTCACTCCCCCTCCGGCAGCCGAGAATATCAGCCGCAGCTGCCCCGGCACTGTCGCATGCATTATGCGGCAGTACCGGCGTGTCTGCGGCTCTTCTTGCCGCCGTGTAGCAGTGGCAGTCAGGGTAATACAAGGAGTTAATGGTGGTGGATCACCGACATTAACTCCAGGCTTGATCATGGCAGCGTCTATGTGACAGCTGACATGATCAACCCGTAAGTAAAGTGAAAAAACACACACAGAAAAATCCTTTATTTTAAATATAACACAAACAAGCCTCGTTCACCCTTTTATTAACCCCTCCCGAAACAAAGCTCCGGCGTAATCCACAGCTCTGGCATCCTGCGATGCTTGCATCCAGCCGCGACTGACACAGACACTGCTGAATGCAGCATCGCAGCGAGACAGCAGAGGTAACTCCAGGGCATTTCCCACAGCCAGTAATGTGAACTCACTACCGACTGTGAGAAATGCAGAGTGTGCTCACAGGGACTCTATCTATCCTTCTATCTATCTATCTATCTATCTATCCCTCTATCTATCCCTCTGTCTTTCTATCTATTCTTCTATCTATTCTTCTGTCTATTTCTCTATCTCAGAATGAAATGACTTTTTTTTTTTTTTTCAATGTGCTTTATTGCATTGAATGCAATAAAGCACATACCAACCCGCACGCGGCAAAACCGCGAACAATACCATAGTAAAACCGCAGCAAACCGCATGCGGTTTTCGGGTGCGGTTTGCCACGTTTTTTACCGCGGGTGCGGTAATCTTTGAATACCTGCGGAATTTTCTTGAGAAAATTCCATGTTCCAGTGCGCAAGGGCCTTAGGCAGGAAAATGAAACCTGTGTAAATATGGTATGTAGCCACCACTATAGGTCAACAGCAGGTCAGATAAGAAATTGTGCATCTGAACCAGTAATAGGATTAACACAAAATCGTGATGTTCCAGAATGTGATGACATGATTATATTTGAATCAATGTTGATTTTTTTTTTTTTTTGAAGAATAAATGTGGATTGTTGTTCAAACTACAAGACATCCACAGAAAATAAACCCTAGTGCATCTTTCGGAGCAAAAAGTAATATAAGACACTCTTATTTATGTAAGTAAGCTGTAAAGATATATGGGTCGGACACAGATCTCCCTGAGAATCTGCTTCTAGATTAGTTTTCCTAAAAAGAGACGTTACCAATGTGAGGAATGTAGATCAGGAGAGCAGGCGTTATATGTCTCACACTGGTAATACTCTCGTTTATTTAAAATAAGCACTGGAGGGAGATTCTTAAGATCAGTGTCCCGCCATAGACCTTAAAAACTCATTAACATATTAGGAAAAATGTGGATTTCTCTGGAATAAAACATCACATTACAGATATCAAGGCATCATTATATTCAACTTTCTATGTACTATATAACCCATATAGACTACTTAGGAGGGAAATTCATGAAATAATTAAAAAAAGGACTTGCCTTTTATTTTTAGTTCCCAGCCGGGTACAAATAGGCAGCTGGGGGTTGTGGGCAGCCGTACCTGCCTGCTGTACCTGGCTAGCATACAAAAATATGGCGAAGCTCACGTCAGTTTTTTCTTTGTAGTTTTTTGGCAAAAAAAATAAAAAATGCTTCCCTGGATTTTCCATTGCCAGTGAAGGTAACACCAAGCAGTGGGGGATAGCAGCCAGTAACTGCTTGGATTACCCTTAGCTAGCAATACAAAATATGCAACGGGAGCCCATATTTTTTTTAATTATTTATTTAAATAACTAAAAAAAAAATGGGCTTCCCTGTATTTTGATTGCCTGACATCACAGTGCTGTAAAAATAAATCATTATAAAAAATGACACAGCGCTCCATGGTATTTTTGATTCTCAGCGCAGATAAAGCAGACAGCTATGGGTTGCCACCCCCATCTGCCTGGCGTTACCTTGGCTGGCAATCAAAATACAGGAAAGCCCATTAATTTTTTTTATTTAAATCAATAGTTAAAAAAAAAAATGACGTGGGGTCCCCAGCCAGCTAGGGTAAAGCAGACAGCTGTAGCCTGAAAACCACAGCTGGCAGCTTTACAGTGGTTGGTGATCCAATGTAGAGGTCACCCCAGGCTTTTTTTTTTTTTTTTTTATAATTAGTTTATAAATAATAATAATTACAAAAAAAGTAGGGTCCCCCCCACATTGGATCACCAGCCAAGGTAAAGCGGACAGCTGTGGTCTGGTATTCTCAGGGTGGGAAGGTCCATAGTTATTGGCCCTTCACAGCCTAAAAATAGCAGTCCGCAGGCGCCCCTGAAGTGGCGCATCCACTAGATGCGCCAATCCTGGCGCTTCACCCCAGCTCATCTCGTGCCCTGGTGCAGTGGCAAACGGAGTAACAAATGGGTTTGATACTAGCTGTAAGATCACCTAACATCAAGCCCAGCAGTTTGTGATGTCATGGCGTCTATCAGATACCCGAAATCACAAACTGTCAGTACTAACAAAAAAAATAGACAAAAAAAATATGTATTTGAAAAAACTCTCCCCAAAACATTCCCTCTTTCACCAATTTATTGTAAGGAAAAAAAAATAAGGGGGTCCCACGACGACTCTGGACCGTCTAGAATATGGGGGGACACGCTCAGGGAACGTATCACCCATTTTCTAGGAGTGCAGACCCTCCATGTAAGGAGTGTGGGTGCAATGAATCTGCACCCACTCTCCTTGGGTCCACAGCAGCAGAGTCCATGTTGTAACTGTTGCTACCAAAGCTGCAATGCCTTGTTCATGAGGTAAGGGCATGCCTAATCAGGAAAACTATACTACATTTCCAAATATTGGTATTTGCTGATATTATTGCTATTCCACCTACTATATATTGGGGATAGGATCTTGGAGATGGAATACCCCTTTAAGTCCAGTTATCCAGCTGAATGAATACTAAACAGAGCTCGCTATGTAGATATGTTTTCTTGTGGCGTATAACGGACTCTCATGTTTGGTAGTCGTTCAGCAGGGCAACTATAAAATCAAATACCTCCATTTGGAAATGTAGTATAGCTCTCCTGAGCAACTATGTTCCTTACCTCATGAGCAGGGCATTGCAGTAGCTTACAGATGCATGGTTACCGCCACTCACTGTGTCTGAACACAGGAAGCTGAGCTGACAGTCGCTCTGTGCATGCGGCAGCATCTATTGTGAAGGAGGGGGCTGCGGGGGATCAACGCTGCACAGGTACCGTGGGACACCGGGGTACACCGGTGGGGTTATAGGGGGTGACCTGGCAGGAGGAGTTTTCTGTCGCATGTGTCATGGCATATGCGACAGAAATCAGAGGAGTAGGATGAATGCGGCCGGCGCGCTGCTGTGCGCGCGGCCATCTTGGATTTCCGGGAGGGGGTCGGGGGGGAGGGGGGGGCACTTTGGCGACACCGGGTGACAGTAGGGGACCAGGGAGGAGATTTATCTCTCATCTGACATGTTTGTTCATGCCAGATGGGAGATGAATAATTTTTTACCGGCGCTGTCATTTACTGTAACGTGATCATCGGTATACGGTGTATACCTGTGATCACGTGAGCGGGGACCGGAAAAAATGGCCTGAATCATGATCTCCAGGGTCTCAGCTACCCCCTGAAATCCCGGAGATTTTCTGACGCTGAGGGGCACTATTCACGTATTTCTGCCTGCTGTTTCTAAACGGCAGATCAGAATAAGGCTAGATTCACACGACCGATCGGTTTTTGTGGTCCGCAAAAAAATGGACCATTTTTGTCACGGAATCATCCGTGTGGCATCAGTTTCCGTTCCATATACGGTCTGTATGTCATCCGTTTGTCATCCGTGTGTCTTCCGTTTGTTTGTGTACTGCAAAAAAACTGAAGGAGGGAAAATACATAAATTTACCCAGGATCCATAGCTTTAACCTACATGAGGCGGTCACATGTTCACTCCAGTGCCATTTTCTACTGCTTTTCACAGCGTAGAGCGCTCTGGTGATTTTCTTGTGCTTGTGCACTTCATATCAGTCTTTTCTGTCATTATAATGGCAGAAAGACACATAATGTCCCACTCTCCTGCATTTTGTAATTTTGCACCCTTTGGTGCCTTTCATGTGGCACTAAGGGGTGCTTAGCCTTGTATTTAGCCAAAAAATAAATTAAAAAAAAAATGACGTGGGGTTCCCCCTATTTTTGATAGCCAGCTAGGGTAAAGCAGACGGCTGCAGCCTGCAGACCACAGCTGGCAGCTTCACCTTGGCTCTTAATCCAAAACTGCGGGCACCCCACTCTGTTATTTTAAATTAAATAAATAATTTAAAAAAAAAACACGTGGGGGTCCCCCCAAAATTGGATCACCAGCCAATGTAATGCGGACAGCTGGGGTCTGATATGCTCAGACTAGGGAGATCCATGGTTATTGGACTCTCCCCAGCCTAAAAATAGCAGGCCGCAGCCGCTCCAGAAGTGGCGCATCCATTAGGTGCGCCCATCCTGGTGCTTCGTTCCAGCTCATCCTGTTGCCCTGGTGCGGTGGCAAACTGGGTAATATATGGGGTTAATACCAGATGTGTAATGTCACCTGGCATCAAGCCCTGGGGTTCGTGATGTCAGGTGTCTATCAGATACCCGACATCACCAACACAGTCAGTAATAAAAAAAAATTAGACGACAAACACATTTTTATTTGAACAAAACACTCCCCAAAACATTCACTCTTTCACCAATTTATTAGAATGAAAAACAAATCCAGATCTGGTGTAATCCAAGCGGTTCCCATGACGATCCATACCATAGTCAATGTCCCAGTCAATAAAGAACAGAATGTTCCCCATTGGCTGGGAGAGCAATGCAGTGACCTGAGCTAACATCAATAGGTCAGCCCAGGTCACTGCAGGGCATGACAAGTGCTGCTGTCAGGAGGATAGCGAGGCACATTACCTGCGGTGATCGCTGCACTCCTAATAGCAGAGCTGTCACTGAAGGGCATGACAAGTGCTGCTGTCAGGAGGATAGCGAGGCACATTACCTGCGGTGATCGCTGCACTCCTGATAGCAGAGCTGTCACTGAGTTCAATGACCGCTGCCTTCACAACCAAGTATCGCGGGTGCCTGTGACGTCACCGCTAGTGACAGTTTCGGGCCGGCAGCGAGAGGAGATGTGACAAGTGGCAGCCATAGATGACAGCGACAGCGCTGACGTCGGGAGGGCAGGACTTCATCACCGCAGGTAAGGAACTTAACTAACATCCTGAAGGCAGCGCTTGTCATCCCCGTGGCTGCTGTCACTGCAGTGTGGGCAGCTACGGACACCGTACAGTGCAGGCAACTGCAGACACTGCTGAGTGGGCAGCCGCGGGGCTGGAGCTGGAGTGGGACACAGATTGCAGCGCATCCGACGGAAGTCACACGGAAGTGCTTCTGTGTGGCTTTCGGGGATTTTTGCTCACGTAGCCAGGGTAAACATCGGGTTACTAAGCAAAGCACTTTGCTTGGATACCCGATATTTACCCTGGTTACCAGCTTACCGCAGGCTGCCAGCGATGGCTTTCCTGCACACCTAGCTGTAAAAAGCCATGGTTTTGGTGCTCGAACCGTTCTCGAACGTTACTCGAACTGTCGTGCTTTTACGAAAAGGCTTGAGTTCGTCGAACGTCTCGAACACCCCCAACATCACTCGAACATGAAATTGGCGAACCTCGAGCCTCGAACATCGCTCATGTCTACTAATTAGCATATGATTAGTTATGCAGATTCTTGTCATGTCACTGCATTGTCATTGCTTTGCTCCTGGTGGTGGAAAAATATTTTTCTTCCGATATCCTTCAACTTACAACCAGTTCTCACATTCCCTAAACGTTCAGTGTGTTATTAGGTTGATTCTCAAGCAAAAGATCACTAGTTTGAATCAAGGAGCAGCAATGAAGAAGATTTCCAAAGAGAGAAACCACATCAACCATCTCATCGATAACAGTCTCTTGGCAAAGAAAATTGCCAGACTGAATCATGTGGATGCTATAACAGTCGGAAGAATATGAAATTAAGTCTGTCCATCCATTCAAAAGCCAAGAGATGGATGTTGAGGCAAAATATCGGAGTCAACAAGTCGGCTTCTCACTTATTCTATCAGTTCTGGTGCGACAAACACAGCAGTTGAGGTGGCTTGTATGCCATGTATTAGTAAGAGCAGAGATATCCATACAAGCACTGTGCAACGCACATTACACAAGTCTAGAATTATGGCCCGAAATATCATCACAATAAACGTCAGCTCGAGTTTGCAAAAAAGTTCACAAAGTGGACAGTAGAAGATTGGAAACAGGTGATTTGGAGGGATGAGATGAAAATCAATAAAAATAGACTCTGATGGTTGCAAATGGAAGAAACAAAGGTAAAGAGGCTAGCAGATGGAAAAATTTAAGGAACTGTCTAATTCGGTGGGGGAAGCCTGCTGATATGAGGTTGTTTTACAGCCAAAGGCATTAGATACCTGACCAGGATCGATGGTGTTCTCAATGCTTAGCGATAAGTGAGTATCCTACAAGATAAGTTACTTTAAACACAAAAAAACTGAGCTGAAACAATGTTCAGTAAACATGCAACATTAAGCATGTGAATTGCAGCCTTAAGACTAGAAAAAAACCAAAGAGAAAATTGCATGAAAAATACCCTGACTATAAATAAATAAATTGCAAGTGCTTAATAACAGGGTACTTAGTGTATACATTTTTGCAAAAAGGTAAAAAGCTGTCTCACCTCGTCAAGGTGTACCCATCTGAGACAGTCCCTAACCTACTGAAGTTAAAAACATTATCAATACCTGACTTGTGTCATGTCAAACTCCAATATGAATGGTGGCAAGTGGTCAGCTGTGTCCCAGACTAAATACACAGTGAAGTGAGACGCAATTAGTTGTTCAGTCTCAGTATTAGGAGGGCTGCGCCCCCAACTTGCAAAAAAGCAAGATAACAGACAAAAAACACAAAAAAAACACAAAAAAAAACAAAAAAAAAAACAACTGAGCTGAAACAATGTTCAGTAAACATGCAACATTAAGCATGTGAATTGCAGCCTTAAGACTAGAAAAAAACCACTCTTTGTTTTTTTTCTAGTCTTAAGGCTGCAATTCACATGCTTAATGTTGCATGTTTACTGAACATTGTTTCAGCTCAGTTTTTTTGTGTTTTTTGTCTGTTATCTTGCTTTTTTGCAAGTTGGGGGTGCAGCCCTCCTAATACTGAGACTGAACAACTAATTGCGTCTCACTTCACTGTGTATTTAGTCTGGGACACAGCTGACCACTTGCCACCATTCATATTGGAGTTTGACATGACACAAGTCAGGTATTGATAATGTTTTTAACTTCAGTAGGTGAGGGACTGTCTCAGATGGGTACACCTTGACGAGGTGAGACAGCTTTTTACCTTTTTGCAAAAATGTATACACTAAGTACCCTGTTATTAAGCACTTGCAATTTATTTATTTATAGTCAGGGTATTTTTCATGCAATTTTCTCTTTGGTTTTTTTCAAGATAAGTTACTTTGTACAATCGAGTACTATGGGTATGAAAAGGACGACATAGTGTTCCAGCAGGACAATGACCCAAAGCATACATTGATATTGGAGAAGAAATGGTTCTATGACAATGAAGGAGAGGTACTGGATTGGCCCCCACTGTCTCCAGACCTCAACTCAGTCAAACACTTGTGCATGTATGTAGCTTTTCTTTAATTCTACCCACAAATGAGTCGACCACTATGCACCAACATTGGGAAAAGTGTAGAAAACTCATGGGATCAGATTTTGGTTGAGAAATGCTTGAATCTGATCAAGAGCATGCCCAGAAGGATTCAGTCAGTGTTAAAAGCTAAAGTTGGATTTACAAAATACTAACAAAATAATAAAAATTAGGATTTTTGGAAGCAAACCAGTAACAATGCAGTAACATAAGAATCTGGATAACTACCGCATTCATATAATAAATAGTTGCGTGTCGAATTTATGTATGAGATAGCCAAGATGATTGCAAACTAATAGTATCAAGCTTTAGTGGATGGTGCGATATGGAGCCTGAAATTAAAAAGTTCAAAACATTGTTACCGTTTTGCTTTTCAGTGTATGTAAGTTACATAGTTGAGGTCATGTGTCAACTAGTGTCATCCAGCTTATCCCTATTCTTTTATTGAGAGATGCTGATGAGACTAGTCGACATGTGACTAGAAGTATGCAAATCACATACATGCTATCAAATGATGCCTCTCTCATTCCCTTTCTATTCAAGAAATACAGGGAAATCCTGATAATGTGCGCAATGCACACTGTCACAATTCAGCAGTCATAGAGTTAAGGGTACTTTACACACTGCGATATCGGTACCGATATCGCTAGCGAGCGTACCCGCCCCTGTCGGTTGTGCGACACGGGCAAATCGCTGCCCGTGGCGCACAACATCGCTAACACCCGTCACACAGACTTACCTTCCCTGCGACGTTGCTCAGGCCGGCGATCCGCCTCCTTTCTAAGGGTGCGGTTCGTGCGACGTCACACGGCAGCTGTCCAATAGCAGAGGAGGGGCGGAGATGAGCGGCCGGAACATGCCGCCCACCTCCTTCCTTTCTCATTGCCGGTGGACGCAGGTAAGGAGATGTTCGTCGTTCCTGCGGTGTCACACATAGCGATGTGTGCTGCTGCAGGAACTATGAACAACATCGTACCTACATCAGCAACGATATTAAGGAAATGAACGACGTGTCAACGAGCAACGATTTTTCACATTTTTGCGCTCGCTGATCGTCGCTCATTGGTGTCACACGCTGCGATGTCGCTAACGGCACCGGATGTGCGTCACTAACGACGTGACCCCGACGATATATCATTAGCGATGTCGCAGCGTGTAACGCACCCTTTACTTAGAAGAGGTTTTCCAGTTTAAACATCAAAATCTGCCGTTATAGTGCTTTGTTTTCACCTTACAAGATATTTCTCATTGGAATTTGTTAGATAACAGGACTAGAAGATACTTCAAATGTGCTATCGTTGTGCAAAAGTTCATGAACCCTTTAGAATTTTCTGATGTTCAGCATACAATAACTCATCATAATGGTTGAAGGCAATTTCTAATTTTTCATTCATATGAAAGAAATGATTTGTATGTCTTTGTCAGACAGAATGTTTTATGGCTCAGCCCTCACGAGAAGGAATTTTTCATTTTGTAGTTATGTATATGGTTCATTTCTATGATGTTCTTCTTACAAGCAAAACTAGCAACATCTGTTTTCGATCTTTTTATGGACCTCGATACTTGTTTTTACCATTCTTCAGTAAACTGTTCTTAGCTTTTTGACTTCTTGGACAATTCACCTTATGTTGAGTACTGTGCCCTGAGCATTTACGTGTATCTTGTGTCTGATGGTACAACCTAGAATTTATATTTCCATTAATGGTGGAAAAATGTGTTTTAATCCTTTAGTAGCAATCCAGATAGAGTTGAGCGAGTACCTAACTATTCGTACTTGCGATACTCATAACGAGTACTGCCTAATACTTGCATATTTGTTCCGAATAGTGTATGCAATGCAAGTCAATGGGAATAAACTCTGCCTGGCTTCTACACTTTCTCTCTGCTGACATTCCCACTATCATCATGGATGACTTCAACATCCCCACTGAGACTCGCCAGTCAGCGGCTTCCAAATTCCTCTCCCTCGCTTCATCTTTTGGTCTAACTCAATGGTTCGCCTCTGCCCCCCTTAAAGATGGACACACATTAGACCTTATCTTCACCCGTCTCTGCTCTCTATCTAACCTCACTACCTCCCCCCTCCACTTATCTGACCACCATCTACTGACCTTTTCAGCTCTGTCCTCCTCGCCTGCACCCCCTGTCCAGCACCTAGCACACCCCTGCAGAAACCTTGCACACCTCAACATACATACCCTTTCTGACTCTATCCTACCACTGTCCTCTATATCTTCACTCCACGACACAAACAGTGCCACCACTTTCTACAACGCCACTCTCACATCAACTATTGAATCAGTTGCTCCTCTTGTGCACGGCAGAGTGAGATGAATCAATAGACAGCCCTGGCACAACAGCCTCACTAAAAAGCTTCGGCAAGTGTCTAGGGCTGCAGAGCGGCGCTGGAAGAAAACGCACTCCCAGGAAGACTTCACCACATTCAAAAATGCAATTCACACATTTCGCTTGGCCCTTACCTCTGCTAAACAGGATTACTTCAGAGCTTTCATATCCTCTTTAACACACAACCCCAAACAGCTATTTAATACTTTCACCTCCCTCCTTCGCCCACCACTGCCCCCTCCAACCTCCCTCATCTCCGCAGAAGAATTTGCTACACATTTCAGAGAAAAGATCGACCAAACCAGACAAGTCTTTTCTGCTCAACCACCACAACCCCTTCATATAACAGACCACTGCCCCTCCCCCATAAACTTCCTCCCCACCATCACCGAAGGAGAGCTTGCACATCTTCTCTCAAAAGCGCACCTCACCACCTGCGCACTTGACCCCATCCCCTCCCACCTCTTCCCCAACCTCACCATCCTTATTCCCGCCTTAACCCATCTCTTCAACCTATCTTTAACAACTGGTACCTTCCCTTCTGCCTTTAAACATGCAACAGTCACACCCATCCTAAAGAAACCTTACCTCGACCCAACCTCTACTACCAGCTATCGCCCCATATCACTACTCCCATTTGCCTCAAAACTCCTGGAACAGCACGTCCATGCTTAACTTTCCTCCCACCTCTCCTCTAACTCTCACTTTGACAACCTACAGTCCGGCTTCCGTCCACATCATTCCACTGAAACTGCCCTGACTAAAATCACAAAGGACTTACTTACTGCCAAAGCTAACAACCACTTCTCTATACTCCTACTTCTAGACCTATCCTCAGCCTTTGACACTGTCGACCACTCCCTGCTACTACAGATCCTCTCTTCCCTTGGTGTTTGAGACATTGCCCTCTCTTGGATCTCTTCATACCTCTCCAACTGCACTTTTAGTGTCTCCCACCCCCACACAACCTCTTCATCCCGACATCTCTCTGTTGGCGTCCCTCAAGGCTCTGTCCTGGGACCCTTACTTTTTTCCATCTATACATTTGGCCTGGGACAACTCATAAAGTCCCATGGCTTCCAGTACCACCTATATGCCGATGACACTCAGCTCTACCTCTCTGGTCCAGATGTCACTTCTATGCTGTCCAGAATCTCAGAGTGCCTATCGGCTATATCTTCCTTCTTTTCCTCTCGCTTCCTAAAGCTCAATGTGGCCAAAACTGAACTGATCATCTTTCCTCCGTCTCACCTACACTCCCTACCTGATCTACCTATTACAATAAATAACATCACGCTCTCCCCAGCACCCAAAGTTCGGTGCTTCGGAGTGACCTTTGACTCTGCCTTGTCCTTCATATCACACATCCAATCCCTCACCACCCCCTGCCGTCTTCAACTCAAAAATATTTCCAGAATCCGTCCTTTCCTCAATTCTCAATCTACAAAAATGCTAGTGCATGCTCTCATAATCTCCCGCCTCGACTACTGCAACATCCTCCTCTGTGGTCTCCCTGCTTACACGCTTGCCCCTCTCCAGTGCATCCTTAATTCTGTTGCCCGAATGATCCACCTCTCTCCTCAATACCACCCTGCTTCTCCTCTCTGCAAATCGCTCCATTGGCTCCCAATCTTCCATCGTATCCAATTCAAACTACTAACACTGACCTACAAAGCCATCCATAATCTGTCTCCTCCGTATATCTCTGAACTAATCTCTTGCTAGACTCCAAAACGTAATCTTCGGTCCTCCAAAGATCTCCTTCTCTTCTCCTCTCTCATTCGCTCCTCACACAACCGACTACAAGACTTCTCCCGAGCATCCCCAGTCTCCTGGAACTCATTGCGTCAACACGTCAGACTATCTACTACACTTGCAAACTTCAAACGGAACCTGAAAACTCACCTGTTCAGAAATGCCTATAACCTTCAATGACTCCACTGCCCCACTACTGTGCGGAGCTGCCGCCCCGCCACCGTGCAGAGCTGCCGACCCGCCGCCGTTTGGAGCTGCCGCCCCACCACCGTGCGGAGCTGCCGCCCAACCTACACCCCACCTACTGTCTCCTCCCCAAAATCCTTTAGAATGTAAGCCCGCAAGGGCAGGGCCATCTTCCCTCTGTACTAGCCTGTCTATTGAAACTTGTATATGTATTCTGTAACCCCCTTCTCATGTACAGCACCATGGAATCAATGGAGCTCTATAAATTATTAATAATAATAATAATAAAAAAAGTAACGAGTAACCCAAATGCCGTACTATTCGTGCGAGTAGCAAATAGTGCAGAATTCAGGTTACTCGTTACATTGCGAGTTTTCCCCATTGACTTGCATTGCACACGCTATTCGGAATGAATGCGCGAGTATTAGACAGTACTCGTTATGAGTATATTGATTATGAATAGTTAGGTACTCGCTCAACTTTAAATCCAGACCCAAACCACATTTACCATCACAGCTTAGATGTGGAGATTCTTCTGTCGTAATGAAGTGTTAACAGGAACCTGTCCTCCTGGAAAATACTATTTACATGGAGATATAGGATTAATCTTCACATACATAGCATTACAATTCTGCCCGGCCGCTGTAAAAAAAGAGCGTCTACATCTACTCCTAGGAGTGCTGTTTTTTCAGTCTTGGGAACATGGACAGAGGGGCTGTAGTCACCACTCACAGCACCGTTGCCTATACTGTGAACGATGACTGTAATCACACCCTGACAGCTTGTCATCTTCCTCTGCACAGGTATGCCAGCTGTCAATCAAAGTGCTGGGGCACATCAGTATAGTGTGCAGTGCTGTGAGCAGAGACAAAAGCTGCTCTGTGCACTCCCATATGAATGAAAGCTGCTCCCGGAAGGAAATCGGTTCACTTTGCTCCCAGTATCTGCACTTTCAGTTCAGTTAGGTGGCCAGCAGCACTGTGGTTAACCGTATATTTGCAGCTCAATAGCATTTTCCCAGGTGACTGGTTCACTTTTGAAGCCTCCATATACTGTACATTAAACTTAACATTAGCCCACAGCTCCCACACATTATGATGGCCTCCAGCATCTTTAAATGGATGATCTGAAGTCCAACCCAATTTTCCTGCTAAATCCCTAACCATTTAGTGCCATAATCTAAACTATTTTCTACTTGAATTAAAAATTTCCTATCTTTCCCTAACGAGACCATGTAACTGCTTTTCTGTTTGTTTTTTACTTGCTGTTACTTTACACTTTTTTTTTTTTCTCAAGAATCCCAGTTCACGCTTGGACACTGAAATTAAGCAGGAGCCTTTGCCCCCTCCATGAAACAAAGCGTCATCAGTGACACTCATTTCAGGTGCTGGGCTAGAGCCAAGGCAATGAGCACAATGACAGAGTACTCTCTGTTGCTGACTCAGACAGGAGAATATGTTAGAATACCTGGCATGCAGAGACCAGTGATGTCACTTGGAGGGTCGTGTTAGTCTCTGAATGTCTGGTATTCTGACAGTGCACTCTGGTGCCAGCTCGTTATTGCTGATCTGAGTCGGTAACACAGAGCGCACAGTCATTGTGCACATCGCATAGTGCACAGCACACATAGAAAGAGCATGGATGATCCCCTAAAATGAGCGTTACTGATGATGCTTTGTTTCAGGGAGGAGGCAGGGGCTGTGGAAGTGTGGAAGTGACCACAACTTTTGTTCCCTGATAATGTTTTAAGTATTCCAGCATGTAATGTGATTCTCAAATGAAGCACCATCAATAAGGTAGTGGGCAAAAAAAAAAGAAAAGCAGTAAGATAGTGTAGTTAGTGAAGGATAGGGAATTCTTCTTGAAGGGCGGCCCACAGGTCATTGAGGTTCTGGGGTACAGAGCTATGATCATCTACACAGCGACTTGGCTGATCTCAAGTTTTCTATAGGATTCAGGTCTAGAAAAAGTACAGACCACTCTATTGGAGGTACCTGAGCCTCCAGCAGCCGTTCCCAAATTATGGGACCTCGATTAGCTGGAGCATTGTCATTCATGAAGATGAAATTAGGCCTATGTTTATGCAGTGGCACAATGACTGGATTAATGGTGTTATTCAAGTAGTAGTATTACTGTACCATTTCACAAAGTGTGTAGAAGTTCCGTATTGACTAGACACACATACCCACACTGTAACACCACCACCACAAAGGATCACCTGGTGACAACAGTGGCTGATGCATAGTGCTCTTCTTGACATCTCCAACATCATTAGCAACCATAACTTCTGCTCAGCATGAATCAACTTTCATTAGTGAGCAGCACTGAGGTCCACTGGTTTCTTGTTTAGCAAGACGCCTGTGCCTGGTGGTGTGGTCAGATACCCTTGGAGGTTGTCTAGCATGCAGACCATGCTGATATAAATGGTTTTAAATGCGCTACCATGACACTTGGGTATCTCTCACCTACCTTAAATGTGCCTGGAGTTGTGTGGCATTCATCATCCAGTTCTGAAGGGCATTGTTCACAATGAAGTAGTCATCAGTGTGGGAGTGGCCAAAGGACATCCACTTCTATGCCTTACTGTGACTCTTCCAGTCTCTCTTTATCTCTGTTGCAACCTGCTGATGACACTCTGTGACACTATAAGCTCCGTAGCCAATTCCTTCTGAGAAAATCCCGCTTGAAGCTTCACATGGCGAGATACTGTTGATCAATTGTTGGGTGTCGTCTTGGTCTCATGATATTAAAATATGAACAGCATGACAAGGAGGACTGTTTAAGTTCCAATGCTAATTTAACCCTGAAATTTATTGGGCGATTCATGGATAAAACACCTGTTGTAAATCTTGCCATTAAGCTCCTTGTTAAAGAACAGCATGTTGTGCAAAACGTACAAGAACTTTTTGAATGTACATGTCCAAATGTTAACGTTTAGAGAAGGTCACATTAAGTTCATCTTAAAAAGGTTGGAGTACATTTTAGGATCATCCTGAAATTTCTCCCTAAATTCAAATCTCTCTAACGTTTTGTGACTAGAGTTTGTAAAAATAAGTCTTGCTTGTGAAAGATATCTATAGCCTTCATATACAGTAAATTGTTGGGGATAAATCTTTCAAATAATACTAGATAAATCTTTGATAATGTTTCCACTTTTTCTTCATTTGGTACTTTCTTTTGCTCTTATTAGTTTGAAGATGGTATACTGGAAGCTGCTCTAGAGGTTTTAGACAACAACCCCAAGTTTGTCAAGGATTCCACAACTGACTGTACCCAGCGAAATGACCCTGTGTATATTAGCCGTGTCGTTAGTGCAATGGTGAGTTTGTAAATCCTATCAATTATGAAATTAACATACATAGTTTAATAACATGTGTGAAACTTGGACATGAAAAGGAAAGACCTCAAAGCAGATCCTGTGATCATTTCACTTTGTAGCTCCTGAAACTGGTTTTCAATATCTTGCTCCTTTTATGAATTAGCGCACAATTTGGAAGTTGCAGTATGTTAATACCTTTTGCCCATGCTTTTATAGGTGAATTGTAACGATGACAAAGGGGTGCTGTATGGGCGTTGGGACAACTGCTATGGAGATGGTGTAAGCCCCATGTTTTGGATCGGCAGTGTGGATATCCTGAGGCGTTGGAAAAAGTTTCAATGTCAGGCAGTGCGATATGGGCAGTGTTGGGTTTTTGCTGCAGTTGCTTGTTCAGGTGAGAAGAATGAGAGTAAAAGATGAAAGAAAAACCCTCAATGGGAATTAAGTTAAATACATTTTTGTTGTCTTACAGTGCTAAGGTGTCTGGGCATCCCTGCTCGGGTCATCACCAACTACAATTCAGCACATGACACTAACAAAAATCTGGTGATTGAACAGTACCTGGATTCTGAAGGGAAGAAACAGAATAAGATAAAAGATATGATCTGGTAAGATGATGAGTTGGCAAACTGTTTATCAAATTGCTGTAGAATTATTAGCACGGGTATGTGGTTAAGATTATCATTATAACTTAATATGCTTAAAGAAGCACTCCCATTAAAATTTTTATCCTTTTAATATATTGCAATCATCAGATTATATAACACGGTGTACTTATAATTGCTAATTTTACCTTTCTACCCAGTTAATCTCTTTTCCATTATGTCTGTCATTACATTATTTACAACAGACTAGCTGAATCCTTGTAAGCTCTATGTAGAAACAGTAAGGGGCACTTTGCACACTACGACATCGCAAGCCGATGCTTGCAATGCCGAGCGCAATAGTCCCCGACCCCGTCGCAGCTGCGATATCATGGTGATAGCTGCCATAGCGAACATTATCGCTACGGCAGCTTCACATGCACACACCTGCCCTGCGACGTCGCTCTGGCCGGTGAACCGCCTCCTTATTAAGGGGGCGAGTCGTGCGGCGTCATAGCGACATCACACGGCAGGCGGCCAATAGAAGCGGAGGGGCGGAGCTGAGCGGGACGTAAACATCTCGCCCACCTCCGTCCTTCCGCATAGCCGGCGTGAGCCGCAGGACGCAGGTAAGGTGATGTTCCTCGCTCCTGCGGCTTCACACACAGCGATGTGTGCTGCCGCAGGAACGAGGAACAACATCATAACATCGGTCCTTCTGAAATTATGGAAATGACCGACGCTACACCGATGATATGATTTGGACGTTTTTGCGCTCTTTAATCGTATCAAAAAGAATTTACACACTACGATATCGACTGCGACGCCGGATGTGCGTCACTTTCGATTTGACCCCACCGACATCGCAGCTGCGATGTCGTAGTGTGCAAAGTGCCCCTTAGTCTTTTTCCGGCATGAGTCATCACTGCATACGTCAATGGCAGGGGAGAGGAGCAGAGCAGCTATGTCAGGAGTTGAAGAGGGAGATGATTCATGCAAGGAAAAGTGACTTCCTATTCCTACATAGAACAGAGAAAAAAGAAGCATTAACTGGGTTGAAAGGCTAAATGAGCAATTGTAAGTACACAGTGCTATAGAACATGATGGCAATACATTAACAGGATGAAAATGTTAATGGGAGTGCTTCCCTAATATTTTAAGCCACTGGTTTTACTGATTTGATATGAAGACAAACGTTTGTCACTTGACAAGAGATTTTTGTCATTTGTTATGAAGGAACTTCCACTGTTGGGTTGAAGCCTGGATGAATAGACTTGATCTTCCTGAAGGATATGATGGCTGGCAGGTTGTTGATCCTACACCTCAAGAGAAAAGTGATGGTGGGAATTTGACTTATCTGTTTGTTTTTTTTTTTCTTGGTTGTTTTTTCTCTTTTTGTAATGTAGACTTTTCACATCACTTAGTAGGAATTTTATTTTGACCTGTAGGCATATTATCTGCTCACATTATAGTTTATAGTATATGTCTACCTTTGATTTTTTTTAATGTATTAAAAATTTAAATAAAAATCTGGATTTAATTTGTGAAATAGAGGGGAGGTTGTCAAAAGAGGTACTCTACTAATTTATGTCCAAACACATGCCATCCTGGAATGGGAAAGCTTAAATTTGCTCTTCCATATAACACCCTTTGAGGTGATCTGTACCTGCTTGGTTTGCTAATATTTTGATGCCTCTATTTCATGATTTTCTATGCATGACCATATGGAAGTCATTATATGCGTTCTGCCGGTAGTTTGCATAAAAAAGGGAAAGCAAAAATTAAAATTGGCCTGCCAGTAGGATACATTTATTCTCACCTAGAGCATGTTTGTTTGCTCTTCTTCACTTTTTCCTACAGCCCTTAGGGCTAGTACCTGTTCTCATTTTTTTAATAATACAGTTCTTCTGAAGAGGCGTTCTCGCCACCTGATAAAAAAAGAGTATGGATTAATATGCCTTTGGCTTCAGAGTAGCTGTACCAATACAATTTGTTAAAATCTTGACCTTCTTTTCTCCTGTAGGTGTGTTCTGCTGTGGTCCTGCTCCTCTTCTTGCTATCAAGGAAGGTGACCTTGCTATAGACTATGATGTCCCATTTGTGTTTGCTGAGGTGAATGCAGATGTGCTGTACTTCGTAGAGCAAAAAGATGGTACTGTCAGACAAACCAAATACACTTCGCAGGTTGGACAGAAAATCAGTACTAAAGCTGTAGGAAAAGACAGTCGAGAAGACATTACACACAACTACAAGTATCCTGAGGGTGAGTACAAAAACTGAAAAACAAAGTAATCTGTAGCTGTTCTGAATATTGAAAAATCTAATAACCATCAATGAAGTGTTTAAAGTCTGTCTAAAGCCGTTGTCAAAAGGGCAACCTTGGATAACTTGGTGCTATCCACTCCATCTTGTAAGTCTGTATGTTAAGCAGTGAAAGAAATACCATCATCATGAACAATATTCAACTGTTTGCTATGGCAGATTTATCTTGCCACCTTTATGGCATGAAAAATTCAGTTCCACATAATGTCAGGTGGATTTTTACTAAATAATTGCTCTCGTATGCTTTCTTAGATACTTTTAGGGCTTATGCAGGCTTCACACGGTACGATCTATTGTGCGATCGCACGAGTGATCGTACCCGCCCCCGTCATTTGTGCGTCTCGGGGAAATCGCTACCCGTGTCGCACAAAGTCGTTTCACCCCCGTCACACGTACTTACCTGCTGAGCGACATTGCTGTGGGCGGCGAACATCCACTTCCTGAAAGGGGTGGGACATTCTGCATCACAGCGACGTCACACAGCAGCCGGCCAATAGAAGCGTAGGGGCGGAGATTAGTGGGACGTAAACATCCCGCCCACCTCCTTCCTTTCGCATAGCCGGCGGGTGCCGTGAGATGCAGGTAAGCTGTGTTCATCGTTCCCGGGGTGTCACACAGTGCGATGTGTGCTACCCCGGGTACAATGAACAACCGACGCAAAGTAAAATAAACGATTTTTTAAAAATAAACGAGGAGTACACGATACCCAATTTCTCATTGATTTGCGATCGCTCGTAGGTGTCACATGGGACGACGTCGCCAACGAAGCCGGATGTGCGTCACGAAAACTGTGACCCCCGACGACCTATCGCACAATAGATCGCCTCGTGTGACGCCCGCATAAGGCACACAACCATATTATAACTCAATACAAAAGTCTTGAGCCATAATGTGACACATAGACGTTTTCAAGGTCTTTTCTTTCTGCCAGACTGAAAAGCAGACTCTATTAGGTGCCATATCTGTGCAATGCTTCTTAAGATTTGGTATGATATGATGGAACACAGAATGCCCACAACTCCAAAGTACACCAGGACAAGGCTTTGTTCCGTGAATGGAACCCAATATTTAATAGAACAGATTGAGCGTGGATAATACTATTGTTGACATTGTGCTATTGCCAGACAATGACTATACTTTTGGCCGTTCCTTCATTTTATTCTATGAAGAGAAAAAAACTTAAAAATCAGCTTGTTGGGTTGTTGGACAACTCCTCTTCCAAGTGCCAACAGGCATAAAGTATATTGTTATGATTGGGGTCCGTGCAGTCACGCATTATTTACTCTACAAGGTAAATGGCTCTAGCCAAATCAGATTTGACTTTTTAATATCCTGTCTGGTGTAGATTTGAAAGAAGACTTTATTTTATCTAAATGATGTGTGGAAACAATTATTTGTATTGCTGATCGCATCTAAGGATTGTTTCTATATTTGTTCTTGCCAATGTAGGCCATTTTATATAATGTAGGAGAGTTGCATTAAATATGTATTATAGTGTGTGACGTGTATAAACAGCTATAGAAATACAGAAATATATAGAAAGTGGTAAGCTTAGAAGCATGCACGGCATCTGTTGTAATGTTGATCGGAAAAGGAAATATTAGGAGAGATAGTGTAATATAAATATATTCCAATTTCGCCCAGAGACGAGAATAACTGCTTCTCCAATTCCTCAACCCTAGAGGCAGGGCTACAAAAACAGCCGAGGGCAACTGCACTACACTCTTTGCGTAACTCCCATAGAAATGAATATGAATTATGGAAATGGCGATACATAGCAAGCCATGCTGCTTCCGCAACTTGAAGGAGTAAGCCACAGGGTAGGTTGCTTTGTGCTGTGGCTTTTGTAACTCTCACTCATTTTTATGGGCTCTCAGCAGTTTTTGTATCACCCACCTCTGGTGACCATGACCTAGAAACATACTGTATATTCCTGTTTCAGCCATGAAAAGCAGGGATGAAAATAACCCTTTAAAGGATTAAATACACTGAATTAAAATTTCTGTATATATTGGACAGATTTATAAAAACTGTCTAATGCTAAAATGTCCCCGTTGCCCATAGCAACCAATGAAAGCAAATCTTACATTTTTCATTAGCCGTATAATAAATGAAAGGTCGTCTGTAATTGGTTGCAATGGGCAACAAAGGCAGTTTTAATGTTACACAGTTCTGATCGACTTAAGTGTTTAATGCCATTTAATCATATAATAACTACTATGTAATACAAACCACAAAAAGATCATATGTAGGAAAAAAAAATATATATATACAGTACAGACCTAAAGTTTGGACACACCTCATTCAAAGAGTTTTCTTTATTTTCAGGACTCTGAAAATTGTAGATTCACATTGAAGGCATCAAAACTATGAATTAACACATGTTGAATGAAATGCTTAAAAAAGTGTAAAACTGAAAATTTGTCTTATATTCTAGGTTCTTCAAAGTAGCCACCTTTTGCTTTTATTACTACTTTGCACACTCTTGTCATTCTCTTGATGAGCTTCAAAAGGTAGTCACTGGAAATGGTTTTCCAACAGTCTTAAAGGAGTTCCCAGAGATGCTTAGCACTTGTTGGCCCTTTTGCCTTCACTCTGCGGTCCAGCTCACCCCAAACCATCTCGATTGGGTTCAGGTCTGGTGACTGTGGAGACCAGGTCATATGGCGTAGCACCCCATCACTCTCCTTCTTAGTCAAATAGCCCTTACACAGCCTGGAGGTGTGTTTGGGGTCATTGTCCTGTTGAAAAATAAATGATGGTCCAACTAAAGGCAAACCGAATGGCATAACACGCCGCTGCAAGATGCTGTTGTAGCCATGCTGGTTCAGTATGCCTTCAATTTTGAATGCATCCCCAACAGTGTCACCAGTAAAGCACCCCCAGACCATCACACCTCCTCCTCCATGCTTCATGGTGGGAACCAGCCATGTAGAGTCCATCCATTCACCTTTTCTACAAAGACATGGTGGTTGGATCCAAAGATCTCAAATTTGGACTCATCAGACCAAAGCACAGATTTCCACTGGTCTAATGTCCATTCCTTGTGTTCTTTAGCCCAAACAAGTCTCTTTTGCTTGTTGCCTGTCCTTAGCAGTGGTTTCCTAGCAGCTATTTTACCATGAAGGCCTGCTGCACAAAGTCTCCTCTTAACAGTTGTTCTAGAGATGAGAAGGTGTGTCCAAACTTTTGGTCTGTACTGTATATTATAATAAAAAGTCAGGATGTGTTAATATATCATTATTTTTTTTTTCTTTCTATTTCTTACCAATTTCAATGGAGGAGACTGAAGACCATAAATTCTTATTTTTGAAGAAGCAGCACCACTCTTTGGCCCATTTTATGTCTCGGCTTTATTCAAGACAAAAAAGAATGCTGCAGTTTCTAGAAAATCTCATACGTCTCCTGTACATGTCATTCATAAAAATATATAAAATGACAATCAACTGATCATAAATATGAATCTGCGTTCTCTGCTCCTTAGATTCAGAGGATGAAAGGCGAGCTTTTGAAAAAGCAAGTCAGCACACTTCAGTTCCCCGAGTACAGAAGACTGAAGAGCCATCTCCAGTTGGCATAAAGATTAAAGTATCTGAAAAGATGGACAAGGGCAGTGATTTTGATGTGTTTGCAGTTATCACCAACAACACTGATGAGGACAAGGAGTGTAAACTCACTATCTGTGCACGTCCTACTAGCTACACTGGTGAAGTGGGACCAATATGTGGAAAGAAGGAACTTGACCAACTCAACTTGCAGGCAAATGCAGGTAAAACACTATTTCTTTTACATTTATTACATGTAAATAGTGGTAGTCTGCAAACTGTTATGGTGGAAATATACACAAATGTGACAATGATGACCTCATAATCAGATTCTTTTTCAAATAATTTAAATTGAAGATATGAGTACAGAATCTAAAAATGGGGAGAAAAAGGGGGGGGTAAAATGGGGAATCAAGGGAAAAGGAGCCCATAAACATATTGTAAGATGTAAACCATGTCTAGAATAACCCTTTTACTACAGAGCAGGGGGGCACTATTTTTTTAGGCCCAAAAGTCACACTGTCATACTGAACTAATTCCAATGGTCACAAAGAAGTCAAAAGAACTTACATGAAAAAAGCACCTGAACCAGTACCTGTACATAGATACAAGAACAGAATCACCATCAGTATATCAGTCCATCACCAGAACTACCATCAGTACATGAATACATTAACAAACTTAGTACAGTAATCAAATGTAATGTTAGGTCAGTCTCCATAATATAATGTACACTTGTATCGCATGAATCTGCAACTCTTAGTATGTCCTTAATGGTAAGAAGGGGCTGAGAGTTGATTTTACCAGCCATCATAAGACTGTAAATCATGCAGAAACCACAGTTCTGATTAGAAATAGTCTGTCAGTACCACAAATAAACATTTACATCCAGGTACCTTACAGGTGATGTCCTCTCTGATTGGAGTAATTTTCCTTTCTTTTATTTCCATGTACTACAGACGTTATGATCATATTTAATGCCCACAGAATTCCCTCTTTGCTGGTCTTTGTAGCATATTATGACATGGTGCCCTTAAAAATAAGTGACCTTCATAATGCAGATTGAAGTTAAAATCCTGGTCACTTGTCCTACAATTCACTACTGATCCAGGTGCTCGGTCATATGAGCCTGTGGGCAATACACAAAAAGGAAGATATCCAGCACTCTGAGAATGGACTTGAAAAAACTTGAATATCTTACTTCAGGAACATAAACATTAACATAAGAAAGGCAGTGTCGGTTCAGAAAAAAAACATTTCAACCGTAAGGTCTTGAACATGCTTAAGGCCCTGTCACACACACACACAGGTAGATCTGTGGTAGATCTGTGGTAGATCTGTGGTAGATCTGTGGTAGAGCTGTGGTAGAGCTGTGGTAGAGCTGTGGTAGAGCTATGGTAGATCTGTGGTAGATCTGTGGTAGATCTGTGGTAGAGCTGTGGTAGATCTGTGGTAGAGCTGTGGTAGAGCTGTGGTAGAGCTGTGGTAGAGCTGTGGTAGAGCTATGGTAGATCTGTGGTAGATCTGTGGTAGAGCTGTGGTTGCAGTGAAATTGTGGACCATCAGTGCCAGGTTTGTGGCTGTGTACAAATGGAACAATATGTCTATGATTTCACTTCAACCACAGATCTGCTAAAGATTTATCTGTGTGTGTGTGACAGGGCCTTTACGGTTGAAACGCATTGGATTTTGCTGTACTGACACTGCTTTTATTATGTTCACATGCATGTTTCTGAAATAAAATATACAAGTTTTTTCAAGTCCATTCTCAGAATGCTGGATATTTTCTTTTGACCTTTATAATGCCCCATGAATAAAAATATCACCTATGTTGTGCGCCTGAAAAAAAAAATTGCACCTGACTATTTTCTGCACAAATGATGACCTCCACACTGTCCTCCCTTATGAATTATAACTGTCATGCTGTCCTTCCTTACAAAACAATGGCTTCCACATTGTCCGACTTCATAATGTTTCCACCTTCAGCGTCCTCCCCATGCTCCTAATTCTCCATACTGCCACCCATGCTACTCCCTCGATATACTGCACCCCAACTCACACTTTTCCCCCATCTGCAAATTGCCCTCACTGTACTGTGCACTCACAATAACAACCCACATCTACAATAACAGTCTCTACAATCTTCAGCTCCATAGAGCTCTTACCTTTCCTTCCATCTTTGTGGCATCCATTGCAAATCAGGGTGAAGAACTTCTTTGCCACTTTTCCAGTGCTTACGCCTTCAAATATATTCATGTCTGAATGACAAGAATACGTTGAAAAAAGAGTACTATCCTGTTAGCAGTTCTCCAAGTGTGCCACCAGAAGTCCTTTGGGACTTTGGGTGGGCCACATGTTGTGCATGTGTGCTAACGTGGTGGTGGTGGTGGTGCAGAGAGTGGTATTACACAGTAAGCATGGCTATAATCACTCCCCTGAACTTTGACAGCTTGCAGAGCAGATGGTCAGTGTCCTGGGCAGTAATTACAGCTGTGCTAACTGTGCAGTGCACTCACTGCACCCCCTATCACTGGAAGCAGGTGGCTAAAGGGAGAATATAACAACATAATTTTCTCCCTTTAGCCACTTTTCAAAAAGGCAGGAACACATGATTTTAATGCTATTTACCTGTAGATTAATGATATATTCATCTCTCATACCTGAAAGGAGGGATGCTACTGCATACTGGGTTTCACAGTTGCTGAGGTAGCCATTAGTCATATTTGGCAGGAAAGTATGTCTGGAAACTATAACCAAAGGAGCCCCTTACCCCAAGGATAAATCAGCCTTTCAGGTAAATAATATAAGTATATTCTATGTGTTATGTAACTAGTTTTCCTTTCCTATTTGGATGGTGGTGATTTGTTGATGTTGGGTGTTTTCTTCCATGGTCAATAGTTTACTCACACGCAAACTGTAGAAAATGAAATGTTTTCTTCTTCGGGTACTGTATAAAGTGGAGACTGTTCAGTAACATTCAGATGTAAACTCCTATCAAAAATGGATGTATTCCCATCATGTGAGCTGTGAAAGGGAAAAATGTTACTCCAGCTATTACATCTACCTCCTTGTAGGCCAAGCTCTTCCACAAATGCCAATGAAACGCTTTTCTTTACGGAGCTGATACAGTGCCTTGCGAAAGTATTCGGCTCCCTTGAATTTTTCAACCTTTTTTCACGTTTCAGGCTTCAAACATAAAGATAAAAATTTTAATGTGAAGAATCAACAACAAGTGGGACACAATTGTGAAGTTGTACGAAATTTATTGCTTATTATAAACTTTTATAAAAAAAAATAAATAACTGATAAGTGGGGCGTGCAATACTATTCGTCCCCTTTTACTTTCAGTGCAGCAAACTCACTCCAGAAGTTAATTGAGGATCTCTGAATGATACAATGTTGTCCTAAATGACTGATGATGATAAATATAAGCCACCTGTGTGTAATCAAGTCTCCATATAAATCCACTGATAGTCTCAGTGTTCTGTTTAAAGTACAGAGAGCATCATGAAGACCAAGGAACATAACAGGCAGGTCCATGATGCTGTTGTGGAAAACTTTAAACATCCCAAGGAGCACTGTGCAAGCGATCATATTGAAATGGAAGGAGTATCATACCACTGCAAATCTGCCAAGATCCGGCCGTCCATCCAAACGTCCATTTCAAACAAGGAGAAGACTAATCAGAGATGCAGCCAAGAGGCCCATGATCACTCTGGATGAAGTGCATAGATCTACAGCTTAGGTGGGAGAGTCTGTCCATAGGACAATAATCAGTCGTACACTGCACAAATATGGCCTTCATGGAAGAATGGCAAGAAGAAAGCCATTTCAGCCATTTCTCAAAGATATCCATAAAAAGTGTTGTTTAACACTAGAAGTCCCAGGAATTTCGAGCTCCATAGGGTTCCAATCGTAGAAATGTTAAATGACCCCTCTCTGGGACTTCTAGTGTTAAAGTTTGCCACAAGCTACCTGGGAGACGCATCAAACATGTGGAAGAAGGTGCTCTGGTCAGATGAAACGAAAATCGAACTATTTGACCACAATGCCAAACGACATGTTTGGCGTAAAAGCAACACAGTTAATCACCCTTAACACACCATGCCCACTGACAAACATGGTGGTGGCAGCATCATGGTTTGGGCCTGCTTTTCTTCAGCAGGGACAGGGAAGATGGTTAAAATTGATGGGAAGATGGATTGACCCAAATACAGGACCATTCTTGAAGAAAACCTGTTGGAGTCTGCAAAAGACCTGAGACTGGGACGGAAATTTGTCTTCCAACAAGACAATGATCCCAAACATAAAGCAAAATCTACAATGGAATGGTTCACAAATAAACGTATCCAGGTGTTAGAATGGCCAAGTCAAAGTCCAGACCTGAATCCAATCGAGAATCTGTGGAAAGAGCTGAAAGCTGCTGTTCATAAACGCTTTCCATCCAACCTCACTCAGCTCCAGCTATTTGCAAAGGGAGAATGGGCAAGAATTTCAGTCTTTAGATGTGCAAAACTGATAGACATTCTCCAAGCAACATGCAGCTGTAATTGCAGCAAAAGGTGGCACTACAAAGTATTAACTTAAAGGGGATGAATAAATATTAACTTAAAGGGGATGATTGCACGCCCCAATTTTCAGTTTATTATTTCTTATAAAAGTTTAAAATAAGCAATACATTTTGTTCATCTTCACAATTTTGTCCACTTGTTGTTGATTCTTCACCATAACATTAACATTTTTATCTTTATGTTTGAAGCCTGAAATGTGGGAAAAGGTTGAAAAATTCAAGGGGGCCGAATACTTTTGCAAGGCCCTGTATGTTAGGTGGGAATCTGAAAGTACAGAATATGAGAACAGCAAGGCCTTCTGTGCTTGTATGGCTTAGGATTTTAGATGATGGCTTAATTTCTTATCTTGAATTCTTTTTTTGGCTTTCCATCACTTGCTTCTGAAGAATTTTGTTTAACTGTAGAAAAGAAATGGACATGGTTTATTTATCATTTTCACGTCTTCACACACTCAGTGTTCGTAAGACGACAGTCAGGCTGTGTTCACTGCTTGCTCCCTTCTATGGTCCTAAATTTGGAAGACGACTACGATATCTACAGTTAGGTCTACAAATATTAGTACAGTGACACAAGTTTTGGTATTTTAGCCATGTACCAAAACATAATCAAGAAACAGTTATATAGTCAATATGGGTTTAAAGTGCAGACTCTCAACCTTATACTGCGGTCAAACGAGCGCAGATAGAATCAATCCAATTTTCATCCAGAAAAATGGAATAATTTTTTTTTTCTCACTTGTCATTCATGTGTTGTGTGTATGCAATCCATTTTTTAATTTACAATCATTTACAGGAGCACTTATAGTGTCCTATGTTACAGAATGGTGATGTATGCGTAAAAACAGATGTCACTAGGATGGTCCATGAGACATCCAACTTCATTTTTTTTTCCGCACCCATAGACTTAACTGGTGAGGCTCATACGGTTTACGCATCCACTCCCAGTATGCTGCATTTTTTTCTCCTCACATTATATATAGTTGATAAAAAAATCGTAGATATGCAGTTCCTCATTGAATAACATGGGGCTGAGTACAACTTTTTTTAATTGGATTGCATTCAAACGATTTATACTCTTGTGTGAGCAAGTGTACCGCCCCACGGGCTCGGCTGCGACTGCCGAGCCGCTCGGATCCGTGCTCGCACTGCGGGTGGAGGCTCGAGCCTCTCACGGACCCGGGGGTCACGTCGCTCTGCAAGGGAGTTGACACTACACGCGGGGATATGGGGTGTTTGGATTTAAGGTGATCGTTCGTGACGCCATCCACGGGTTGTGGTGATTGTAGACACCACCTCTACGGTGAAGGTGTGGGGGCCCCCGGGAGCGGTGTAGTAGTGCAGCTAGGTGTTGACCCCTCCGTGGGTAGGGGATGTTGGTCCCGGGGTCCGGCGGGCCGAGGCCTGGGTGCAGGGTGTAGGGTTGCGGTGCCGCGCGGTGTGACACGGTGCCTGATGGCACTGGTGTACTCACTCTGGCACAAGACACTGGAGCCACTGGTGAACCAAACGGAGTGATGAACGGGGCCTGCAGCCAGCTACAGCTTTTACCAGGTTAGGTTGGTAATGTCCGCCTTTCTCCTGCACCTTTGTATGTGAATCTTGACTCCTGTGCCTAGGCCCCGGTAGTCCGCTCCCCGGCGTGTATCTGTCATAGGAGCCCGTTTGCCCGCAGACGCTAGCCCTTTGGATCTCTGGCCCTTGGCGGTGGCACTTATCCAAAATGCTTGGGCTGTTGCCTTCAAATCGGGACTTAGGTGGGAATGAACCCCTGAGGTCCAGACCGCAATCAGTTAATTTGACTATGGTGGTGGCTTTTAGCCTAGTTCGGGGTCTGAGTACCCTGCCTGGTGCTCCGGTATCCAGTTGGCTCCCCGGTTCGGTTCCGGCGGGCCACTACCCTGTCCCGGTCCCTTACGGTTACACAGGTCGTATTCCCGGTCTCCTGCAGGCGGCCACTACCGTCTGCCTCCTTGCCAATGGTGACTGGGCTCCAACCCAGCCACCGGAGTAGTCTTTGGCAGGCCTGAGCACAGGTCTGCTTCTCGACACAACCTCCCTCCTTCACTGTCACTACCACTCTCCTCACTCACTTGAACTTGACTCTCAGTTCCCACCTCCAGGCCTGTGAACTCCTCGGTGGGTGGAGCCAACTGCCTGGCTCCAACCCCCCTGGTGTGGATATCAAACCTGGAGTGTGGTGACAAGGCTTTTAGTTTGACTGCTGTTACCTAACTGGGAAGGAGGGTGTGTAGTGTTGTTGTGTCTACCTGGGACGACCTAGATAGTCCAGGGCGTCACACAAGCTCTCAATTTGAGGTTATTCACATCCTAATTGGAGTAAGGATTTACCGTAGTAACCCTCACAACCCCAGGCAATTTTATGTTTTTTTCGGGAGGGAGGGAGTTTGTCACCGCTTCTTTTGAGAGCCGTAACTGTTTTATTTTTTCGGTCAATCTTACCATATGAGGGCTTGTTTTTTGTGGAATAAGTTGTACTTTTAAATGAAACCATAAGTTTTATTATATAGTGTACTGGAAAGCAGCAAAAAAAATTCCAAGTGGGAAACATTGCGAAAAAGTGCGATTGCATGACTGCTTTTGGGATATTTTTTCACCGTGTTCACTATATGGTAAAACTGATGTGTCCATGTAAGGCCTTGGATTGGTATGAGTTTGTAGACACCAAACATGTATAGGTTTACTTTAATCTAAGGGATTAAAAAATTCAGAAGTCTGCCCAAAGAAAGTGGCACACGTTTTGCGCCATTTTCCAGAACTCGTAGCGTTCTCATTTTTCAGGATCTATGGCTCAGTGATGGCTTACTTTTTGCGTCTCGACATAACATTTTCGATGGTTCCACTTTTGTGCAGATGCTATGTTTTGATCACTGTTATTGCATTTTGCGCAAAATTAGTGGCAACCAAAAAAACATAATTTTGGTGTTTGGAATTTTTTGCCACTACGTCGCCTACTGATCAGATTAATTGATTTTATATTTTGATAGATCGGGCATTTCTGAATACGGTGATACCAAATGTGTGTATTTTTTTCACCCTTTAATTTTCAATGGGGCAAAAGGGAGATGATTTGAACTTTTAGGTTTTTTTCTTCTTTTTTTTTTTTTCTTTTACTAGTCCCCCTTGGGGACTCTAATGAACAGTAGTCTGATCACTCATTCATTTCTGTTGATCACAGCTACACAGCTCAGATCACCAGAAATGCTTCTCTTGTAACAGTGGCTGCTCTGCCAGGAGGTGAGTCATGATAGCTACAAAGTCATCGCAGAACACTGTGCTACCATGGCAACCATTGGTCCACAGTCATCACGTCACGGCGTCGCCGATGGAGGTGGGTAAGTGTGTGTTTACCGCTGCAGACATTAAATCCCACTGTCACATTTTGACAGTGTATTTAAGGGGATAACAGGCGTGGGTGGATTGTGCATCCACCTGCATCTGCGAGGCACACTTGTTAGCTGTTCAAATCAGCTGACATGTGCAGGAGTAACCTTCGGCTGCTGCTGGCAGTGGTGGTGATTACCCATTGATGATTTAGGATGTACCAATATGTCCTTGGTCGTTAATATGTAGTTGCTTTATCAAAGGACCAAAAGTAATTGGAGAAGTATATCAAAAACTCTTTAATAGGCTGCATGGTCTATTCCCTTTTTCATCCATCATCACTTAAGCAAGTCAAAGGTCTGGAGCTGATTCCAGGTGTGACATTTGCTTTTAAAAACTGTTGCTGTGAATCCACAAAATGTGGTCAAAGGAGCTCTCATTATGCTGAAAAAAAGTTAAGCAATCCATCAAAGAGATAGCAAAAAATATTATGTGTGGTCAAATCAAAAATTTGGTACATTCTGCATAAAAAAAAAAAAGCTCACTATTGAGCTTGGGAATGCAAAAATTCCTGGACGTCCACAGAATACAATAGTGATAGATGTTCTCAGAATACTTTCATGGTGAAGAAAAACCACTTCACTACATCTACACAAGTGAGGAACACTCTCCAAGAAGTAGATGTTTCATTATCTAAGTCTATCATAAAGAGAAGACGTCATGAGAGCAAATACAGAAGGTTTACCACAAGGTGCAAACCATTAATCAACCTTAAAAATAGGCCAGATTAGATTTTGGCAAAAAAAAACCCAAAAACATATAAATAAGCCAGCCCAGTCTTGGAAAAGCATTATTTGGATAGATGAAATTAAGTTCAACCTGTACCAGATGGGGAAAAAGAAAGTATGGAGAAAGCTTGGAACAGCTCATGATCCAAAGCACACCATATTCTGTAAAACATGGTGGAGGCAGTGTGATGGCCAGGGCCGGATTAAGGTTGGTGGGGGCCCCTGGGCAGAGAATCTGGTGGGGGCCCCATAAACGTTAACATTTTTAGCCATAACAGTAGAGCACAAACTGTAGCATTTAGATATAAATCCAATGAACATGTATCTTACCCTGTTCTGCCACATTCAGATTTACAGTACTACAATACAGATACAGTCCAGGATCACTCACAGCCGTCACTTATACACACAGTACAATACAGATACAGTCCAGGATCACTCACAGCCGTCACTTAGGCCCCTTTCACACGTCAGTGATTCTGGTACGTTTGTGCTTTTTTTTAAACGTACCAGAATCACTGACATACGCAGAGCCATTATAATGAATGGGTCTGCTCACACGTCAGTGATTTGTCACTGCACGTGTCTCCGTGCGGCGTACCCGCGTGTGCGTGATTGCTGCACGGAGACATGTACATTTTTTTCTGGCATCACTGATGTTCCACGGACCACGCAGTGGTGTGGTCCGTGAAACACGTGCCAGAAAAAAACGTGCTTTTAAAATAATAAACATTTTAACTCACCCGGCGTCCAGCGATGTCCTCTGCAGCCCGTTCTCCCTGCTCCTTCTGTGCCGGCTGATTACTGTCGCGCATATTCATTATGCGCGACACAGCCGACCCGGAAGCAGCTCCTGCAGGGGTCACCGCCGGCCGGATGCTGCACCGGAGCGATCAGCACCATGGACAGCGGGAGCGGGCGCAGGTGAGTGAATCTCTAAGTGCAATCACGGGCCACGGAGAACGGAGCCCGGATTGCACTTAGACAACCCACGTATGCCGTGATTTTCGGCACACGCAGGGACATGTGCGTGTTTTACACACCAGTGAAAAACGTCAGTGTTTTTCACTGACGTGTGAAACGGGCCTTATACACACAGTACAATACAGATACAGTCCAGGATCACTCACAGCCGTCACTTATACACAGTACAATACAGACACAGTCCAGGATCACTCACAGCCATCACTTATACATACACACAGTACAATACAGATACAGTCCAGGATCACTCACAGCCGTCACTTATACACAGAAAGTAGAGTTACTCACATATTTTTAATTGATCCCAATGTTAAGGCAGCCAGGGACGGCTCCAGGTTTTTGTGGTCCCCGGTTGAGTCTCAGGGGGCCCCATCCACACACAGACACGCACATACACATACAGGCATATACGTACATATACATATTTGAAGACAAATTCACAAAAATACATTTAAACAGACAAATATATAAACAGTCATATACACTGACTTACATGCAGACACAGATGCATTACAGGTGTTAATATGGAGAAGTCACAAGCAGCCTCACTCACCTCTCCCGCTTGTTTCCAGCTCCTCCAGGACATATGGCTGTGTTGCATGATGGCCATCAATAACAGTCATGACTGCACACCATGCACACTGACACAGCACTGCTGTATATACATCACAGGAGGGGCTGGGGCCTACAATATATACATTACAGGAGGGGCAGGGGGCATAGACATTACTGGGGGGGGCATAGACGTTACTGGAGAGGCAAACAGCTCTGGTGGCGTACACATTACTGGGATGGGTGGCTTAGCGCTCTGGGGGACCCATATAGTTCTGGGGTGCCGCATAGACTGCTCTGATTCATATATACACACACACAGCTCTGCTTCATACACACACACAGCTCTGCTTCACACCACACATCTTTCTTCAGCTCTGCTTCACACACACACACAGCTCTGCTTCACACACACACAGCGCTCTGCTTCACACACACACACACACACACACACACACAGCTCTGCTTCACACACACACACACACACACACACACACAGCTCTGCTTCACACCACACATCTTTCTTCAGCTCTGCTTCACACACACAGCTCTGCTTCTCACACACACAGCTCTGCTTCTCACACACACAGGTCTGCTTCACACACACACAGCTCTGCTTCACACACACACACACACACACACACACAGCTCTGCTTCACACACACACACACACACACACACAGCTCTGCTTCACACACACACACACACAGCTCTGCTTCACACCACACATCTTTCTTCAGCTCTGCTTCACACACACAGCTCTGCTTCACACACACACAGCTCTACTTCACACACACACACACACACACACAGCTCTGCTTCACACCACACATCTTTCTTCAGCTCTGCTTCACACACACACAGCTCTGCTTCACACACACACAGCTCTGCTTCACACACACACAGCTCTGCTTCACACACACACACAGCTCTGCTTCACACACACACACAGCTCTGCTTCACACACACACACACACAGCTCTGCTTCACACCACACATCTTTCTTCAGCTCTGCTTCACACACACACATAGCTCTGCTTCACACACACACAGGTCTGCTTCACACACACAGCTCTGCTTCACACCACACATCTTTCTTCAGCTCTGCTTCACACACACACACAGCTCTGCTTCACACACACACACACACACAGCTCTGCTTCACACCACACATCTTTCTTCAGCTCAGCTTCACACACACACACAGCTCTACTTCACACCACACATCTCTCTTCAGCTCTGCTTCACACACACACAGCTCTGCTTCACACACACACACACACACACACGGCTCTGCTTCACACACACACAGCTCTGCTTCACACACACACACAGCTCTGCTTCACACACGCACACACACACACAGCTCTGCTTCACACCACGCATCTTTCTTCAGCTCTGCTTCACACACACACACAGCTCTGCTTCACACACACACACAGCTCTGCTTCACACGCACTCACACACACACACACAGCTCTGCTTCACACACACACACACGGCTCTGCTTCACACACGCACACACACACACAGCTCTGCTTCACACCACGCATCTTTCTTCAGCTCTGCTTCACACACACACACACAGCTCTGCTTCACACGCACTCACATACACACACACACACACAGCTCTGCTTCACACACACACACACACACACACAAACACAGCTCTGCTTCACACCACACATCTTTCTTCAGCTCTGCTTCACCCACACAGCTCTGCTTCTCACACACAGCTCTGCATCACACCACAGCTCTTTCTTCAGCTCTGCCCCTACCTGCTCTGATGCCATCTTCCTGCTGCTCCGGTATAGGCCGTCATCCTCCTGCTGCTGTTCCGGTGCCGCGGCCATCCTCCTGCTCCGGTTAGTCTCCTCTCCTGGCCGTGGCATGGGTCTTTTCCTCCGCGGCCGCGCGCGTGGGTCTTTTCCTCCGAGGCCGCGCGCGTGGGTCTTTTCCTCCGCGGCCGCGCGCGTGGGTCTTTTCCTCCGCGGCCGCGCGCGTGGGTCTTTTCCTCCGCGGCCGCGCGCGTGGGTCTTTTCCTCCGCGGCCGCGCGCGTGGGTCTTTTCCTCCGCGGCCGCGCGCGTGGGTCTTTTCCTCCGCGGCCGCGCGCGTGGGTCTTTTCCTCCGCGGCCGCGCGCGTGGGTCTTCTCCTCCGCGGCCGCGCGCGTGGGTCTTCTCCTCCGCGGCCGCGCGCGTGGGTCTTCTCCTCCGCGGCCGCGCGCGTGGGTCTTCTCCTCCGCAGCCGCGCGCGTGGGTCTTCTCCTCCGCGGCCGCGCGCGTGGGTCTTCTCCTCCGCGGCCGCGAGCGTGATTCTTCTCCTCCGCGGCCGCGAGCGTGGGTCTTCTCCTCCGCGGCCGCGAGCGTGGGTCTTCTCCTCCGCGGCGTCCTGCTGTGACGTCCGCGGCGTCCTGCTGTGACGTCCGCAGCACTGGGCTCCGCAGCAGAGCAGGGAGCAGGCACACCTCTGACCCCGGAAGTATAGGCGATGGTACTTCCGAGGTCAATCAGCGTCCTGCGCCCGCAGTCTGTTTTTGCGTCTTAGAGACGCAGATACAAATAAATGTAGGTGCTCCCCCCCCCCCGAAAACACAGCTGATTTAGACTGTCTTTACGGAGGGGGAGCGGGTGTGAAAAAAAGAAAAAAAATTGCTGACGGGTGGCAAGTATGGCCCTGGTGGTGGGGGCCCCCTTAGAAGCTCTTTTGGTGGGGGCCCCGGGGCTGAAGCCCCGCCTGCCCCGCCTATAATCCGGCCCTGGTGATGGCAGTGATAGCATCAGCATGCATGGCTTCCAATGGCACTGGATCACTCATGTTTATTGATAATGTGTCTGAAGACAGAAGCAGCTGGAGGAATTCTGAAGTGTATAGGGCTATACTTTCACCTCAGATTCAACCAAATGCAGCAAGGTTGATTAGACTGCATTTCAAAGTAAAGATGAACAATGACCATGACTACTGCAATAGCAGCCCAGGAGTTTAAGGCAAAGACATGGAATATTCTGCCATGGCTGAGTCAATTACCAGATCTAAACGCTATTGAGCATTAATTTCTCATGCTTCAGACAAAACGTAAGGCAGAAAGACCCACAAACAAGCAACATCTGAAGTCAGCTGCAGTAAAGACCTGGCAAAGCATCACAGGGGAGGAAACCCAGCGTTCAGTAAGGTCCATGGCTTCCAGACTTCAGACAGACATTGTCTGCAAATGCTTGTCTACAAAGTATTAGAAATGAATATTGTATTTATGGTAAAGTTACTAGGTCTAAATACTTTTGAGGCCCTGAAATGAGGTTTTGTAGAAAAATGGTTGTGATTCCTAAATGTCCTCATGGCTTGCTTTGAATAACCGGTCTTGGATTACACACACAACTTATTGACTTGAGTGCTGCTGTGTAATGCCTTATTTCCTCTCCAGTGCTGCTGTAGAGCGATTGAATAGTTGCAATAGATTATATTTGATCAATACTTTTCTAATCAGGTTATTATCAAGGGATACTTGAAACAAGAAGGGATTTTGCATAAAAAAAATGGAGGAGATGAAGATCCAACACATAAGGTCCACTAATACATGCTGGCACATCATCTTTACCAGTTTGGACTTTAGTGTCATCAGTGAATATCATGTGTGGATAGGCATGGTATAAAAGGGTAAGAAAATTATAGCAGAACAGGGCCACTCTAGTACTGTGAATGGAGAGGTGGCTATGTGATGCCCTGGCCGGGCCAGTAGTCACAGATAGGGCCCCGCATTACACCCTTTCCTCACAGGTAACACACAGCCAACCACAAAACCCTAGTCACCCCCCCCTCAGGGCTTGATAGACACACCAGGGGCGGAACCAGTCGGTTGGAAGACGCCCACCTAGGAGTTTTAAACAGCCCGGCGCGGGGAAAAGTGCAAACAGTTCAGAGGAGAGAGGAGTTTTAGCTTTCAAGGAGAGTGGAGGTCAGGCCTGGGTCTGGGCTTGAAGCAAACTGACAGGTACCAGGTTGGGAGCCCTGGTGCCTTTGGCTAGGAGGCAGACGGCGGTCTCCATCTGCAGGAGCCGGGAAGACGGCTCGGTGGAACCAAGGTGGACCGGGACAGGGTAGTGGCCCACCGGTGCCGACCCGGGAAACCGACTCTGAAGCCGTAGCACAAAGGGGATACTCAGACCCTGAAGCTAGGCCCAGAAGCGACTGGACTTAGTTAATTAACTGATTGTGGCCAGGACTAGAGGTCCTGTCCCACCCATAGTCCCGACTGAAGTCAAGAGCCCACCAAGGGGGATAAAAGGCCACCGCCATGGCTCAGATCCCACGGGCCAGCGTCTGCGGTAAAAAGGGCTCCTTAGGCGACCACAAGCCGGGAGCGGACTCCTAAAGTTGCAATCGCAGACAGTCCACCATTCTAAACAGGTAAAGGAGAAAGACAGAGACCACCAGCCGGGTGGGGGAACCAGAACACAGCCAGCTGCGGGCATCGACCACCATCACCTTGGTTTACCAGAGACTCGTGTGTTTTCTAATAGTGAGTACACCAGCACCCTGCGGTCGCCCATCTCCCTGCATCGCCAAACCCCCAATGGGTCCCGAGGCCACCATCGCTGCCCACGGAGAGGTTAACAACTTGCTGCACAACATCTCCCCCGGGTGCCCCGTAACTGCAGCGGTGGTGTCCAATATCACCACACACCGTGGGTGGCGTCACAAACTCCTTACGGCTCTGCCCGTACATTTACCTCCCACATCCACCATCCCATCACTACCCCTTTTCATTTGAAGTGACCGTGAGGCCCCCGGGTCTGGAGACCCTCGAGCCACCCACAGAAGGACCAGATCCGAGCAGCTCGGCTGCTGAGAGCGGGGCGGTACAGCTACACAAGAGCAGCTATCTACATTCACTCCTATAGGAGTTCCTCCATTCATTTCACAGCCAGCTCTCCATCCGCAGTACCACAAAACACAGCCCTGTTCTTGATATATTCCAGAGATAGAGCCCTACATTTATCATAGTTATATGTACCACAATTATCAGAGACCAGAATACCCCCTCAAATAGGATATTTAAGCTGTGAATCACTGGTCCCCAACCTTAACCTTCAGAGCCACATTCAGTTTTCATAAATGGTTTCGAGCCACAATCAGCAATACTCTTCCCATTTACACCAGAGTAATGCGGGCATCACACGAGACGATCATTCGTGCGATGTGTCGTCGGGGTCACGGTTTTCGTGACGCATATCTGGCATTGTTCACGACGTCATCTCGTGTGACACCTACGTGCGACTCCAAATTGGTAATAAATCGTGGATCAAAAAATTGTTTAATCTTATTTGCGCAGGTTGTTCATCGTTCCCGGGCAGCACACGTTGCTCCGTGTGACACCCCGGGAACGATGAACACAACTTACCTGCGTCCCGCGGCACCCTCCGGCTATGCGGAAGGAGGGAGGTGGGCGGGATGTTTACGTCCCGCTCATCTCCGCCCCTCCGCTTCTATTGGGCGGCCGCTGTGTGGCGTCGCTGTGACGCCGAACGTCCCTCCCCCTTCAGGAAGAGGATGTTCACCGCCCACAGCGAGGTCGCTCAGCAGGTAAGTACGTGTGACGGCGGTTTAACGACTTTGTGCGACACGGGCAGCGATTTGCCCGTGACGCACAAACGACGGGGGCGGGTACAATCGCTTGTGTGATCGCACGATAGATCGTACCGTGTGAAGCCCGCATAACACCAAGAGCCCCACCATCGTGATATAATGATAGCCAAAGCTTCTCCACAGAAAGCAGAAAAACATGTGCCCCCTTCCCTTATTGACAGTTTACTTACAGGGTTCCCACTTTACCCTCATTAGTTATTCACGCATCAAGCACATCTTGACCACAGTATGGCACCCGGAAGCAAGCATTACCGATCTAATTTCATCTCCAGCATTTACCCACTCCTCCCCACTAGTATACACGCATCCAGATCTGCTCATCTGTGCAGGTCTATTCCCAAAAGTCACCATCTGGAAACCTTCTATTCGTAGTTTCTTTCTGAGCCTGATGCTAACCATCAAGCTAGCAGACAGCCACAAGCCTCACAACATGACCCCACAAGCCACATGTGGCTACCAAGCTTCAGGTTGTGGAACCCTGTTGTAGATTAATGTTCTCTAACTGGAGTAAAATCTCATGTAGTCACAGATGATGAAAATACAAATAATAACGCCATCCAAAGTCAAAATAATACTTACTATTATATGGCTCCATGTGACACTGCCATATATTTTGCGCACAACTTTATCACCCAATGCAATAAGCAATGAATAAATCTCAGGTTTCTTCTAAAGGTCCTACTGGTAAGCAGATCGCCTTGGCAAGTGGCCAGTTTGCAGCACGTTAAAACCTGCACTGATCCAATGCACCTAATCCCAAATATGGCCAGAATGTAGGCGCCAATTTCAAGGGATTTCATATGCCTCTTACAGAATATGGGCAGATAGCAGGTGCTATACAAAGCTCTAGCGTAGCTTTAGAATAATATGGACAAAGCTTAAAAAAGTGTATTTTTATTAGTTCAAGTCTGGTGTTGCCTCCCCCTGAGAAAAGACAAGATGACCGCAGCAGCAGTTATAAATTGTTTGCTGTAGCATTTGGCTCAGTGATGCCTCTAAAATATATTAATGTCAAATATTGGTGTTTCCCGTTGTCAGTGCTGTGGGAACATTGTATTTCTCCTGTGTTGCAGTGTCAATAAATCGATAATAAGCTTTTACTGCAGTTGTGCTGCATTATAGTGTGGTACTGTGAGCCTCCGACATGAAGAGAGCAATACACTCTAATAGAGCAATTGATGGGGGCTCTGCAGATCAAAGAAGGTCTTTGTTCGCTAAATATTCCTTCAGAAGATCACATCCGTCTAAGAAATCAGTGTTAACAGTCTTTTTCTATCTCTGTGTTTATCAGACATGTATTCTACTTCAGCATAGGATTTTGGTTACAGGGCGTGCAACCCTCCTATGTGGGCTTGTATTATTGCATAATCTCAGTGACCTATAGTGTGCCCACCCATATCCTGTCCACCGCCATTAACTTGAGAACGGCAGCAGCTATAGGCATAGAAGTGGTGTCTAGGTATAGTAAAGTAGCCATGCGCTACACAATGAAACCACCTATAGTGTCTGGTGGAATACAACGGAGTTAGCATTTTTATCTCAAAAACGGAACGCGATAGAGAAAAAAAGTGAATTACAAAGTTGTAGGGCATCATCAATTTCATACGAATCGACACCTTGCATACAGAAATGCTATGATTAGAACGTGTAAAGCTCACAAGGCTGCGGACATGAAACGATACCTCATGGAGACCTTCCTACAAGTCATTGGGTATGGTGGCTGCGTGGAGTGGCTTCCACGCTTACCTGACCTGACCCCATTGGACTTCCTTCTCACATCCAACAGCAGGTGTATGCGACCCCTCCACCAACATTGTAGGACCTACGACGACATATCACAGATGCTTGTGCAAACGTGTCACCATATTGTACAACGTGCAGCAAGATACAGTATGCTGTCCAGAGTCCAGATGTGCATTGCAGCTGACGGTGGCCACTTTGAGCATCAAAGTTAGATGAGCGCCATATGCGTGACCAGCATTCAATGTCGATTTGTATTGAATTGATGATGCCCTACAATTTTTTTTAATTCATTTTTTCTCTCTATCTCGTTCCGTTTTCGAGATAAAAATGCTAATTCCGTTGTTTTCCATCAGGTGCCGCTATAGGTGGTTTCATTGCGTAGCGCATGGATACTTTACTATACCTAGACACCACTTTTATGCCTATAGCTGCCGCCGTTCTCAAGTTAATGATGGTGGGCAGGATATGGGTGGACACACTGTATAATGACAGTCCCATCACATGCCGCTGTAAGAGGAGAGGTGGCTGCGCATGTGCAGATGGTTCCATTCATTACAATGGGAGTTTGGAAACTCTCACCTCTCCTGCCTGGCCTCTCACCCCTCCTCTGATTGCAGCATTACAATGGGGCCCTATTCTCAAAATGATGTGGTTTGCGTCCATAGGACATTTGTTATATCCAGTATATATGCTGTAAATGTCAAAAGATGTGAATAACAGTTTTATAATATTTAATCTTAGAGTCTCTTTAACTCCCTCAATGAAAGACATTTTAAGGGAACCTGTCATGTCCCCAAATGCTATCGTCATGCAGATTTAGGGTTAATCGGCAGATTAATAGTGTGTACAAAGCTGTTCAGCAGCCTTACTGAAAGTGCAGCTACCAGGAAAAAATTAGCTTCATTTCTCCTGGGAGCCGCCATCTTTCAGTCATAAAGACGTGCACAAAGAGGCTACAGTCACCACTCGCAGCCATGTGGCACTTTGACAGCGCACTCTGCAATGTATATGTGCACAGTGCCAGGGTGTGCTTACAGGTGCAGCTCCTAGGAGGAACAAAATTCATTTTTCCCATTACACGCACTCTCAGCATTACGGCCAGGCAGTATTAAAATGCTTTTAACCTGTAGATTAAGCATGTCTGAATGGAGCTGATGTCGAGCATGAATATGAATGGAGATAGCACAGTAGAGTGTTCGTCTTTACCGGCAGTGCCATACACAATGAATGGAGTAGAGGTGCCCGTGCTTCACCTCCACTCGGTTATGATGGGGGCTCTCCAGAGTTTTCTCCTTGAGATGGCTGGAGGTCCCACAGGTCGGAAAGCCAGCAATTGGGAACTGTTACCCTTTACAATGAATAAGGAATAACTAACTATAAAACTTGCCATTCATTGTTTCCTACACAAAAATGTTCAGGACTAGGGTGATCTTTACCAGAAACTATGGCATCCCTTTATGTTCTGTGAAGACACAGTGATATGGGAAAAGCCATCACAGTGACTTCTAATGTAGTCACCGTAACGTTTTTTGTGCTGCTAACAAGATTATCATAAAATCAAATGTCAGGGCTGAATATAGCAATTCTACTGAATATGTGAATACAGACATTAACTGGAGGGTCATTTTAACAAGTCCTATTCTTGTAAATTTGCACTTTCATTAATTTTGACATTTTGATTTGAAGAAGGCATTAAATAACACTTTTTACATTTTCCAAGACCAATACTTACTGCAGTAAAACCTCTTCGAGACTCATCCATAATTTTCGTGAAAAATACTTTTCTAGTATGAAAGAAGAGAACATGCATAGGATATAAGGAGAATTATTAAAATTAGACTCATGAAGCTTCTGTGTCCCATCCTTTGTCCCCAACCCCAAACTTTCACCTGACTTTAACGGGACTGGGATCCTGCTATTACACCGAGGGACCTTTTATGGCTAGTTCTCCACACATATATGTCTATCCATAAAGGGAACCTGTCAGGTGCAATATGCCCCCTGAACCATGAGCAGTTCTGGGTACATATATCTAATCCCTGCCTAACAGTCCCTGTATCTAGTAGCATAGTTAAAGGGATCTTTAGAAAAAGTATTTCTAAAGATCTTTTATCTTATGCTAATGAGCGCAGGGACTAGTCCCCAGGGCATTATATCCCCCAACTAGCCACCCTCTTAGCATGCCTATAGTGCCGCACTAACATGTTATTCAATTCAGCATCACCAGCGGTGCCGCATGTACCTGTGTTCGCTGTGGCCGCTCTTCTGAATGCCCTGCTTGTTTGGTCATGTGCAGTATGAAGCTGGGTGCATGCGTCCCGGCTTCAGAGAGGTCTACTGCACATGACTGGAAGTGCCCAGCATTCAGAAGTGCGGTCACAGCGAACAAAGGTACGCGAGGCAGCGCTGGTGATACTGAATTGAATAGCATGCTGGTACGCCCCTTTAGGCATGCTAACATGCTAAGAGGGCAGCCTAGTCGGGTCATATAACACCCTTGGGACTAGTCCCCGCACTCATTAGCATATCATAAAGGATCTTTAGAAATACTTTTTCTAAAGATCTTTTTATCTATGCGTGTATACAGGGACGGTTAGGCAGGGATTAGCAATATACACTCAGAACTGCTCATGGTTCTGGGTGCATATTGGACCTGACAGGTTCCCTTTAAGAAAAGAGAATGAGAAAAACCTAGTTTGTGCAAACACATGTAATACTGCTATGCTACATTAACATTAGATTTATAGCCCTGTGTTGTAATCTACAACTTGTTTTTTTTAGAGCTCATTGTTATGAGATATTTCCTTCAACATATTTGTACAGTAAATGTTATTCCTTGGTTCTTATAGTCCTACACAATAGATGAAAAGGTTTTTGTTTTTTTAGTGTCTCCAAAGGATAATTTCCCAGAAAAGATTGAAAAAATAGCTTTTCTTTGCAATGAATTGACTGCTAAACCTCCTACTGCAAATAAAGAGGTCCCTGTTGTGTGGTCGATGTACAACACAATAAAGACTATTCGTGCCACCATCAAGTCTGACTTCTGGAATAAAGTACCATCAAGTTTTTGGAGACCCACAGATAATCAATTGACACATACAGATTTTGAGAAGCGTACAAAGCTAGGATCTAACATGTATGGGCTATCCTATCAAACTGTTAATAGTATATTACTGCTATTTTAGCAAGTCCAGGAATAAAAACGCTAAGCACTCAAATCAACCTGCTCCCAAGGCATCTATACACAAACCACATGTTGACCCACAGGTAAATGCAGGAAAGGAAAGTGTCGGCACGCAGAGAAGTAAAATCTTCACATTTTATTAACAATCTATGAAAAGTATTCCATCGCGATGAACAATCAACATCTTACGCATTTTGAACGCACATTGCACTCTTAGGGGTACTTTGCACACTACGACATCGCAAGCCGATGCTGCGATGCCGAGCGCGATAGTCCCCGCTCCCGTCGCAGCTGCGATATCATTGTGATAGCTGCCGTAGCGAATATTATCACTACGGCTGCTTCACATGCACTCACCTGCCCTGCGACGTCGCTCTGGCTGGTGAACCGCCTCCTTATTAAGGGGGCGGGTCGTGCGGCGTCACTGCGACGTCACACGGCAGGCGGCCAATAGGAGCGGAGGGGCGGAGATGAGCGGGATGTAAACATCCCGCCCACCTCGTTCCTTACGCATAACCGACGGGAGCCGCGGTGACGCAGGTAGGAGATGTTCCTCGCTCCTGCGACTTCACACACAGCGATGTGTGCTGCAACAGGAGCGAGGAACAACATCATACCGTCGCGTCAGTGTAATTATGGAATTCGCCGATGCTACCCCGATGATACGATTACGACGCTTTTGCGCTCGTTAATCGTATCATCTAGGATTTACACACTACGGTGTTGAGAGCGACGCAGGAAGTGCGTCACTTTCGACATGACCCCACCGACATCGCACCTGCGATGTCGTAGTGTGCAAAGCCCGCCTTAGTCATAGAAGAGCGCAATGTGCATTCGAAAGGCGTAAGATGTTGCTTGTCCACCGCAATGGAATACTTTTCATGAATTCTTAATATAAATTTGAAGATTTTGCTTCTCCGGATGCCATCTTTTTCGTACTCCCATTTGACACCCCCCACCTTGACCAAGAATGACACTATGGATCAGACCTATTAATCTCATGTAATATAGAGACAACATACTGTATATTTAGATTAAAAGTCATTAACTGTGCTAAATTGAATAGAGTGGAGAATGCTGAATGATAAATTTGACACGTCTTTGGACATCTCTTATCTCACTTAACACCACCATTTACATCTACACAATTCCCTCGCCTCTCCCCAAAATGGACATAAAAACCTGTGTTTCACTATTTTTTTCATTCAGTCCCAGTTTTGGCATGCAACGAATAGTATCTGACCCAAAAAAACAAATGTATTAAATATACTTCATATACTGTAAATGTGCCCCTAGGTGCCTTTATACAGTTTATTGTTGTTTCTATAGATTATCCCAGCTCAGATTTTCCAATTTGACTATAAATGAAAATAAATGCAGATTGTACATAGCTGTTTTTGCCCGGGGCTCCATTCGGAGCTTCCAGATTACAATCTCTGTCTTGTCTGTGTCACAAACGTATGTGAAATAATGGGAATAAATATTGCATTCAGAGCAATTAGGATAAATTGTAATTTATTACGTGATATATCTCAGTCAATCAAGATCAGTTCTTTCAATGGATTAATAAATAGCTTATCTCTAGCCTCATATTATGGCTCTTAATCCCCACGATAGGTTTTTCACAATGAATAATAATCCTATAACAACTTGTACAAATGTGGGCTCTTTTGGATTATTTAACTTTTTATGCAAAAGTCATTTGATCACTATTTTTCAGGTTTTTTTATTGTTTTAAATTGAATCTGCCACCAGGTTTTTGCTATGTAATCTGAGGATAGTATGAGATAGGAGCTGAGACACAGATTTCAGTGATATGTCACTTATTAGGCTGTGTGGTGTTGATTCCATACAATGAGTGTTTTATCATAAGGAGATTCATTGCCAGGACTACAGGGCTTGTGAGCCCTGGTCCATCCACACCCCCTCCACTGATTAAAAAATAAAAAAGGCAAATTGGACATAATTTCACACACAAAAAAAATGGACTGGACAAAATTGTTGGCACTTTTCCAAAATTGTGGGTAAACAACTTTGTTTTAAACATGTGATGCTTGTTCAAATTCACCTGTGTAAAGTAACAACTGTGGGCAATATGAAAATCACACCTAAAACCAGATAAAAAGAGAACTTGACTCAATCTTTGCATTGTGTGTCTGTGTTTGCGACATGGAGAACAGAAAGAAGAGAGATCTGTCTGAGGACTTGAGAACCAAAATTGTTGAAAAATATCAACAATCTCAAGGTTACAAGTCCATCTCCAGAAATCTTGATGTCCCTTTGTCCATGGTGCACATTATGAAGAAGTTTAGAACCCATAGTACTGTAGCCAATCTCGCTGGACCTGGACAGCAGAGAAAAATTGATGAAAGGTTGCAACGCACAATAGTCTGGATGGTGGATAAATAGCCCCAATCCAGTTCCAAAAATATTCAAGCTGTCCTTCAGGCTCAGGGTGCATCAGTGTCAGCGCGAACAATCCGTCCACATCTGAATGAAATTAAACAAAATGCTATATGAAAAGACCCAGGACAACCCCACTGCTGACAGAGACATAAACAAGCTAGGCTGCAGTTTGCCAACATGTACGCGAGTAAGCCAAAAGCCTTATCGGAAAGCGTCTTGTGGACAAATGAAACCAAGATAGATTTTTTGTAAAGATCATCATTCTAATGTTTACCAAGAATGGAATGGGAAGAAAAAGAAAAGAACATAGTACCTACTGTCAAATATAGTGGAGGTTGAAAAGACGTTTTGAGGTTGTTTTTCTGCCTTTGACAGATGGTGCTTTGACTGTGTGCAAGGCATCATGAAATCTGAAGATTACCAAAAGATTTTGGGTTGCAATGTAATGCCCAATTTCAGAAAGCTGGGTTTGCATCCTAAGTCAAGGATCTTCCAGCAGGACAATGACCCCAAACATACTTCAAGAAGTTCCCAGAAATAAATGGTAAACAAAGCTCTGGAGAGTTCTAAAGTGGCAGCAATGAGACCAGATCTAAATCCCATTGAGCACATGTGGAGAGATCTTAAATTTGCTGTTGTGAGAAGCATTCTTCAAATATGAGAGTCCTAAAGCAATTTGCAAAAGAAAAGTCCAAAATTCCACTTGAGAGGTGTAAGAAGCTTGTTAATGGTTATAGGAAGCGATTGATTCAGTTATTTACTCTAAAGGGTGTGCAACCAAATATTAAGTTAGCGGTGCCAACAAATTTGTTTGGCCCATTTTTGGAGTTTTGTGTGAAATTCTGTCCAGTCCGACATTTTTTTGTGTGTGTTTTTTTTTTTTTTTGTGTTATTCCAATACACACAAAGGAAACAACCGTGTCTAACAAAACATAGGAAACTGCAATAATTTATAGGAGAAATACTTCATTTTCTGAAACAATTTCAAAATCAAAGTGCATCTGCGCAGGACCTAACTATCGGCTAGTGTAGATGATGTAGAACACGTCATCCACACTAGCTTCAGAAGGAGGACAAAGATGGCCGAAAGAAGAGGCGCAGGACCCGGAGAACAGAGTCGCCCATCCGATCAGTCTGCTCCGCACCGACCGTTAGGTGAGTATTATTACCATCCGGTGACAGGTTCCCTTTAAACAAAGGACCAAATCTCTAGAACCGTATAGTGGGTTTAAAAAAATAAATTAATAAAAATATAAACTGGAATACTCACAGGAGCAGCGGGAGTAAAATATGAGCATATATTGAACCCTTTTGACCTCCGTGACAAATTATTTTTAGCTGAAGGTCAGAGGTTTTTACAGTTGGAGAAATATGAATATATGTTCATAAGTAACATCCGATTTCAGGGTGCCTCAATGTAAATGTCAGATCTCCCCTGATCATCTGTGTGCAGAATTACAATACAGGGATGAGATTGGAACATTGTAAATGTATGCTCCTGCTGCAATAAAAGGATAGCTGGCCGGGGGCGCACATAGTCCCATCAACAGGACTCCCTGGGTTTTTTGTCTATTTGGATTTTATCTATTTGGATAAGTGGAAGCTTTTAACCAGGGGCCATTAACAATAGAAGAGTCTGGTAAGTAAAATTGTTATCGTCTTTGACTCTGGGACTGGTCCTAGGTTGTCAAATGCCCTGTGTTTCGGGGCAGACATACTAGTTGTGCAAACTGGGGTCCAAGAGGTAAGGGGCCTGAAAGCAGGTGACATTGTGCATGATGAGCTATTGGACTACTAAGGGCCCATATATTGTTCTTGTACAGGGGCCTCTTCTGTCTATGCCCACTCTTGCTGTGTATCACTGACGTAGTCACCTCCTAGCGGTTTACTATATAGCCCCCAAACAGCATTGCTGTACGAGTAAGAAATGCTTCATAATGCTGCTGCTTTTCTGTATTATCAGGCACAAAATATAAAACTGGGAGTGCGCACTTCAGGTTCCCAAACCATAAGACGAAAAGGAACCCCTTTTTAGGCTTGAATTGAGTGAGCCTTACCGACATGAGTAGCAGCGTTGGTTGTGGTAAACTGATGTGCGTGTCCACAGCTGGTCGTGGTCCCGGGATGGCGCACTGTACCCATTATTATAGACACCGGCGCGGACACAGACTGAAAAGGGTCTCTGTGCCCTTTTGTAGTCCAGTAGCTCATTATATTGCACAATCCCATCTGCTTTATGGGTGGATATGGGCCCCCTCACCTCTTGGGCCCCTGTGGGGCTGCACATCCTGCACCAAAATATGTCCGCTCCAGATTATAGACTGCCATCTTTGTATGTCACATTTACTATCTGACTGAGACTAACGCTTTTATGGTGGGATTTAATTGGAGATTACTATTTGCCATTACACCATTCACCAGCTTTCTTATCTGGGTATATATATTCGTTTTTTTCCCCCATTTTATGGATTCATCACAGGAGGCGTGATGTTGCATTTATCAAGAAACACTGTCCATGGAGCATCTTGTATCTGAAATTCAGTTTTTTGTTGTCCTTTCTGACTTCTCATTCCTCATCGCTGTTTTACATCTGCTATATTAATAATAAATGGGCCGTGTAGTCGTATTATATCACATTTTGGCAGTAAGGGTTCTGCAAGGCTGCATCCATATTGATTGTAAATCTACGGAAGAGCGAACCCTATTATGTAATATATGATTATCTGCTGCCATCATTCATTCAGGATTTTTTTTTTCTACGAGAACAAATCACTTCCAGACTTGAACCTTTACTTCACATTCAGCTATGATCTCATTATGTCATATTCAGATTGAAATGTGAGGACGGTCATTTCTACGTTGTCAGAATGACAGCACGGTGGATGAATGACATCACTGGTTAGCGCTCTTGATTTGTAGCCCTGGGGTCCTGTGTTCTAATCCCACCAAGGACAACACCTGTAAGGAGTTTGTATGTTCTCCTTGTGTTTTTGTAGGTTTTTTTCTGATACTTTGGTCTCCTACATTCCAAAGAGCTATCGATATGGACTTTAGATTGTGAGCTCCAATTGGGACAGTGATGATGATGTATAATAGATAAGGAAAACATTCTGGGCTGAGCAGTGAGAGATCGGTAATGGGACACTTAATGTTTTTTATCTGCTGATGTTATGAGAATGTCACAAGGATCCTCCTTACAGTATCTATATAGTACACTCAAAAATGACCAGACCCAGAGTTGACAACTTGACTTATTTTTCTGGACAGCTTATCAAAAAATCACAGACAGACAATATTTTTTTACGGACACATTAGAAAACCATAATATATCATTATGATCATTGATACATGTCTACTGACCATAATTCTGATATAAAGACATCAGCAGTAAACTGTAAAATGTTTATAATTAGTCAAAATAATCCTGGAAATTTCTTCAGCTGCTCAAAAAAAATCATGGACTCCAAATTTTTTTTAACAGACAGGGCAAAAAAGTGACCTATTTTACTGACTGTACAGGACTCTCTGGACGACTGGCAACCCAGACCAGACTATAGCCAGAAGTTTTCAGATGATTTGTCACATGAAGCAATACAACATCTCTTTCAGAATAGGCATACTGATACTAAAGAGGCTGGCACCACACTGGCATGGGACATGCTGCAAAACACACAGGCTATAGGCCTTAAGGAGGACAATTGGCCCTGATTAGTGATGGGCAAACATGCTCGTTACTCAATCGAGCATTAGCATGCTCAGGTACTCTCGGAGCTCGGACGAGTGTCACGGGTCTTCAGATATTTAGTCCGTGAAACGACCACAACGCAAAAGCTTACTTCACTGCATGATCTGAGCAGGCTACCAAGGAAGAGCCATTTGCAGTCTCTGAATGGCTCTCCCAGGGGATAAAACAATGTTTTCGGATGTAGTGTGACTAAAAAACCGCCCTTCCTCCTCTCAAAAATACTGTTTATGGCTGTCTGTATGTGAGCGGAGACCTGCACTGCCTAATCAGTGACTTTCCATAATTCTCGTTTCTCGCTTCGAGCTCCTTCAAGCGTCTGACCAGCTCGAATCAAGTAACGAGCATTTTAGTGATCTCCCATCACTAGTCCTGATCTTTTAAGACCCTTGCAATGCCGTCGATGATGTTGTGTAATTGTCCACATGTCCATGTATAATTCCCTTTTTTTTTTCCCTTCATTTTATACATTTACATTGATTCACTGACTATTGATGTTCTTTACTGTCTCTGCAGATAATTCAGTGCCTCTGAAGATTCTCTATGAAGACTATGGCAGCAGTCTGACCCAGGACAATACGATCAAAGTGGTGGCTCTTCTCCATGACAATTCTACTAATGATCTTCTTCTTGCTGTGAGAGACATTTATGTGAAGAACCCTGACATCAAAGTGAAGGTACATGCACTATATATATCATTCAGACTCACCATCATTGGTTACACAATCACATAGGCAAGAAAATAAGATCCATTATGGATTACTATTGACATAACTCATTATTTCTATAGTGTGCATATATTCCATCCAGAGTGTATCTACTTATGAGTAAAGCTGTTATCATCAGTGTCAGAAAGCCATAAAAAGGCAATCAGTGTGGTATTAGGGGTCTTAGCTTATTTTCTTTGGGCATCACCTTTCTGCAGGACATCACTTTTAAGTGACAACTTATCGACCGCAGTCCCATAGAGGACAAATGGAGCAGCAGGCATCTAAAGTGACATTACATTTTGTTACGGGGATAAAAATTTCCCACTATACTGATTACTGTGGGTCCCAACAAACCTCCCACCAATCAGTAAGTTATCATCAAAGAGGTGACAACTTGTTTTAACCAGACATTCCCTTTAATAATGATGACCTAGCCTCAAGATAGGGCATCAATGTTTGGTGGATTTCTATCCTCCAGGACCAACACCGTTCTGCACAATGAAGAGGAAGCAGTATGTGATGTTAAAGCCAGCCAGGTTTCCTGTCATTACCCATCTTGAGTCCTTAAAGGGAATCTGTCTGCAGGTTTTTGCTAACTCATCTGCAAGCATTATGATGTAAGAAAAGAGATCCTGAATCCAATGATGTATCACTTAGATTGCTGGGTATAGCCGTTCTGACACAATCAGAATTTTTAAACTTGGCTATGTAGCAGAGCTGAGTGTTCTTCCCTGCCCACATCAGGCTCTCAATAGAGATTGTACATTTGACAGTGAGGTGTAAATCACATCAGGGGGCATGTCAGACTGCTATGCTTGTAACATTAGAGCAATAATCAGCAGCACTTAAACAAACATAGTAAATAAACAACACGTCAGACTGTGACAAGACAGGCAGCACTGAATTCTATGATTTAACCCTTGCAGCATGCTGTCTTTAGCTTACATAGCAAAAACCTGCTGACAGATTCCCTTTTACAGGGAATCTGTCACAGGTTTTTGCTACCCTATGTGAGAGCAGCATTATATAGGGTTAGAGGCCCTGATTGAAGTAATGTACTTCTCACTGAGGTGCTTTCTGTCATTTGGAAAAAATTAGTAAATCTACAGCAGATAAAAGTTATCTAAATGTTGAGCCCAGACCACTGATCGGCAGCTTTCTTCCCATGTACAGTGTACCCAGAAAGCCACCAATCAGTGATGGGAGCAGGGTTAAACAGAGCTCATGAAAATGGAGGACTACCTGGGAGCAGGTTTACTAGTCCTCTAGTGATAAAATTACTGAGAGAGAGAGAGATTATCAAAACTACAGCAAATAGCCCAGTAAGTGATATATCATTTGAATAAGGGTCTTTGTCTCTACATCTCTCTGCTCTAAAAATTAGGTGGCAAAAACCTAATGATAGATTCTATTAAAGAGTTTCGCACTCAGCATTGACCAGTTTGATTTACATGGAAAGTTCAGAACCTAACACTTTGTCATGATTCACAAAAGTAGACCAAACAATAAGTATGATGCCTTAGGCTTAGGGGTTAAACAGTCAGAATCCTATTTTATTTATTTGTTTGGTGTAGGATGTCAGCTGTCAAGCTGTGAATTGCAGCCACCCTATTGTTTGAAAGATAGGCGGCGGACTGAGCTGCTGCACCTCTGCGGTCATCTTGACATACAGCATTTACTGACCATTTCCTTGGGTGGGATGTTTTGGGTAAACGCTCAATCAGATCCCCAGGAGGGCAAGTTTTTGTAATGAATATGTTTACACCTGTTTCTTACATTTGTAGATCAGAATTTCCTGCTTGTTCATGACTTCACTTACGCTTGTAATGACCCAAATCAAGCTGTGTTTCTGCTCTCCAGGGACGGAGCTGGTTCAGATGTCCTGATGACTGAATTTGGCAGACCCCTCTAGTCTTAGTTACATCATTCCGTTATGCTCGTTTCTTAGATCTTACCCATGTCTAACATCACGGGGGTACATCATTGAGAGAGTCTATCAACAATCTAATCCTATGTAGCAACAGTCTTTGAAAATCTCTGACTAGACAGCTAAAGTCTCATTGAATAATCACTAGGGATGATTGAATACCTCAAATATTCGGCTTCGCAAATATTTTCCGAATAGGTCGCCGCTACGCAAATATTCGATGCGTAATGTAAGTCTATGGGAAGACCGAATAGTTCCGAATAGTTGTTATTCGGGTTTCTCATAGACTTACATTGCGCATCGAATATTCGCAAATAGTCGAATAGCGGCGACCTATTAGGAAAATATTCGCAAAGCCAAATATTTGGGGTATTCGATCATCCCTAATAATCACGTCACAGATGTGGATCTGTGATTTAAGGATACAGATTTGCTGTCACCACCATTACACTTGTTATTCTGCACAGTATCACTAAACTTTGCATCTACAGCTGAAGTTCTCGCTAGGCTTTCTTGACTCAGGACAGAGATTAAGTTCTCTGCTCTAGCACTATAGTCATGGTTTAATGCCATCAACCACCAGCCATCCAATCTACTTGTCACACAAAACACTTTTTGGGGGGTAAATGTGGTAGGAGATTTTAGTCTAAATAAAATTCCCAAAAACTTTGAAAAAAGTTAAAGTGACTCCACTAAACAAACTTTCCTTATTGTAACAGGTCCTGGGGGAGCCCAAACAGCAAAGGAAGCTAGTTGCTGAGATTTCCATTAAGAATCCTTTATCAGAACCCCTGTCTGGATGCAGCTTCACTGTGGAGGGAGCCGGTCTGACGGATGGACTTCTAGTTAAGGAACTGTAAGTACGGCAAAGCAGCCGGTCAGTGCAATGTGTATGGCCTCTGAATAGAGAACTATAGGTATTTAAAGGGATTGTACCTGATGAGGAAAAAAATGTATAAGGACTTATGTGCACGCTGTTTTTTTGGTGCAGTTTTGGGTGCGGTTTGTGGTCCTTAACTACACGTATGACCTTCCCCAGCAAAGGATATGAGAAATCAGAAAGGCTGTGCGCACGTTGCTTCTTTTTTGCCTACAGTTTTGGGTACAGAAAAAAGAATCAGCATGTAACTTCTTTTCTGCGTTTCTCTCTGCATTTTTCCATTGAATATAGTGAAAACTGTAGAGGCAAAAATGCACCAAAACACGGCAAAAAGTCATGTGTTTTTTCTGCTTTTTTGAGGTGCAGAAATTTTCTGCAGTGTGCACATAGCCTAACTTTAGTTCTCAAAAGCTGCCATTCTTGTCCTTTGGGATAAGTTTTAAGTCAGGGGGGGCTAGGCTATAATCACTGACAGAGCTCATGTGCTAGGCTGGCAAAATGGACAGTACTTTACAAAAGTGTTAGGCAAGTGTGTGAAAAATGCTGCAAATGCTTTCAAAATTCAAAATGAGAAATGTAGAAAAAAAGCCGGCACACTGAGTGTAAAGTATTGTGCTCGCGGAAAGGAAAAAGTCCTTAATAGCAGAAAATATAACCTCAGCAGCAAATAAGACAAATAAGTTCATAAATGCTGAAAAAGGGAAAGTTTATTCCGATTCGGCACCACAGAAAAAATCCAAATCCAAGATTTCAACTTCCTTGAGGTCTTTATCAAGGATAATTGTGTAGAAAGTGCCAGGTTATAGGCATGTCCAATAAGGGGTTAAGATACGTGGTGCCAGCCAGAGTATGGCAACATGCGCTGCAGGAGTACGTATGCAGAACCAGGTGTGGTACCTCTCCATTCTTTGTAGGTGGGAAAACTTGAAAAAATTGGCAATGTATCACATACTTATTTTCCCCACTGTATTTGTGCAACTTCACACTATTGAAGACCCTATTAATCCTATCCATTATGCCCATGAAATGCAGCCCCAAATTTGCAATTAACCTTCACTGTTGCCTGCAGACACATTATTGTACCGCTCTCTAGTCCTTTGGCAAACAAACTGCCTTCTTTTACAGCCAAATATTTTACATTTTCATCATTACTCCAGAGCAAATTCTCCCATTTTTCTGCACAACAGTTCCTATGTTTTTATGCATAGTTGAACTGCTTGGCATTGTTTCCAGTATGATGGCTACACAGTCCCCTCCATACATAGTATGAATGATGGCTCCATAGTCCCCCTATACACGGTATGATGCCTGAGAAAAAAAGGGAACCAGCACGATCTGAAATTGGCATGCATCATATAAAAAGTGAAAATTCACAAATTTATTCCAACTGTACTATAATAAAAAAATGAGATTTTTAGCAAATAATTGATCAATTTTTTGAGCCACCCCTGCCAACGTCACGGCAAATCTCAATAGGGGGGTCCTACTCTACATTCTGTATTTCATGTGCCATGCGGCCTCCTAGATAAAGTTAAAAGCAGAACCATAATGGAGCACACATACCTGCAACCTGTATATAGCCGCTTCCATGTTGCAAAAAAGGCACTTGTGGATAGAGACCAGCCCAGGTCCCAGCATGTGGAGCAAGCCCTACACATACCAGGACTATATCAGAACTGATCCTCCCAGTGTCAAAAAGCAACCATTGATAAAGGCGGACCAGATCCAAGAATGGTGCTTAATTAGCATTGCCTGTGGAAAGGGGTGAGGTAACTGAGTCTGAACAGCTACCAACAGGAGGAATATATTGCAAGCCAAAATCAGGCGTGCATGGTATGGTGTTGGTCAGACACCAGATTTGTAGCATAACTACGGTCAAAACAGAGAAAAAAAAAAAAAGTTGAACTGCTTGGCATTGTTTCCAGTATGATGGCTACACAGTCCCCTCCATACATAGTATGAATGATGGCTCCATAGTCCCCCTATACACGGTATGATGCCTCCACAGTCCACCTAAAGACAGTATGATGGCTCTACAGTCCCCCCCCCATACACAGTATCAATGATGGCTCCATAGTCCCCCTATACACGGTATGATGCCTCCACAGTCCACCTAAAGACAGTATGATGGCTCTACAGTCCCCCCCCCATACACAGTATCAATGATGGCTCCATAGTCCCCCTATACACGGTATGATGCCTCCACAGTCCACCTAAAAACAGTATAATGGCTCCACAGTCCCTCTATACACAGTATGAATGATGGCTCGACAGTCCTCTTATACACGGTATGATGCCTCCACAGTCCACCTAAAGACAGTATGATGGCTCCACAGCCCCCCCCCCCCCATACACCGTATGAATGATGGCTCCACAGTCCTCCTATACACGGTATGATAACTCCACAGTCCACCTAAAGACAGTATGATGGCTCCACAGCCCCCCCCCCATACACAGTATGAATGAAGGCTCTATAGTCCCCCTATACACGGTATGATGCCTCCACAGTCCACCTAAAAACAGTATAATGGCTCCACAGTCCCTCTATACACAGTATGAATGATGGCTCGACAGTCCTCTTATACACGGTATGATGCCTCCACAGTCCACCTAAAGACAGTATGATGGCTCCACATCCCCCCCCATACACAGTATGAATGATGGCTCCACAGTCCTCCTATACATGGTATGATACCTCCACAGTCCACCTAAAAACAGTATGATGGCTCCACAGTCCACCTATACACAGTATGAATAATGGTTCCACAGTCCTCTTATACACGGTATGATGCCTCCACAGTCCACCTAAAAACAGTATAATGGCTCCACAGTCCCTCTATACACAGTATGAATGATGGCTCCACAGTCCTCTTATACACGGTATGATGCCTCCACAGTCCACCTAAAGACAGTATGATGGCTCCACAGCCCCCCCCATACACAGTATGAATGAAGGCTCTATAGTCCCCCTATACACGGTATGATGCCTCCACAGTCCACCTAAAAACAGTATAATTGCTCCACAGTCCCTCTATACACAGTATGAATGATGGTTCCACAGTCCTCTTATACATGGTATGATGCCTCCACAGTCCACCTAAAGACAGTATGATGGCCCCACAGCCCCCCCATACACAGTATGAATGATGGCTCCACAGTCCTCCTATACACGGTATGATACCTCCTCAGTCCACCTAAAGACAGTATGATGGCTCCACAGCCCCCCCCCCCCATACACAGTATGAATGATGGCTCCATAGTCCACCTATACACGGTATGATGCCTCCACAGTCCACCTAAAAACAGTATGATGGCTCCACAGTCCCCCTATACACAGTATGAATGATGGCTCGACAGTCCTCTTATACACGGTATGATGCCTCCACAGTCCACCTAAAGACAGTATGATGGCTCCACATCCCCCCCCCATACACAGTAGGAATGATGGCTCCATAGTCCTCCTATACACGGTATGATACCTCCACAGTCCACCTAAAGACAGTATGATGGCTCCACAGCCCTTCCCCCCCATACACAGTATGAATGATGGCTCCATAGTCCCCCTATACACGGTATGATGCCTCCACAGTCCACGTAAAAACAGTATGATGGCTCCATAGTCCCCCTATACACAGTATGAATGATGGTTCCACAGTCCTCTTATACACGGTATGATACCTCCACAGTCCACCTAAAGACAGTATGATGGCTCCACATCCCCCCCCCATACACAGTATGAATGATGGCTCCACAGTCCTCCTATACATGGTATGATACCTCCACAGTCCACCTAAAGACAGTATGATGGCTCCATAGTCCCTCTATACAAAGTATGAATGATGGTTCCACAGTCCTCCTATACACGGTATGATGGCTTAACAGCCCTCTCCCAGACATATTATAATGTCTCCACATACCTCATATGCGCAGTATGATGACTCCATAGCCCTCCATAAGTGTGATGGCCCTACAGCCTCCCCTATATACATTGACAGTCCTACAGCTCCCCTCGACACACAGTTTAATCCCCACACACACTCCTTAAATGCGGGATCCTTGCCCCCTATGATAGTCCCTTAACCCCCTTATATACAGTACAATGACACCATAATACTTCTATACACTGTATAGCTCATAGTCCTATACACATTATGAGAACCTCACAGCCTTCACAATTAATGACTGACGAAAAAACTACTCTCGTAGCCATGTTTCACTAATATTTTTCTGTGCTCTGTGCAAAGGCTGAGGCTCCTTATTGAAGGTGCGGTCTAGTTACTCTATACTGCCTGCTGCATTGAGACTCAGTCTGTGTAAATACTTTTATGCTGAAAAAAAAATTGTAGTCTAGAAGTGATACCCCTCTCCTCCAGGTGGGGGGCCTGTGCCGTTCACTACTGGGCCCTACTCCTGACTCACGGGCCCTATAGCAGCCACATGGTCTGACCCTGACTACATTGTGTCTTGAAGAATGACATGTCACATGAAACTGCCTTCCGCAGCATCAACTTTGTAACAGACTTTGGCTGCTCCTCTCTGTTTTAATCCTCCTATACAAGTGTTTCAGTCCATTACTTTCTTCAACCTACATATAAAAATGATGATCATTGCCACCTGTTTGGCATAACTGGTTGCTCATAAACCTGCCTAGTCTAGGTTCACATAGCATTTCTCACTAGGATCAGTGGCACTGGCGGGTCTTATATCCGAACCCCACAAAATGGGATTGTAGCGCATGCACCAATGGGGCTATAGACTATAATGATGCAGACAGAGTCACATTTGATTTGAAGGCAAAGGACGGTCACACCAAATATTGATTGGATTTAGATTTTTTATTTTTGTTCATTCATTATTCATTTTGTTAAACAATAAAAAATAAACTGCTAACACTTCTATTTTTCAAAGCATTGTTTGCATTTTTCCACATCTTGCTAAAAATGTTGCACTGCACTGTGTGTGCGTATGTATATACCGTATTTTACAGATTATAAGAAGCACTTTTCCCCCCAAAAAAACTGGGGGTGCATCTTATAACCTGGATATGGCTTACCAGAGCAGTGGTGGTGGAGCGGGGTCACAGGAGGCATGGTTGGCAATACTCAGGGCTTGGAGTAAGGGGTGTCACTGCAGTGGAGCAGCTCAGGAGGGTCACAGGACAGAGGGTCAGCAATGCGGCGGGCGCCATTGATCTTACAGAGGGCAGCGGGCTCCATTGAATCGCCCGCAGTTGACGCAATGCAATAGAGTTTAAGAAAATGGCCGCCTAGGCAACGTGTGTGCAGATTGACGCAATGGACTTCAAGAAAATGGCCGTGGAGTCCTAACTGTGCTTGCACCGCATTCACAGCCATTATCTTGAAGTCAAGTGTGTGTGATTCAATGGAGCCTGCAGTCTGCCGGCAGATCAATGGTGTCTGCCACCACAACACCCCTGAGCCCGCATTATTGCTGACCCTCCATCCACTGACCTTCCTGAACCGTGACACCCCCTCCTCTGAGCCCGCAGAATTGCCGACCCTGGCTCCTGTGACCTTCCTGAGCAGCTCCACCACTGCCACTCCCTCCTGGGGACATATTATAAGACGCACTAGGATTATAAGATGGACCCTCATTTTAACATTAAAAACTATTTTTTCCCTATTTTCCTCCTTTAAATTTGGGGTGCGTCTCATAATCCGGTACGTCTTATAAACCGAAAAATAAGGTATTTTTTTCTAGCTCTGACCACCCCCTTTAATCATAAACCTATTATATTGTGACAAACCTTTATTTTTATGGTTACAGAGACTATCCTATAGAACCAGGACAAGATTGTAAAGTACGGGTGGATCTGATGCCTCAGCTCTCTGGACTTCGCAAGCTAGCGGTGAATTTTGAAAGTGACCACCTACAAGGCGTGAAAGGTTATAAGAATATCATCATAGCGCCTCTTCCAAAGTGAAGGATGTAGTAGCCTTACAATCGAGGACACTAGTCCTCACCAACAGCACATGTTATGTACCAGTCCTATAATGTGAGAAAACCTATTACATAAGAAGCCATATTTACAAGTATACACACTGCCGACTCTGAATCTTGAGACGTGCACTGTGCATTATACAATATCTGGCCTACGAGCCAGGATTTCCAGTGTTTAAGGCAATATAGTGTCTGAAGCTCCTGCCGCTTTTTTGCAATCTGTAAACTCTATGAATATTCTGATTTATATTGGGGGGAGGGACGGATTTGTTACTATGATATTGTAAATAACACTTTGTATCCAGACATTAAAAGATCATTTATACAGAACTGACAAGGAGTCTGTGCGTTGTCTTGACCTTTTGATTGCTCTTTCTAGCTATAATATATGATTTCTTTCACAAGCAGAGTTCCTGGAAGATGTGTGATGATAACATGAGCCAGGACTGGGACGCAGTCCATTTGGACTCGCATGCTACCAGAAGGCTTGGCTCCTGTAAAACACAAGCGTGCATTTTGGACGGCCTTGTTTATTACAAACCTTGAAGCTGGTCCAGAATAAATCCCCTACAGCCACAACTAATCTGCAGTGCTCATCAGTAATGCATAGGGTCAAGTCTAACCACTGAGAGATGCACGATGCTTAGGGCTCACTCAGACATCCGTGATTTCTCTCGCACTCAAAAAAAGATGCAAGTTTTATGATTTGTCCTTGATACCATTTAAAGTTTTTACCATCAATTATATGGAAAAAAAGGTTTCTTCTATCAGTTTGTGAAAAACAGACAGCACATGGGTGTCATCTAAATACTGTCCAACTTTGTCATGGACCCATAGACCTACAAGCTTGATCTGAGACTCAGATCAAAATTGGACAGGTCAGTGTCTTAATGCGGATCAGTTGGGATGCAAAATACATGGACATGTGGCCATCCTCATAGATTGCAATAGGTAAGGCCAGTTTCACACATCCTTCTTTTTGCCGGTTTCGCGGATCCGGCACGCTCCCGTACAGTGAATACAGTACAATGATAGCGCAACAAGCGCCGGTCATGTGCTGTCATGTGACCGGCGCATGTGACCCGGAAGTTACAGCGCTGTCTTTGTACTGTATTCACTGTACGGGAGCGCGCCCGATCCGCGAAACCGGCAAAAAGAAGGATGTGTGAAACTGGCCTAAGAGAAAACAGGAATAGGACTTTTATGTGAAAAACTCAAATCTGAATGAGCTCTTAGGCTTAGCTTCCAAAGTAATGAATGGGTAATTTCGTTTCGGGAACATTTTTGCAGACATACTATTATAACATTTTTTGTAAATGGTGAGGAGTCCCTTATTTTGGACCTTCATGCAGTGGTGTAACTGGACTTCGAGGGGCCCCGGTGCAAAGTTTGGACCTGGGCCCCCCATTCCCATATTTTGGTCACCCCCCATCCCTGTATATTGGTCAGATGTATGTACATTTAGCATTCTAAATCCTATAAAGACAAACAAGTTGCCCTCCCTGCCCCATTATGCAATAATGTCCCCCATCCTGTTCTAATGTACTCTATCCTGGACTGCTTCTTGGTAAATATGTCCCCCATCCTGGTATGTCTCTCATCCTAGTAAATATGTCCCCCCCTTCCTGGTATATACTGTCCCCTTCCTGCCATATATGTTCCTCTCCTGGGCCCCTCCTGGTATTTACTGTCCCACTCCTGATAAAGACTATACTCATCCTCCCCAGCTTCCATGAGCTCTGTCCTCCTCTATAGCCAGTCTGCAGTGGCCGGAAGCTTTCATAGGTGTCCGTACTATGGCAACACATGACATCATTGTCATGCTCTGCCTCAGTCACAGGGACAGTGATGTTAGCTGTCAGCCGGCCACTGTTTGGCTGGCAGTGTGTATTGCAGTGCAGGGACCCAACGGGTCTCTGCACCGTGATGCATTTCAGCTGGATGTGCTGCCTTGGATGCACATCTAGCTGAAGCATTGACTAGGGCCAGATGGCTCCATGCACCCTCGGGCCCGGTCGCAATTGTAGTGCCCCTGAACCCATCAGGAGCTACAAGGTACTGCATCCTGTCAAAGATTCAGGGCCTACCTCCAGGAACACAGAAGACCCGTGCCGGTAACACCAAAACACATATCTAATTCCTGTTAATCCCTTTCCCAAAGGCTGGTGACAGACTTGGGTTGGACCCAATGGATGGCCACCTAGGGTTGGAGCCGATCCAGTCCACTAGATGACAACCAGAGAGGAGGGGTGAGACAGTCAGTAAGTGGAAGTGAGAGGAGATGGACGTAACCGTACTGACGGGAGTGTGTAACAGTAACCTGACAGGTGCAGGCGTGTGGTTGCCGGTGGAGTACTCTCGGAACCATAGCACCGACTGGGTACAGAGCCCTAGGTCAGGCAAATGCTCCAGACAGACCTGATAAAATCTGCACAGTAAGGAGACCATTCAGGACCTCACTGACCGTAAAAGTCTGGGGACGCCAGCAGTGATGGGAGAACCAGGGACCGGAATGGAATACCGACCCTACAGGGTTTAAACTTCCCGCCGTACGAACTAAAGACTGAAAGACTACAGAAGGGGACCCCCAGACGCCCCAAGCCACGGGGACCCACCAACTTGAGACAGGTGCAGGGGAAAGAAACCACCAGGTTACCACACTGGCACAGGGACTAAGGGGACCAGTGGTGAGGATCAGCCTTCCTTGGGATTCCAGCCATAACAATGCTGTGAGTAAAGAACCCAGTTACACTGCAATCCCTTGTGTGGCCTACGTTCTTTCTGCGCCTAACTCCATCACCTACCCCCTGGGGCCAGGCCCTACTTGCGGAGGGCCGCAACATCCAGGCTGCCATTAACACCAGCCCCAGTGGTGAGAAACTGTGCAGCGGCGGTTCCATCTCCATAACCGCAACCCGCAAGTGGCATCACGATAAAAACTTTATTCAATATTTCCCCTGTATATAACCCCTTGCAAGCAACCCCCAGGGTCACGGAACCGGACAACGGCCACCCAGTGACACATCCCAGTAATACACCACCCGCGACAGTGTACCCCATAGCCCTGGGGCGAGTCACAATCCCTGCAACTGCTATCATTCCGCCTCTGCCTCCATCTAGTACGTTAATAAGGCTAAGTGCAGTAGCTGTTGCGCCTACTGTCGGGTATATATGTTTATAAGGTGTACAACCAATTGTGACCGTAGTCTTGATGAATGTCTGGTTTAATAAAAAATGAAACATACCATATCCTTTTTTTTATGTATAGAAAAGGTCACCTTCCTATTCGCTGAATAAACAGTATGCAGAAAAATGGTAAAAGGACAGTCTTTGGGCCTTGGTCAGGTATGGGCTGCTTCCAAACAAGAGCTTTATGGAGGCGTACAAAATTATCACAAAGCATGCCCATACATCCCAGTGATTGTGATGTTCTTTTTGGTGGCACTGCAGAAGATCTTGCTTCCAGGTTTCCTTGTGGATTATACAATCTGATTGGCTTTATAGAAGAACCTTTCTAACATAATGGGATTATCCAGTGTGAACAATCCCTATAATTTAATGCAAATCAACTGTTCTCCCTTCCTTTCAAAATGCTGAGTTCTTGGTCTTTTATGGTTTTTGTTCTTTTATGGTTTTATCAACAATTAAGTATTTTTTGTGAACTGTGATAAATTCCGAGTAATTACTAGATTCGATTCGTAACAACCTAATTCATCACATGTATTTTTAGCACAGAACGCATTTCTAGTAAAGAATATACATGGGAATTAAAGATTTAGGAAAGCAAAAAAAAAAAAGTATGTGACCTTTCCTGCGAAAACAGGATACAGGTGAGTCGGTGAGAAAATACTTCCAGTCAACTAAAGGTTAGTACCGCCTAATAACTCCATGGTCTTAGGTGAACCTGAAATAACATTAGTCCCTTCCTAGATTCTCTATTCTCTATTCTTTTATCAAAAGGACTTTGGATAATCATGTTAAGCAAATATTTTGCAAAGGATATATTCCTTAGAAATCATTATTGCTCATGGGTTAAAGGGTATGTCTGTTTTGCACAATTCTTTCAGGCCACTATTCGACAAACAACTTAAAGGTCCCGGTGTAAAAGTTGAGTTTGATCCTCGCTCCTGTCCTCACACCACCTTTGACAAAATGTCCCGCTCGATATTTGTTTGCATTATACGTATAAGGACTTATGCAAAAATATATGGCTACAATGAAGCACATGATGGCATGTAGGTTTTCACTGCCCTATTTTATATCAGGAACCATTGATGACAAGGTAAAATACACTACCATACAAACCAGACCACAGAAAGCTGTGGAAGCAGATCTGCACTTTAACAATCATTTTCACATATGGTAATTCAAGACTCCAAATTATATAAAAAATTCAGAGCCCAAAATGTAGACGCAAGACACGAATAAATATCCAGACCCCCAAATAAAATCCAGTTCCAGGCTAGGACCTTTAATAATTCTACAGGAAGATGAGTATGCAGCACCAATATGGATAAAACTCAAAAATTTATTGAAAAAAAAATGAAAACATGATAAAACGCAGGACACTGACGTGTTTCGAACATCAGTCCTTAATCGTAGGTACCTATTAAGGACTGACGTCCAAAACGAGTTAGTGTCCTGCGTTTTAACATGTTTTCATTTTTGGTGCTTCTTCCTGTTCACTTTTCGTGGAAGCCAGCCGAGTACATCCATGCACCTACAACAAAATCCGGATTGCTTGGATATTCTATGGACTCTTAGTGAGCTGATCAAACTTGTTTTGTCTTTAGTAATTCTACACACCTTAGACAGACCCCCTGATACCATTCCTGAACCTCAAATGAATTCCGAACCCCTTCCCCAATCTCAAAATTTAAAACCCCAGAATTAACCCTAGAACGCATACCTGGGGCCTCGCAGGCCTGCTAGGTCACTTATTTTCTATGGCAAATTTTTATGGTTGCGCGTTCTAGGGTTAATAAAGACCCCTTAAATATCCTGACTCCCGGACAAGACCCCTTTACCCTTCCCATGTTTCAGACCTGGTCCCCGCTTCAGCTTAGGGCAGTGCTCCACTTGGTCTGGACCTCAATCGGTATCTGGAAGATGTTTATGTTGGACATGCTTTGTGCTGACGCTAAGCGACATCAGGATCTGAGTTAGGAGGACTCAAGATTGTGCAAAGTAAAGAAATGAATGAAGTACTGCAGTAACTATTAACCATGGAGTCTTGCCTAATCAAAACTACATGGGCCCCAGGTACTACTGTAACGCAACTGACAGCTGCTACAGGGCAAATGTATAACTCACTGGAAGCTCCCCTGACAATATCACACATTACCCAGGGGTGCAAAATAAAAACCGGAACCCCAGCATCTAGCAGATTGCTGAAGCAGCATCTAACTAAAAAATAAGCCTGTGAAATCCTTATGCGGGTGACCTGTGCACCTCCATTTCTGTACTACATTTCTTACAGAGAACACGGATTACTTATTCCTCCCTGAAGAACGCTGATGATTACAACAAGCATGTAGGCTCACGAGTTTAATAGCATTGGTTATAAAGCGTTGTTTAACATGCATTATGAGAAATGAGGGAAAGTCCGGGTAACCCACAAGTAAGGTTAATTATATTCCGAGCTATAATCTATCATGTTGTGCAAACTATACGTATTAAGAAAATAATGTAAAGTTGTTTACCATAAAACAATAAACTCCCAATTTCCGACCTAGGTTGGCATGCAGTAAGTACATTAGTTGAATTTTCTACAGATTCTAAAAGATTTAAAGAGGTTGGCTACTACCTCAGCACCTGCTTCAGCTGAATGTGCCTCCGAGGGTGCACATCCAGCTGAAATGCATTGCAGCACAGAGACCTGTTTGGTCCCTTCACTGAAAATTGCGGTTGCAAGGAAACACAAAATTCAGGAGTCGGCGCTGTGGTGAACACGTGTGCCGCTGTTTAAGGAAATGAATATTCACTGCTCCCCACGTCTATAATTCCACCCACCTCTCTGCACTGAAGATGGAGCCAAGACCAAGAGGTGGGCTGGGCTATGGGCATGCGGAGCAGTGAATATTCATTTCCTTAAACAGTGAACCCATGTGATCACCCAGCCGCCACCTTACTGCAGCTGCTGGGCGATCACATGTGTGGGCTGTTTAAGGAAATGAATATTCACTGCTCCCCACGCCCATAGTCTGGGCATGGGGAGCAGTGAATGTGCTGGCAGCTGACGTCTGTGTTAGTGGGAACGCATGGCAGTGCTTGCACTGTGTCACAAGATGCAGGAGGTTCAAGATAGGAGGGGAGGTAGGTGGAGTTTTGAGTGGGTGTAGTAGGTGCTGGCTTACAGGCCAATGCAATGCATGATGGAACTTGTAGCAATAGAATAGTTAGTCAGGATAGGAAGTTGTGCATTAACCCATCAGACCTGTATTCAGCAATGAGGATGTGTGGCTAGAAAATGATAAAAGGTAATATTGCTAAAAAAAGATGTCTTGAGAGGCACATAGTAGCAAGATTTATGAAAAAAAATCAGTTATGGTACTCGACAAGCTCTCTAAATTCTGGTTTGAACAGGGGTGCACTGCTCCTATGTTATGGCTTCCGGATTCTTGGCTGGGCTATAGGCTCCTGCTAGCCCAAACTGTGTTTTCCAAAGCTGTTAAGCAGCGATCGCTCCATCTCTGCAACATCAAAAGAGCACAGTGGTGCAGAAGGTCTTGAACAGCACTGAAAAGCTTTTTTTTTTTTCCCTCTGCAATACGTGAAGCTAAATATTTGTTTTCATACTTTTTTTTTCTTCATTTTCTTTTGCCAATAGCCAATAACAGTGGGAAAACAAAGAAAATGACTCTTTTTCACATTTATTACTTTTTTATGACCACAAAAGGACCACTGATATACATTTTATGATAATTTTCCCTCACAGTAACAATTTTTTTATATCTTTTTTTTTATTGGTAGACACGATGTGTTGATCGCTTCTTAGTGCATTGTATTGCAATGTTGCAGCTACTCAAAAAAATAAATTTTGGTGTTTTTGAATTTTTTTTTCGTTACGCTGTTTACCGATCTGATTAATTTATATTTTAATAGAGCAGACATTTCTGTACTCAGCGATACCAAATATGTATTATTGGTTTTATTTTCAATGATATGAACTTATTTTATTTTTTTGTTTTTTTCATATTTTTAAAACTTCTTTTTCTTCACTTTTTATTTTATTTACTCGACACTGCGATTATCTGTTTTCTGGTGCTGTGCAGCAGAAATGATGATTTCCTATGAACACCAGCTTGTAGCCAGCGTTCAAAGGAAGTTTATCATGATAGACACCAGGGTCATTAGTTGACCCCTCGGCTGTAATGACAACCCACTGGTGCCCCGCGATCACGGCATGAAGCCACCGATGGGAGAGAGGTATGATGTCGGCGCTCCCTGTCATCACTTGTTAAATCCTGCTATCAGAAATTGACAGCAAGATTTAACTGGTTAACAGCCATGGGCGAATCTTCGAACAATTGCGGCTGTTAGAGGCACATGTCAGCTAATCAGATCAGCTGTCATGTGCAGGGAAAGATGCAGTCTCAGCATGCGAGCCCGCATCAAACCAAGGGACACGACGTATGATGTGAAGGGATTAATCGGATTTTCCCAGTAACTTGGGCTGGTATATTAGCCCCAGTTACAGTAGAAGTTACAAGTAGAGCCGATTGTCTCCTAGGACCTAGCGGCTCCTGCTACCTTCCTTTGTGGTCACATGACTGCTGGGGTATGAACATATGAAATAAATCAGATAAAACTCTGTAGCATACTCAGTTATGTGGTCTAGGACATTTCAATAAACAAACATTGTAACACAGGGTGGGCCATAAGTATGGATACACCCTGGGTAGGCCATAAGTATGGATATACCCTGATAAAAAAAGAGTAAAGTTGAATTCAAAATGGCGGCTTTGCAGATGACCGCCATGGGCGTCACCCGGCCTCAAATGTTTTACCCTTCCCATATACAGTACTAATATGCCACAAACGGTAAGGTGATATCAGCAATCACTTCCATTTTATCAGGGTGTATCCATACTTATTGCCCACCCAGGGTGTATCCATATTTATGGTCCACCCTGTGGTTTGACTGAGTAAAGTAAAAATGGACCAAAACAAGATTGAAGGCTGGGCAAGGCAAAAAGTGCTTTTTTGTTGCTTTTAAGAACAAAAAGCAACAAAAAAAACCACACACTACATCTGAATTAACTCGTAGACTGTGATTCATCAAAGGTTTCATGTCAAATTTCTGGCTCAAAAAGCCACAATTTTTGTGCAATGGGAGGCTGCACAAATATTGTGACTTTTGGTGGTTTCTCGACAAAATCTCCCATCAACGAAAGTAGGCACCGCTATGGCAGACTGGGTGTATGGTGACCCCCTGCCTCTTAAATTCTAGGGGGGTGTCAAACAATTCAGATAAGAGGACCCTCTGGTCGCGCAGCGTATTATGATCAGAACGTGAACTCTGATCGGAATACTGTACTAATCACAGATTAGGGTGATCACTCCCTCAATAGTCCCGGTTCATATATTTGTATGTGAATCCCTATCCAAGCACCAGTATAAGCCAAGATCAGGGTAGGTCTAAAAAAACAGAGGTATAACTGCTATTCTATGCTGTGTGTTTAGGATCCACTCCAGGTTTGGACCTGTAAATTCACTAGCATTCCGAGCATGATGTGGACGTATTACTCTTGGTCCAGGAAATTAATTTCTTCTATGGGATTTTCCTTATCGAAAGGAAGATGTTGATGTCTCCTACTGAGAATTTCCTATTGACCACAGCAGCTGGTTAAGGTTAAAGACTTGGAAAATAATCAATGTCTAAGTACTACATTAAAGCAACGGTTGTGCTTAAAAGGGCATATCGTAAGTGCCTTATAGAGGTGGTACACATCTGGAAAACACCCCATATCACACTACTTGGATTCTCTATCCCACCTCTGGGCAGGATTTTATTAACAATCTGCATAATGGTCTTACTGTGATGGAAAAAGTATACAGGCTGTCAATATTGCCCAGGAAGGCGTGATCAGAGGATCCTAGGTAGGAAAAGGACTATTTCAGAGAAAGAGTTGCCCTGCTGGCCTGGTTTTGCCTCATTAGCAAATATGATACTGAAGGATAAAAGTACAGTTTAAAAGCCTGCAGCCTAATTCAGGGGAATCTGTCACAAAAATTAATGCTACCCCATCTGAGTATGATGTAGGGGCAGAGACCCTGATTCCAGCGATGTGTCACTTACTGGGATGCTAACTGTAGTTTTCATTAAATAACTTTTTTTGCTGCATCAAATCTACCAGTTCTCTGAATGCTAAGTTCTGTATAACCTCACCCCCACCACTGATTGGCAGCTTTCTGCACACTATGCATAGGCAGAAAGCTGCCAATCAGTGGTGGGGGTGGGGTTATACAGAACTCCTAAATATGGAAGCTACAAGGCAGCAGGTTTACTAGTCCCTGAGTGATAAAATCACATTTTAGTGTAGTTTTGATAATTTCATCCACATTTGCCTCAGTTCACATAAATGGAAGAAGATCCAGTTCCCCTAGGTATTCTAATATGCACTTAGCTATCCGGTTACTCAGCTGCTCTGTGCATTAACGGCATTGAAAAGACAAAGGATTTTCCAGGCACAGACCCAAATCCCATCGACTGGCTGAGCAAGAAGGCCAAGGCCCGAGAACAAAGTCCTACAGACATTCTAGGATGTGATGAAGATTATATATTGTACTAAAACGTAGTGTCTACATGGGAATTTCCTCTTGTCACAAAGCAGATCTATAATGAGCATTTTTTATTTTATTTTTTTTTTTTTTTTAAAGACGGGGGTGTAGATTTGAATCTCATGTACAGATCTTCTTACACCAAGACCCTGCACCTGCTGTCAGGGGGAACTCGGGTTACTTCACTGCCCATCATCATCTGAGCAAAGGCAGGACAAAGTTTTCGAATGATCAAGACTGTGGAGTGGGGGCCGGGATTAGGCTGGAGTCACACTGGCGTATGACTTGCACGAGTGCAATGTGAGAAAATCTCACACTGCACTCGGCCCCATGTTAGACAATGCTGCAGCTCAGATCTGTGAGTTTTTCTTCAGCTCTAATTGGACTGAGGAAAAAAATGGCAGCATGCTGCGATTGTCTGCGATTCTCGCATCACTCACACCCATACAAGTCTATGAGTGCAAGTGAAATATGGGACTGCACTCGGATGTCATTCAAGTGCAGTGCGATATATGCATAGGCTGACAATGGAGGAGATGGCAGGATTAATCCTTCCCTCTCCTCCGTAGCTGTGATCCGATCACAATTGCATGAGACTCTGCTCACGCTCGTAGCAGAGCGGGAGCCAAGGGTCATTAGCATATCGCATCCGATGCGCTTACATCAGATGCTATACACTAGTGTAACTCCAGCCTTAATCATAGGCTCATGCAAGACCTGTATGAACACAGACCCTACACATCAGCATGGTAAGATGGCAATTTTCTGCCCATAAATTGTACCTGTCTTTAATTCAATATACAATATTGTGTAACTCTTTTAGGCAGTAAAAGTAAAAGTACTTTTTAAAAAAACAGAAATGTGAAAGTGTAACTGTTTTCAGAATAAGCTGTGCTGTGTACATGAGGGATAATTAGATCTGGCCATTATATGACTTGTATCCGGCGTTCTCACCAGATTTTCCCTCTGCAGCCTCCATCTTTAACTTACACTCCACAATTTGCTGTAGGAGGAGAGGAGCTGCAGTGATCTCTCTTATATACAGCTCAGCAGAGAGGGGAATACCTGCTTCTCATTCACTTTCTATCTCACAGAGACAAGCCTGCACCGTGAAGGATATTATACAGCAGAGCTCAGCTGTCTTGATCTGAATGAAGCTCTGATATAGGGTAACACACTTGTTACAGAGCTCTGCTCCATGTTTTTGTCTGCACCTGTCCAATTTTTCGCTCCTCTCTCCTCCAACCCCTCTTTTGCCCTAGAAAATAATGGGCTGTTGGGGGGGGGGGGAAGAAGCGTGTGATAATTGGGGAAGGAAGTGGATTTCACTAGGATACATTACAATGTTTCTTACAAGCACCTGTACTATTGATTTATGCAGAACTTCTTGAACGTACAGGGTTTTTTTTTTTTTTTTAAAGGTAATCTGTCACCAGGTTTTTGCTACCACATCTGAGAATAGAATATGGTCAGGGCAAAAGCCCCAATTCCAGCGATGAGTCCATTACTGGGCTGCATGCTGCAGTTTTGATTAAAAGCTGTTCTATCTGCGCAGATCTACCAGACCGGAGTCACACTTGTGAGTGACTCGTGCGATAATAGAGTTGCTTTACCTGGCATGGCCTGCCGCTCTCCAGATAGTAGAGTACAGCTGCATGTCCTGTGCAGAGAGTGGCAGGCCATGCTGGGTGATGGGACTCAAGTCACATGCAAGTGTAACTCTGGCCTTATATAAATGCTGAGCCTTGTACAGGCCTTGTATAACCCGCCCGTAGCACTGATTTTTGTGTATACAAGCATACACCTGCCAATCAGTGGTGAGAATGGACTACATGGCACCAAGTTTACTAGGCCTTTAGTGATAATCTCCTGCTGATAAAACACTGATTTTATAAAAACTACGCCAAGCAGGCACGTAAGTGACATCACCGGAATCAGGGTCTCTGTCTCTATAATTTTTTTATCTCAGATTAGGTAGCAAAAACCTGGTAACAGATTGCATATAATAGTTTATTTTTATCAATAAATATAATGATCACAATTCAAATTAAATCAATATTTGCTGGGACCCACCTTCGCCTTTAAAAACAGAATCATAACATCAACTGCAAACGATTTTTAAAGGAACTCATCTGGGAGATTGTTTCAAACATCTTGGAGAACTAACCACAGATCTTTTGTGGCTGTAAATTTGTGCAAATCCTCTTCACGTAATCCCAGAGAGATTTGATAATATTGACATTAAGACCCTGGAGAACATATCACTTCCAGGACTCTCCCTTCTTCTTTATACTGATGATAGTTCTTGATATTTGCTTAAAGGGAACCAATCATCAGGATTTTTGTATATAACCTAAAGCCAGTGCTATACTGGCACTATCAGGCTGATTCTATACATACCTGTAGTGGTCAGCTCAGATGTTTAGGTCTTCAAATCCAAGAAAGTAAAGTTTATAAAATCGACAGCTTCTTGAGTGACAGCAGCTGAGGAGCAGATAATATCTGGGGGGGTATTTATAGTTATTCCCTCCCCCTGTTAGAATTAGCATCAGTATTAGACAATCAATTTAATCTTTGACTTCCAGGACCTGTGGGGAGGTCATACCAATGTGACCAGAAGGGGCGGGACCTCAGCCAACAAAACTGATATGAGGAAGCAACATTTGTCTGTTGGCTGAGGCCCCACCCCTTCTGGTCACATGGGTATGGGGTATGACCTAGCACAGGTCCTGTAAGTCAACATTATATTGATTGTATAATACTTATGCTATTTCTAACAGGGAGGGGATAACTATGAACCCCCCTTCTCCCCCTCTGCTATTATCTGCTCCTCAGCCTCGGTCACTCAAGTAGCTGATGATTTTGTAAACATTACTTTCTTGGATTTCAGAACCTAAACATCTGAGCTGACCACTACAGGTATGTCTAGAATCAGCCTGATAGTGCCAGTATAGCACTGTATGTATAGAATCAGCCTGATAGTGCCAGTATAGCACTGTATGTATAGAATCAGCCTGATAGTGCCAGTATAGCACTGTATGTATAGAATCAGCCTGATAGTGCCAGTATAGCACTGTATGTATAGAATCAGCCTGATAGTGCCAGTATAGCACTGTATGTATAGAATCAGCCTGATAGTGCCAGTATAGCACTGTATGTATAGAATCAGCCTGATAGTGCCAGTATAGCACTGTATGTATAGAATCAGCCTGATAGTGCCAGTATAGCACTGTATGTATATAATCAGCCTGATAAAGCCAGTGCTATACTGGCACTAAGTTCTATATGAAAATCCTGGTGGTTTGTTCCCTTTGGGGTCATTCTCTTGCTACAAAAGAAACTTGGAGGCAATCACAATGGATAATTATCTGCCTGTATTTCTCAGTACTGAGGATATTAATCCTGACCAAAATCCCAACTCCATTTGCTGAATTACAGCCTCAAACTTGCAATGAACCTCCACTATGCGTCACGTTTGCCTGCAGACATTATTGTACCAATTTCCAGAGAACAGTCTGCTGTTGATTCAATTTTGACTCCTCAAGTCCAGAGTACTCTCTCACACTTTTCTGCACCTCAGTTCGTATGTGTTCGTGAAGGGTTGACTCACTTGGCCTTGATTCAAGCTGAAGGAATGGGTTTTTTTTTTTTAACCGCAATTTTTCAATGGTGACTTCTGGCGACACTTGGTAAAGGGTGTATAATGTAGCTTTAAGAGGAACCTCAAGACCCACCTCTTCCAACAAGCTTACAACCTACAATAACCCTCAGTCCAGTAGACCACTGTGCACCCAGCTCTGTCCTCACCTATTGTACCCTGACCCATTCCCTGTAGACTGTGAGCCCTCGCGGGCAGGGTCCTCTCTCCTCCTATACCAGTCTGTTTTGTACTGTTACTGATTGTTGTATGTATACCCTCTTTCACTGTAACACGCCATGGAATAAATGGCGCTATAATAATAATAAATAATAATAATTCCGTTGGGTGTTCTGAACTGATAGCATTGACATCCTCCAATTTTAAATAAAAGTAAGACTGATGTGTTTTTCATATGTGGTCATCTATGGATGAATGTAGTGAATGTAGACACCTGGCTGATAGGATATATCTTTGCCGTGAGACGGCTGTCCCATCAGCAATCAATGGAACTTCTATTAATACATGTGCTGATCAATAAGTGACGAAAGAGCTTATATATTGGTTATCACTGGTGTTGAGCGAGTAGTTAACTATACTAAGCTGTTAGTGAGTACTGTCCGCTACTCGCATATTCGTTACGAGTAGCGGGCGCAATGTAAGTCAATGGCCTAATTGGACAGACCATCAGTAGATTTGGCTTTCAGTACCATCTTTATGCTGATGACACACAGCTATCACCTCATCCCCTGAGCTCACTCCTGCTGATTTTAGAACACAAGTGACTATCTGACTGCAGTTTACAACATCATGTCTGCTCTCTATCTGAAACTTAACCTTTCCAAAGCTGAACTACTTCTATTCCATCCATCTTCTAACCTCCCTAAACCCAACATCTCCCTCTCTGGGTGTAGCACCATGATAACTCCTAGGCCGCAGGCCCGCTGTCTGGGTGTTATTCTTGACACTGATCTCTCCTTCACCCCCCACATACAATCTCTTGCCCACTCCTGTCGCTTGCACCTCAAGAACATCTCTAGAATCTGACCCTTTCTCACAATGGAAATGACAAAAAGTCTCACCGTGGCCCTGATCCACTCTCGCCTTGACTACTGTAACTCTCTATTAATTGGTCTCCCCCTAACTAGACTCTCTCCTCTACAGTCCATCCTTAATGCAGCAGCCAGGGTCTATCTGGCTAACCGCTACTTGGATGCCTCTACTCTGTGCCAGTCATTGCACTGGCTGCCCATATATCATAGGATCCAATTCAAATTGCTTGTTCTCACCCACAAAGCTCTCCACAGTGCAGCACCCCCCTACATCTCCACCCTCCTCTCTGTCTATCACCCCACCCGTTCTCTACACTCTGCAAATGACTTTCGACTAACATCCACACTAATCCGAACCTCCCACTCCCGGATCCAAGACTTCTCCCGAGGTGCACCAACCCTCTGGAACGCTCTACCCCAAGAAGCTAGGACGAATAACAACTTACTCAGCTTCAGATGCTCCCTAAAATCGCATCTTTTTAGGGTGGCCTATCACACTCGCTAGCCGAACTAAATTCACATAGTCCTTCCACGCCTTCTCAGAACATAACCTCACGTCAAACTCCATGGCACCCAAATGCATCTCAAGATTCTGGCCAACTGGTCCAGGCAGCCATTATCTATCCCCCATTTCCTTGAGATGGCTGGATTGTCATTGTAAATAAGCACTTGTACCTTGTGTCCCCCCACCTCCCCCATCGCATTGTAGATTGTAAGCTCTCACAAGCAGGGTTGTTTTCTTTCCCCCCATACCCTAATTATTGTATTTTCTAAAACTTGTTTGTATATGAACCTCCTGAATTGTAAAGCGGTGCGGAATATGTTGGCGCTATAGATATAAAGATTATTATTATTCTAATGGGAAATACTTGCTAAATCGCGAGTAACCCGAAAGTTGCACTTTTCGTGCTAGTAGCAAATAGTACAGCTTTCGGGTTACTCGCTACTTAGCGAGTATTTCCCACTGACTTACATTCCGCCCACTCGTAACGAAATTGCGAAGAGTGGACAGTACTCGCTAAGCTATTATGTTTAAGTACTCGCTCAACACTAGTCATCACATCTGGCAATAAAATAAGGAACACTTATGGTACAACTGTATGGTAACCCTCAGCAAATAAAACAATTTAACAAACCAAAAAAATATAGCATCATTTTTATTATGATTTACACTAATGTACTGTATTTCCACTGGACAAAATTATTCCTGGGCGATGTCCCTATCATTAATCACATATCAAAGTGTTGTTTTAAGTCCAAAATGCTGTTTGGATTATTTTGCTAATATATGAGCAGCAAATCACCTTTGTATAAGTAAGAACATGCTCACTATCTGTAACCGCCACTAGAGGGAGCTCACCATGTAACAGTATGCAGATAGCTCCATCTAGTGGTGGTTACTGTTAACCAGCATGTCAGCTTTTAAATCGAAGCCTGGCCCTTGGAACTCAGTGTCCAGAAAAACAAATCGGAATAAAAAATTTAGATCAAAAGGTCGACATTCACTTAAAGCAGGCAATACCCACCTAATGTGTGTTATTGCTGCTCAATATAATAAACCAGTAGAATTTCATTTGTAAAGGTCTCCCATTTAGTAAAAACAAGGTTAAAAAAAATAATAAATCACCCTGTGATGCTTCGAGCACCAACCTTGTGTTCCCATCTTGTACCATGGGTGATAAAGTGGAAGTTTTGCCGTGACTTGTTTTCAGTGGACGACATATAGCACCAGTAAAATCAAGCTCCATCTATAAAAGGTAGAGGCCTTTAGCCATATTTCAGTGCATGGTGTGTTATATAGTATGGAAAGCTTTGTCATTTATTTCGCACCCCAACATTAGACACCTCCCAGGTCATCATTACTATGACACAACATCAGAAATTATCTGGGTAAAATTGTTATACTGTATAAAGGGAATGTGTAGTCAGAACACAACCTATTATTTAAAATCAGGTTTGTATTGTTTTTCTTGATATCACATTCTTTATTAAAAAAAATGCTGCTAATGTGCATGTGTTTCCTGAAACAACAGGAAATTCAAGTCTTAAAAAAAAAAAAAAAAAAAAAAAAAAGCCCCAGTGGCCAGTGTTAAAATTGCAAGATATCTATTTATTTACGTCTTTACTAAAGATTGTGATTTGAGGAAGAAAAAACATTGCTGAATTTCTTGTAAAAAAATATATTTAAATGTAAAAACCTGATTAAAAACAATAGGTTAATTTTCCGATGACAGATTCTTTGGAAGTACAAAATCCATATAGTCTTCAAAACCTGATAAACCACACATTGTAAAAGGCAGGAGAATCAACACTCAAAACAAACAGATAGTTCCTTTGATATTGTAAGACGTTTCTTTAAAATTTCAGAATTTTATGTGCTTTTTCCACAACCTGATTATCTTCACAGGGGTTTGGCCAGACCATAGCCTTAAGACCGTACATGAAGGGAACAAGGTGGTTCAGAGAACTTTTCCTTGGCAAGGTGTTCTAAGGGGTCATTCTGTACTAGCTAGCCATGCAGGACACTTTATGAGCTGTTTACTAGGGTTCACAAAAGATATGTACCTACTCAAAAGGTTATTATGGGATTTTGGTCATGAGGGCCTAGTTGAAGAAGTTCATTAAGAATAACTTGGCGGGGGCAAGACTCCCAGCATGCTTTACTTTGGCGTGCTGCTTCCTTTCAGTGCTGTGCACCATCATTGATTTCAATATGCAGCACCATATATTTGGTAGTGGTCGCGCCTGGTATTACAGCTCACTGAGTTGAGTCCCCTTCAATTGAATGGAACGAAGCGGCGATATTCGGAACAGCTATGAAATGTATAAAGCTACGACTCAAACAATGAAGGTAGTGGTGTGTGGCGGGGGTGGGGGAGTAACATTATTTTGGTACATTACAAAACTATTGCTAAAAATAAAACTTTTTATTGTTTATTCAATAAGAAATATGGAAATGCACCGCTGCGACCAAAAGAAGAATCAGGTACGTTGAAATGTTAAATTTTGCCCCATCACCAAAGGAACAGTCAAGAACTCAGGCAGATATATTAGGCTGTTTATAGACGCTAACCCCTTTAAAGAGGATCTATCATGACTGTATTTTATTAGAAAAATCAATAGCCAAAAAAAAAAAAAAAAAATCTTAAAATACAAAAAAATTAAGTGCATATCATACATGGAAATAACCCGATTTACTGCAGGAGATGGGTCTGAACTTCCTCTAGAGCATTTTCGATCATGTTTGGTGTCATACAGTGTAAGGGTGCGTATCCATGATCAGTGTTTTCGATGTTGCGTATTTTCACTGCTTCCAAAACGCTGCGGTGTACAGTACAAGTATAGTGGAGGGGATTTCTAGAAATCCCGTGCCCACTAGGCTTTTTTTCCGCAGCAAACACTGACCTGGGGTGCGGCTTTCCAGACAGCAGCATGTCAATTGTTTGCTGTGGATTCGCATGCGTCCTCCACAGTGAGAGCACAAGCGAAAGACTGCAGCGCACTGAACCCTGATCGTGGGTACAAGCAGCTGCGGTCTCCTGCGGAGGAGACTCGAGACCCTCCAGGTCAGGACCCGCTGCATATAGGACGCAGTGAGTCCTAATCGTGGGCACCTACCCTAAGGCTGAGAGTGAACATGATAGCTTCTGTATGAAGACTGTACAGATCCCAGTTTTATTAGTACTATATAGTGATGAGGGAGCACTACCATGCTCGGGTGATCAGGACTCATAACAAGCAGTTAGATGTTTGGAAGGGCGCGATTCGAATGGAAGTCAATGAGAAACTCTAGCGGTTTTTTTGGAAGATTTCCAAATTGATTTCCATTATACTCCGTACTCAAGTTGCACCCATCCGAGCATCCAACTGCTTGTTAGGAGTACTGAGCACCCGAGCATGGTAGTGCCCGCTAATCAGTAGTAATATGCAGATTTCATGGCTATACGCTACCGGACAGGATGGGGACTGCTCTATTGGATGTGAGAACCAAACTTCTGCAGCTAGTCAGGACATTCACATATTCAGAACACTAAAAGGATAAAAGAGTTTTGACAAATAGAGGAGATGTGTCAGGCAGTGAAATGGTCGCCTTCTCACTGTACCGCCACAGTAACGGTGGTGCCATGAAAACTTCCCGACCATTGTGCTATCATTTCAAATGAAAAAGAAAACTTAGCGGCACCAGACTCCCCATGCCCATTTCATAGTGACAGAAAAAGTTTTATCATAGTTGGTGAATTTCATTTAGGTTTTTTTTATATTTTTATTTTATATATTTCTATTTTGTGAAATTTTATGGCTATTTTTTTCTACAGTCATACCCCATGATTGGTCCTCTCTAAAGGAGCATCTTCAGTGGAAAGGTTTCGCTCTCCATTTGGTAGCAATGATCTGTGACTGTAAGGAGTGCATTACTAGTGTCCATCTTCAGCAGCGCTCCGGTCCACTCTGGCGACATGCGACCACGTTTGTGACTTGCCAAACACTGTCTGCTGTCTGGAGAGGAGGTCACTTTTTACATTTTCTCAATGGAAGGTTTTAAGAACAAGCCTGCCCGAGTCTCTTAGATTTGCACTGAACAAGTAAGTGCCACTTCATACAGAAGACTATGTGATTAGGGAGGTTACAAATGTGCAACGCTGCAGCAGACCGGTGCACCGCTGAAAACGGCAGATGACTGCAAAGGGCGAGTGTGTTACTGCAATCATTACACATACACACATTATCGCAACCAAAAGGGAGAAATAAAATAATTTCACTACAACGCTCCTTTAAGGACAGATTATAGTCATCCCCCATCGTTCCAAGGTAACGTTAGCAATAAACTCTTTCCACACAATTATTAGGACACGATTATTTCTGAAATGACACACACTATATTGTGTATTGCTCCTGTTTAGCAGCAAATTACAGAATAACTACCCATGCTGCCTCCGAACACAATTTCATTCCCCAATCTTTCCACTGGAACATGAAAGATAAAGCTGCCAGAGAAAGCTGATAAAGAAGCAAAATCTGAGCACACACTCCGTAAACATGTCTCTATTAAAAAAAAAATATACATATATTTCAAGGGTGAGATGATGAACCCCAGGACTGTCTTCTTGGCTTTGTCCATCAGCAGCAGATACTACATGGGACTCCGGTAGATGAGGGGACTAGGCGGCCTCTAATACACAGCTAAGACTGCACCTGCAGTGAACTCATTGCGTCTTACACACAAAGGACATTGTTCCAGGCTCTGAATGTTGGTGCTCTTCACTCCTCCTATATGCTGGTGACTGAAGACTTAAGTGGACAAAGGAGTGTCCCAAACAGGAGTTAGTTGGTCCTAATCTGTAGAGAAGAGATCACCGGCGGAAGGAAGAGGTGCAAGACCCCCGGTGACATTGGGAAGCAGCGAGAGGTCAGGTAGACTCTGTATGTGGGACTTCAGCTCCTTCCGTACCTGCGTTACACGGGCTAGCTTCTGCTTGTATTCCTGCGGAAACATAAAACCAGAGAGTGATCAAAGCAATGGAGGAAAGAAAAGTGATAAAAATCACATTCACTTTCCCTCCACCTAAACGGATCCAAACATGGTCTGTGGACTTCTAATATCAGTCTGAAATCTTAGAATATCTCAGCACATTCCTACAATATACTGTAATATTTTGAAAAGTTGGGCTCCAGACAATGTTTTTGAATTGTGGGTAGGTTATAACAAATTAAAACAAACATACCCAAAGAAAAATGTTTGTCCAGCACCAATATGGCTAAAACGCTCAAATTTATTGAATTTTTTTTTAGATCATAAAAAACACAGGACACCTGACGCGTTTCAGGTGTCAGTCCTTAGTTGTAGTACCTAAGACTAACGACTGACGTCCGAAACGCGTCAGGTGTCCTGTGTTTTATGATGTACAATATTACAAAAAGATCTAGATAAGATGTCGGAATGGCTAGATACTTGGCAAATGAGATTTAATATTGATAAATGTAGCGTAATGCACCTAGGACGGAGTAATCCTATAACTGCGTATACATTAAATGGAAGTAAACTCGGGACTACAGAACAGGAGAAGGACTTGGGTATTCTCATTACAAATAAGCTGAGCAGCAGCACTCAATGTCAGGCAGCAGCTGCAAAAGCAAACAAGATTCTAGGGTGCATAAAAAGAGAGATTAGCTCCCGTGATCCCAACGTATTGTTACCCCTCTATAAATCACTTGTAAGGCCACATCTGGAATATGGGATCCAGTTTTGGACTCCACATTTTAAAAAGGACATTCAGAAGTTAGAGTCAGTTCAAAGGCGGGCAACTAGACTACTACAAGGAATGGAAGGCCTCCCATATGATGACAGGTTGAAAAAGTTGGATTTGTTTAGCTTAGAAAAAAGACGTCTCAGAGGAGATCTCATTTATATGTATAAATACATGTGTGGCCAATATAAAGGACTGGCACATGACTTATTTCTTCCAAAGACAATACCAAAGACCAGGGGGCACTCACTGCGAGTGGAAGAAAAGCGATTCCGACACCTAAATAGGAAAGGTTTCTTTACAGTTAGATCAGTCAGACTGTGGAATGCCCTACCACAAGAGGTAGTAATGGCAGACACTATAACAGCTTTCAAAAAAAAGTCTGGATGATTTCCTCAGTACACACAACATTGTTGGTTATAAATGACTTGGGGACCAGGGGTAGAACTGGTGGAGGAAGGTTGAACTAGATGGACCTAGGTCTTTTTTTCAACCTATGTAACTATGTTTTAAAAAAAATGTCAATAAATTTGAGCGTTTTATCCATATTGGTGCTGGACAAACATTTTTCTTTATCTACTTCCCGTGGAAGCAAGCCACGCATATCCGTGCAACTGAAATTTGTCTGGATAAACACTGCGGCTGTTTGGACAATAAGACTCTTGGTGAGCTGATCATTTTGTGATCATCATATTTTTACACTACATGGGTACAGCGTTATACGTTTAAATTGATCGCCACCCGAAGATACCGCTAAGGGGGAGCTTAGTGCGTATGTATTATACATTGCAGACACGGTCTAGGATTTTCAGAGTTGAAAATGTAAAGAATCAATCAAATAAAGATGTTCTACTAACAAATCTGGGTGGGTTTCATCTTTCCCCACCCCATGCAAAGTCCACTTGCCTTTTTCTTAGAAACCTGATTTATGTGATGTAGGGACTCGAGCAGTAAGTCTGATTCTATGAATCCCACAGAAAAGATTATGCATTTAATAGGAAACGTCTGATTCATTAGTTGCAGATTTTTTAACCCCTTCACGACCGGCCGATTTTTTGCTTTCCTTTTTTTTTTTTTCGCCATTCTTTTTCTGAAAAACGTAACTTTTTTATTTTTCAGTCAATATGTTCATGTGAGGGCTCATTTTTTGCAGAACGAGCTGTACTTTTAAATGAAACCATCAGTTTTACCATATAGTGTACTGGAAAATGGCAAAAAAATTCCAAATGCAGAAAAATTGCAGAAAAAGTGCGATAGCACTATTGTTTTTGAGATAGTTTATTCACTGTGTTCACTATATGGTAAAAATGATGTGTGGGTGTGATGCCTCAGGTCAGTGCGAGTTCGTAGACACCAAACATGTATAGGTTTACTTTTATAAAAGGGGTTAAAAAAAACCGGAAGTTTGTCTGAAAAAAGTGGCGCACGTTTTACGCCATATTCCGTGACCCGTAGCGTTCTCATTTTTTGGGATCTATGGCTCAGTGACGGCTTATTTTTTGCGTCTCGAGCTGACGATTTTAACGGTACAATTTTTGCGCAGATGCTACGTTTTGATCGCCTCTTATTGCATTTTGCGCAAAAGTTGTGGCGACAAAAAAACGTCGTTTTGGCATTTGGAATTTTTTTGCCGCTACGCCGTATACTGATCAGATTAGTTGATTTTATATTTTGATAGATCAGGCATTTCTGAACGCGGCGATACCAAATATGTGTATATTTTTTAACCCTTTAATTTTCAATGGGGCGAATGGGGGGTGATTTGAAATTTTAGGTTTTTTTTTAATTTTTTAAAACTTTTTTTTTTAAATTTTACTAGTCCCCTAGGGGGCTATTGCGATCATAAGTCCGATCGCTCTGCACTATCTGCTGATCACAGCTACATAGCTGTAAACCGCAGATACGCTCACTTTCTTTTTCACTGTGCCGCGGGCACAGCGAAAGTGAAAGCAATTCATGTGTAGTACAGGAGTCATCACATGACCCTGTGCTACCATGACAACTACTGGAAGTCACGTGATCGCGCTTATAATGGCGCTGTCACATATTGACAGCGCCATATAAGGGGTTAAACGGCACGAGCAGATAACGATTCTGCTCGTGACTAGCAGGAACACATCTCAGCTGTGAAAATCAGCTGAGATGTGCGCCGATCGCAGCATGCTGCTGCCAGCAGACCGCGGGCAGTAACGTTATGACCGCTAGGACGTAATTTTACTGCCCGCGGTCGTTAAGGGGTTAAAGTCACTGTTCTTTCTTTTGTCGGGTGGTATTGTCTGACATGTTGTACGCCAAATTCTTCAAAATTGCGCATGAGGTTCATGAACGTTGCACAAAATAATAAATGCGGTTTAATTTTACCTTTAGCCTGTTTTTTATTTTTTACTGCAAAAAGTCATTTATTTTGCTAAAATGTCACAAAACACGTCCAGAAAAACAGTCTGGGGGGCAGACTGGGGTACGTGTATGTGGACATTTTGCAATGTTTTAAAAAGTCGCAATTGATGAATCTGACGAAAACATTTAGAAACCTCAAACCTCATCCACAATGAACAAACAAAAAATAACAATAGCAACAAACAACAAGACATCACATAAAATAAAGACACGCTACGATTTCTGGACGATCTCGTTAGCGATGTGACACACCCAGATTGTAGTTACGATTTGCCGAGATTGCTCATAGGTAGTTTAGTAGCGGTCACACGTACACCTCTAACAAACGACGCTTCATCGATCAGCGATATATTCTTTGATCAAGGCGGTCGTGTGGATGTTGTTCGTCATTGGCAGGGTGCCAAACGTACCAATATGTCTGCTGCATTCCAAACGACGAACAATATTTTGAAACTGAACGACGTGTCAATGATCAACAATTTTCAACCTATTTGCGATCGTTCGGAGTTGCTCGTAGGTGTCACACGCAACGACGTCGCTAATGATGCCGGATGTGCGTCACGTAATCCGTGACCCCGACGACATATCGTCAGATAAATCGTAGCGTGTAACGCCGCCTTTAGTCTTTAAAAAGGACACAAATTAAAAGTTGAAATCGGAGCAAATGAAAAGGTGGCAAAAACACCAAAACTATACAAATAAAAAGGCGAAAATGCAATAATGAATCAGTCTATAGAGTTAAGCTTGTATTCCAGGGTGCGTACGCTCAGGTAGGTGCTGTATGTGTTTCTGACGCCGAAGCAGTGAGATTCTCAGGGTATGATGGCTCAAATAAAGCGCTTTACAGCATGCTGCTCAGTAGGCAGTGGCACTAAGCTCCTGGGTTAGCGCACACCGAGCAGCATCGGAGCGCTGTAGAATCTGTATAATCCTGTACACCGAGTATGGGCCGACAGTCTGGCCGTGTGCACATGCCGGAGCTTAGTGCTTCCGCCAGCAAAGCAGAGCGCTGCAAGGTGGTTTTATAAGCAACAGATGGGAGTTTCAGAATCCGGACCCCCAGAGATCTACTGCCTATATTAGGAAGGGTACTAGATATATTTTAAACAAACAAAAAAAAGCATCAGGTTTCCTTTAAAGATTTCACTTTATATCGGCTTCTAGCAAATTATTACTGATTTGTAAAAAATCTGACGGTTTACTTCACTAAAGACTGATCCATGCAGGTCTAAATCACATCAGGTGCTCCGAAATAGGAAGCCCGCCTAAGGGAAACGCCTGAAAAATCACTCAGTTTTCTATCTGAAAGCCATAGCTTTCCTAGTATGAACATTAAGCGATGATGTATCCTCTCTAAACCCCCCTAACCTTTACCGGATTATGAAGCCACTCATCTGAACTTTAAATAACCTTCAAGAACATTCCAAAATTAAATACCTGACTGACGGAAATTGTATATTTGAGTGTAAAATAAAAAGTCCCATGGCTCATTTGAAGGAGAGAATTTTTTTAGGTTCAGAGATTTTCATGCCGGCAAGAGGATATGACAGTAGTGAATTCCAGGTGATATGCTGATGGATGAAACACAGGTTGGAATACTTCACGTCTGCGGAGGCTGTGCAGTTGCCAAAAAATGTGAGCCTGGCAGGGCAGCAGATGGAAAGAGGGTGAGGTGAAGTGGAGTTCATTGTACACCAACACATCTGAGATAATGATCGCAGTACAATAGAGAAGAGAGAGGTGTAATAGGAATAGTGACAGCGACAGGGAAGAAAGCATGATGACATGGTAAGGCATGGCGAGAGAGGTGTAATTGGAATAGTGACTGGGACAGGGAAGAAAGCATGATGACATGGTAAGGCATGGCGAGAGAGGTGTAATAGAAATAGTGACTGGGACAGGGAAGCAAGCATGATGACATGGTAAGGCATGGCGAGAGAGGTGTAATAGGAATAGTGACTAGTTTAGGGAAGAAAGCACGATGACATGGTAAGGCATGGCGAGAGAGGTGTAATAGGAATAGTGACTGGGACAGGGAAGAAAGCATGATGACATGGTAAGGCATGGCGAGAAAGGTGTAATAGGAATAGTGACTAGGACAGGGAAGAAAGCATGATGACATGGTAAGGCATGGCGAGAGAGGTGTAATTGGAATAGTGACTGGGACAGGGAAGAAAGCATGATGACATGGTAAGGCATAGCGGGAGAGGTGTAATAGACATAGTGACTGGGACAGGGAAGAAAGCATGATGACATGGTAAGGCATGGCGAGAAAGGTGTAATAGGAATAGTGACTAGGACAGGGAAGAAAGCATGATGACATGGTAAGGCATGGCGAGAGAGGTGTAATTGGAATAGTGACTGGGACAGGGAAGAAAGCATGATGACATGGTAAGGCATGGCGAGAGAGGTGTAATAGGAATAGTGACTGGGACAGGGAAGAAAGCATGATGACATGGTAAGGCATGGCGAGAGAGGTGTAATTGGAATAGTGACTGGGACAGGGAAGAAAGCATGATGACATGGTAAGGCATGGCGAGAGAGGTGTAATAGGAATAGTGACTGGGACAGGGAAGAAAGCATGATGACATGGTAAGGCATGGCGAGAGAGGTGTAATAGAAATAGTGACTGGTTTAGGGAAGAAAGCATGATGACATGGTAAGGCATGGCGAGAAAGGTGTAATAGGAATAGTGACTAGGACAGGGAAGAAAGCATGATGACATGGTAAGGCATAGCGGGAGAGGTGTAATAGAAATAGTGACTGGGACAGGGAAGAAAGCATGATGACATGGTAAGGCATGGCGAGAGAGGTGTAATAGGAATAGTGACTGGTTTAGGGAAGAAAGCATGATGACATGGTAAGGCATAGCGGTAGAGGTGTAATAGGAATAGTGACTAGGACAGGGAAGAAAGCATGATGACATGGTAAGGCATGGCGAGAGAGGTGTAATAGGAATAGTGACTGGGACAGGGAAGAAAGCATGATGACATGGTAAGGCATGGCGAGAGAGGTGTAATAGGAATAGTGACTGGTTTAGGGAAGAAAGCATGATGACATGGTAAGGCATGGCGAGAAAGGTGTAATAGGAATAGTGACTAGGACAGGGAAGAAAGCATGATGACATGGTAAGGCATGGCGAGAGAGGTGTAATAGGAATAGTGACAGGGAAGAAAGTATGATGACATGGTACAGCATAGTGAAAGAGACAACAATATACCTTACACACAATGGCAAAACATGCAGGTTTTCATTTCGCACACATCTCCTCTCATGTTAGATATTCTGGGGAGTAGGATTGGCCATATTGAATTTCAACATGCCCAGTCCTTTGGAGAGATGGGAAATCCTGGTGACAGAATTGTTTGCCAACTTCTTAAAGAGGATCTGTCACCTCTCCTGACTGGTCTGTTTCAATAAATACTTGTATCTATGTCAAGAGCGATTTGAGTCTAGGCAAATCAAAATCACTTAGAATTTTCCCCAAAATATGGATTCAATTCAAGTGAATGTAGAAAACTTGTATCCGGGCCGCCATTTTACTGAATCTAACATTACCAAGAAGAGATTAAAGAAAAAAAAAAAATCTTATACTCCACATCCCTCTGCCCTCCCATACCAGTCCTGCCACCACTGGTTTTCCAATCTTTTGTCTTCATTCCAGACCTCTGGCCACTTCTGGTCGGGTCTTTCGTTCACTCAAATCGAATATCAAGAGATTTGGTCAAGACTAGAAATAATTCTACAGCATCTCTTCGAAGAACTCTTATCGTACTCCTTGGTTATTCCTTCTGGAGAGATCTAAAGAAAACTGACAACTGGGTGTTGCCATTTCTCCTCAAAGGGGTATGACTTGCCACTGTCTGCTAGTGCCACCAATGATTAGATCTTGTCAGACAGTGAAGGAACAGGCTCTAAACTGGTAACACCCAAAAAGGATAACACCCAGCTGTCAATTAATTCTCATATTTCCAGAATAAAAAAAACAAAACATCAAAACGTGCAGTGTTTTGAGAAAAGATGCTTTATATTTTTTATTTCGTGGGGAACACGTCAGAAGAACCCATGTGGGCTTTCTAAGTGTGTGACGTGACTACCCTAGAGCATTGTAAGGCTAAGTGTAGGAGGTTGTATTCCAGAAACAAGCTCTAACTAGGACTCCTACTAATGTGACCATAATTTCTTCTACGATACCATGTAAAGCTTTGCACTATGTTGGGTCTGGACTTGCAGTATGGGTTACAGGCAGTGATGACTCAGAACTCCAGAATCCTTAAAATGATTTCAAACTAGACATAACATTAGACCTCTTTAAAGGAGTTGTCCACTACTCTGATAACCCCTTCTGAATCGGTTTCTCAAAATAAAAAAGCCTATACTCACCTCCCGTGGCGGCGCTGTTCCAGCAGTGTTGTCATTTGCTCTCATGGGTTCAAGTGAAGTTGTTAAGTCAAGTGGTCCTTGCATCTAATCAGTGCTGGCTTTCCCCGCCTTTGGACTCATTAAACATCAATAAAAACGGAGTAACCAGCCGCAGCGCTCACTACTTCTTGATGTTTGATTTGTCCGGGTGCGAGGATATGAAGTCAGTGCTGGGCGCAGGGCTCGGGTGACATAACTTTATGTAAGCCCCGGGAAAGTGAATGCCATTACTGCTGGAACAGCGCCGTCACGGGAGGGGAGTATAAGTACTATTTTAACGGGGGCAACATTGAGATTGAGAAGGGGTTTTCAGAGTAGTGGTCAACCCCTTTAAGATCTAATTTTACCTTACAATCATGGAAGTACATTGATGCCACAGATTTCTCCTATAGGCTATGTGCGCACTTACCGGATTTAGCCGCGGATTTCCTGCGGTTTTGCTGCATGTTTCGCTGCAGAAAATGTTCATAACATCTCTGCAGTGAATCACCAGCAAAACCTATGGGAAAAAAAAATCATGTGCGCACTAGGCGGATTTTGACAGCTGCATGTTTTGCTGCGGGATTCCCGCAGCAAAAACAATTGCATGTCAATTCTTTTCCGCACATCGCTGCGGGATTTCACTCCATTGACTCCAATGTAATCGTGAAATCCCGCAGGGAATAACGCAGGCAGCAAATTCTGTGCGGTTCACTGTGTTTTCCTGCGTTATTCCCTGCGGTATTTCGCGGTTTACCTCCGGTAATGTACATTGCTTGTCTGCGGTTTGCAGGGAAGTGATGTCATTACAGGAAGAGGAAGCCGTGCAGAGAGTAAACGCACACAGATCACAGACACACACAGACATAGAACACACACACAGACACATAGAACACACATAGAAAGCAAACGGAAATATAGAAAACAAAACACGTGGGCTCCGCTGTATATTTACCGTCCAGCCGAGGTAAGCACACAGCGGCGGCCCGGTATTCTCAGGCTGGGGAGGGAGAGGGGCAGGGTTAATGTCCCCCGCCTCACTCCCCCTCCGGCAGCCGAGAATATCAGCCGCAGCTGCCCCGGGACTGTCGCATGCATTATGCGGCAGTACCGGAGTGTCCCTGGCTCTTCCTGCAGCCGTGTAACAGTGGCAGTCAGGGTAATACAAGGAGTTAATGGTGGCGGATCGCTGCCACTAACTCCAGGCTTGATCATGGCAGCGTCTATGTGACAGCTGACATGATCAACCCGTAAGTAAAGTGAAAAAACACACGCAACGAAAAATCCTTTATTTTAAATAAAACACAAACAAGCCTCGTTCACCCTTTTATTAACCCCTCCCGAAACAAAGCTCCGGTGTAATCCACAGCTCCGGCGTCCTGCGAGGCCTGCATCCAGCCGTGACTGACACACAGCGCTGAATGCAGCCTCGCAGCGAGACAGCAGAGGTAACCACAGGGCATTTCCCACGGCCGGTAATGTGAACTCATTGCCGACCGTGAGAAATGCAGAGTGTGCTCACAGGGACTCTATCTATCCCTCTACCTATCCTATCTATCCCTCTGTCTGTCTATCTATCTATTCTTCTATCTATTCTTCTGTCTATTTCTCTATCTCAGAATGAAATGACTTTTTTTTTTTTTCTTTTTCAATGTACTTTATTGCATTGAATGCAATAAAGCACATACCAACCCGCACGCGGCAAAACCTCGGCAATACCGCAAACAATACCACGGTAAAACTGCAGCAAACCGCATGCGGTTTTCGGGTGCGGTTTGCCGCGGTTTTTTACCGCGGGTGCGGTAATCTTTGAATACCTGCGGAATTTTCTTGAGAAAATTCCATTTTCCAGTGCGCACATAGCCATAGACTCCATAATTCGGGTCCAGATATTGGATACAGAACGGAGGAAAAACTCAAAGTTTAAGTGAAGGATGAGTGTTAGACTGGTAAAAGTCTGGAAAATGAGATCAATGTAGCGTTCAATTCTGCTAACCGAATATTTAAGGGTTGAATGCATGAATGAATGAATGATCATAACTTTTGGATAAAATACCTCATTACTACATAACTAAAAACAACAGTTAATACTTTACATCTGTTCAAACAGCTTTTAAAGAACATACGTATACTCCAAAACCTTGCTATACCCAATAATTATTTTCTAGATACTACCATAAATAGTAGAAGTTCCTTACTGGACGTCTTGGCCTACACTGTGTCATCTGTGATGCTTGGTTTATTAGTCAGAGCAGAACAAAAACAAACTCCAGCCTCCCTCAACTTTCCCACCATTTGTCATCTCATCAAATACAGTATGAATCTGCTGGGAACTGACGATACAGACTCCGCTGAGCTACGCGTCCCCTGGGCAAAGCCATATTCCAGTGTTGTTCCTCAAAGGCGTTTGGCTCCATGTAAACACTGAATTGTGACATGTATACATTTGGTTGCCTTTTTTCCAATGCAGTCATTAGTTTACAAATGTCTAAATTTATGTAAAAAATTTAAAACGTGAGCTATAACATTCTTACTTAAAGAAGCACTCCATGTTTTGCACCTCCATCAAATTATACTTTGTTCTCCTCATTAATAGTGTATTTACTTCTCTGTAATTAAGCCTCCTGTTTTCCTCTCTTCAAACTCCATCTCAATTCCTTGGTCTCACCTTGTATTACATTCCTTTATGCCCTGCTAGATATCCCATGTTACACCAGCAAAGCATTAAAGGACCAGTCAGACAGGACCATCTCTGCCTGATGGGATGACAATGTGACTCTTCTATCTTTCACTAAACTAAGTTAATAGATGATAAATATAAAGTCACAGAAGCCCAACTATGATCTCCTCTAACTATGTGATGGGAGCTATGTAGTCAGCATCAGTAACAATGATAGAAGTTTCTGTCACCATCTGTGTGGTGCACCCCATGTCATTTCATTATACCCACTTGTTATTGAGAGGGTGACTGAGATTACATGACCAAACGGAAGAGAAATATATGGTGATTTTTCAGATAGAAAGAAATAATGGAATAAGGAAATAGTATCCGAGTGATTATACTATATTATAATAATAATAAATAATAATAATAAATATATATATATACACACACACACACACACTAGAAGGTGGCCCGATTCTAATGTATCGGGTAGTCTAGAATGTGTATGTAGGTTACACGTGTGCCAGGAGCCGGGGTAAGCTGGCAACAATAGAACACATTCGGGTAAGTAAGCAAAGCGCTTTCCATAGTTACAGGATTGTGTACCATGGCTACCAGCGTACGACGGTAAGCTGGTAACTATGGTACATAGGGAAACTATGCAAAGCGACAGTGCTGGTTAATTTTGTACTTGCTGATGCGTGCTGCACAGCAGGAGACCAACGTATTTGACAGCGGGAGACCAACTATCTGAATGGGCAGGGAGCCAGGGTAAGCTAGTAACCATGGTACACATCTGGTAACTATGCAAAGCGGTTTCCATAGTTACCCGATGTGTACACTGGTTAACCGCGTACGCCGGCTCCGGCACACGTGTGCCGGGGTAAGCTAATAACCATGGTACACATCGGGTAACTATTCAAAGCGACAGTGCTGGATCATTTTTTGCTTGCTAGTCTCCTGCTGTGCAGCACGCATTGGCGTGTTTGACAGCAGGAGAGCAACGATCATAATGGGCAGGGAGCCGGCATACGCTGCTAACCAAGGTACACAATCGGGTAACTAAGCAAAGTGGTTTCCATGGTTACCCGACGTGTACCATGGTTACCAGCGTACGCCGGCTCCGGCACGATCCCAGAAACGCAACGGTATGTCTCGGCTGGGTTGCCGGTGTGGGTTTCCGGGGGTGCAGCAGCCACCTGGGAGTCGGGGCTCCGTGTGGGTTCGGGGAATGCGTGCGGGGGGCAGGGCCAGGCCGAGCGTCTAATGCATGCGGGGGGCGGGGTCTGGCCGAGCGGCTAATCCGTGCGGGGGCGGGGCTCTGGTAACTATGTAAAGCGGTTTCCATAGTTACCCAATGTGTACACTGGTTAACAGTGTACGCCGCCTCCGGCACACGTGTGGCGGGAGCTGGGGTAAGCTAGTAACCATGTTACACATCGGGTAGCTAAGGAAAGCTGTTTCTATAGTTACCCGATGTGTACCATGGTTACCAGCCTACACCGGCTCCGGCACACATGTGTCGGGAGCCGGGGTAAGCTAGTGGTTTCACACATCCGGCACGCTGCCGTATACTGTGTACAGTACAGTGGCCGCGCCGCAACTTCCTGGTCACATGCTCCGGTCACATGACAACACGTGATCGGAGCTTGTCGCGCGGCCACTGTACTGTACACAGTGCACGGGAGCGCGCAGGATCTGAGAAAGCGGAGAAAAGGTAAGTAACTATTCAAAGCGACAGTGCTGACGTGTGCCAGGGTAAGCTAGTAACCATGTTACACATTGGGTATCTAAGGAAAGTGGTTTCTATAGTTACCCGATGTGTACCATGGTTACCAGCCTACGCCAGCTCCAGCACACGTGTGCCGGGAGCCAGGGTAAGCTAGTGGTTTCACACATTCGGCCTTTTCTCCACTTTGTCTTGCCGGTGTGGGCTTCCGGGGGTGCAGCACTCACCTGGGAGTCGGGGCTCCGTGTGGGTTCGGGGAATGCGTGCGGGGGGGCGGGGCCAGGCAGAGCGTCCAATGCGTGGAGGCGGGGCCAGGCCGAGCCCAGCGGCCAATCCGTGGGGGGTGTGGGGGGGGGTCAGGCAGAGCCCAGCGGCCAATGCGACGGTTGTCACTGTAATGACGTCATTTTCGTTACAGACAGACAGAATAAGGCAATTATATATATACTAGAAGGTGGCCCAATTCTAACACATCGGGTATGCTAGAATTTATTGTGTAGTTAATGTATGTTTTTTGTTATATATATCGATGTTGTTCTGTGTAGTTGCCAGTGTTTGAGTAGGGCGCTGTAAATGTTCTGGGTGTTGTCTGGGTGATGGGGTTTGTGAGAGCGGTGTTGTATGTGTGTTGCGTTGTTTGTGGAGCGCTGTGTGTCTGCAGCTTTCTGTGTGTGTGGTGCTGTGTGTGTTGCGCGGTTTGTGTAGGTGTGGAGTGCGTGTGTGTATTTTGGGGGAGGTATGTTTTGTGCAGTGTGTGTGTTGCGCGGTATGTGCGTATATTTGTGTATGCGGCGGTGTTTGTGTGTTGTGTGTGTGCGGCGTTGTCTGTGTCTGGGTGTCTGTGTAGGGCGGTGTTTGTGGTTCCCAGTGTGTGTGTGGTGTGTTGTGCGGTGCGCGTGTGGCGCTGTGTGTGTGTTTTGGGGGGGAGGTGTGCACCCCCATCGTGCTCCATCCCCCATGCTGCGCACCCCCCATCGTGCTCCATCCCCCATGCTGCGCACCCCCCCCATTCGTGCTCCATCCCCCATGCTGCGCACCCCCCATCGTGCGCCATCCCCCATGCTGCGCACCACCCATCATGCTCCATCCCCCATGCTGCGCACTCCCCATCGTGCTCCATCCCCCATGCTGCGCACTCCCCATCGTGCTCCATCCCCCATGCTGCGCATCCCCCATGCTGCGCACTAATGATGTAATGCTGCCTCCTGGTAAGGAAAAATGGACGCCCACACCCCGACGCGCGCACGTTTCGTTGCCGTCTTCTTCAGGGGGTAACTACTACTTCAGGCATATGTGTATTTACATTATATACACTATAGGATTGCACTATCTCCTATTAGTTCACCCACACCACGGTATGGTCTTACATGGTATTATATGACAATATGTGTTATTATGTAATTTTGTGACGCCCCTTTTTCAGTCACAGTGTGCCTTTTAAACATATATGTAATGTCTAATTTTTTATTATACATGAATAAAAATTGTTTTTATGACCTGTTGTTCGGTTAATCTTTTTTGGTGATTTATATAGAATCCGAATGGTCCTATTGGTCCAATATACCCTCACATATAGTATGATCTCTATACAAGACTATTTGAAAGATTAATTACTTGTGATGTGATATGGGTATTTTTCTCTAACTATTGGTGTTCATATATATATATATATATATATATATATATATATATATATATATAAAATATACACACACACACACACATATGTATATGTGCGTGTGTATGTATATGTGTATATAATAATTAGATATATATATACATATATATATATATATTTTATACACACACACATATACATACACACAAATATATATATATATATTTGTGTGTGTGTATAAAATATATATATATATATATATATATATATATATATATATATATATATTTTATACACACACACAAATATATATATATATATTTGTGTGTATGTATATGTGTGTGTGTATAAAATATATATATATATATATATATATATATATATATATATATATATATATATATATATATATATATATATTTAGTTAAGTATACACCATGGCAGGTTTTACTACTTGCTACCGCTTCTTTTTTGACAGCACTTACACTTTTAAGGCCATTTATTATCAGGCCTTTATTAGTTATGTAATGTCAGTAGGTCAAAACACCAGCGGTTATTATCTACACTGAACAAAAATATAAACACAACACTTTTGTTTTTGCTCCCATTTTACATGAACTGAACGCAAAGATCTAAGGCTTTTTCTATGTACACAGAGGGACTTTCTCTCGCAAATATTGCCCCCACATTTGTATAAGGCCCCAAGCGCACACTGCAGTTTTTGATGCTTTTTTGGTGCATTTTGAGGTGACCTTTTAGTCACCACAAGCTGCATGCTTTTCCTTCCCCAGCAAAGTCTATGAGATTTCAGATATGCTGTGCGCACGTTGCTATTTTTTGGGCTGCATTTTGTGGTGACCACAAAATGCAGCATGTCCATTATTTTTGCTTTTTTCCCCCCTTAATGATTAAAAAAATACATAAACACTAGCATTAAAAAAGTATGCATTTTTTTTGCCACAAGATGCAGTTTTTTCACCACAAAAGTGCAGCGTGCGGACATCGCCTAATTCTGAGTAAGTGAGCTTTACTGACATAATCCATCCACCTCACATGTTGTAAAGATGCTGATTACACAGCATGATTATTGCACAGGTGCCTGTAGGCTGGTCACAACAAAGTGCCACACTAGAATGTGCGTTTTACAGTATTGGGGGGGGGGGGGGTCAGAAAACCAGTCAGTATCTGGTGTGACCACCATTTAATGCCTCCTTCACATAGAGAGGCGATCAGGTTGTTGATTGTGGCCAGTGAAATGTTGGTCCACTCCTCTTCAATGGCTGTGCGAGACTGTTGGATATTGGTAGGAACTTGATCATGCTGTTGTCTACACCGATCCAGTGCATCTTGAACATGCTCTAAATCGGTGTCATGTCTGGTGAGTATACTGGCCAGGTAACTACTAGGGTTTTTCAGCTTCCAAGATTTGTGTACAGATCCTTGCAACATCTGGCCGTGCATTATCATGCTGCAACATGCAGTGATGGTCGTGGATGAACGGCACAACAATGGACCTCATGATCTCATCACGGTATCTGTGCATTCAAAATGGCATCAATATAATGCACCTGTGTTCATTGTACATAACATACTCCTGCTCATACTATAACCGCACCACCACTACGGGCCGCTCGATTCACGCCTTTGACATTAGCAAACCGCTCACCCATGTGATGCTTACATGCCAGTCTGCCATCTACCCTATGAATTAGAATTCATCCGTGAACAGAATACTTTGCCAAAGTGCCAGATGCTATTGAATGTTAGTATTTGCTCACTCAAGTCGATTACGACAACCAAGTCAGGTGGAGACTCCGACGAGGACAATGAGCAGCAGAAGAGCTTCCCTGACTCTGACAGTCTGTGCAGAAATGTTTTGGTTATGCAAACTGATTGTTGCAGCAGCTGTCCGGGTGGCTGGTCTCAGACGACCTTGGACGTGGGGATGCTAGATATGGAGGTCCTGGGCTAGTGTGGTTACACGTGGTCTGCGGTTGTGAAAACAGTTGGATATAATGCCGAATTCTCTGAAACGTCTTTGTAGACAGCTTATGGTAGAGAAATGAACTTTCAATTTACAGGCAATAGCTCTGGTGGACACATGCCAACTGCTCACACCCTCAGAACTTGTGACATCTGTGGCATTGTGCTATGTGATAAAACTGCACATTTTAGAGTGGCCTTTTATTGTGGCCAGCCTAAGGCACACCTGTGCAATAATCATGCTGTCTAATCAGCATCTTGATATGCCACACCTGTGAGGTGGATGGATAATTTCGGCAAAGGAGAAGAAGTAGTGCTCAATAACAGAGATTTAGACATTTCTATGAACAATATTTGAGAGTGTTAAATCTTAGGGTTCAGCTCATGAAAAATGGGAGCAAAAACAAATGTTGAGCTTATATTTTTGTTCAGTGTATTATCATAAATAAAGAGTAATAGTAATGGTGAAAACTTGTAAATGCTACCACTGAAGAGTTCAATCAGTTGCTGGAAGGCTCTGTTCAGGATAGCGACATGGCTTCCATTGACGAAGAAACAATGCAATCTATACCAGATACTCTTCAATGAGGAATGCCATTGACTTATAATGAGGTTCTTCAAAATTCTTAAAAGACTGGTGGAAACCGCAAGCCTGAACATAGGTGAACCTGAGCAGATCTCACAGATGCATCCTTACCTCCAGTTTCTTCTCCTTGTTGGTCAGAGCTTCTTTTTGACTCTGTGTGTACTCCATTAACATTCGTGCCAACTGCCTTCGATCATCTAATTCTGCCGCCAGTCGCCCATTATACTCTGCCAGCAGGAGACAGGCCTCATCTACTGTCTTGGAAAGACGCTCTGCTGCCTCTTTATCTGAAAAATACATATACAAATTTACCAAGTTTCTTGCCTCCAATCTAGACTAGATTGCTATATCCATATCAGTGCTGGAAGCATGGCCAGAGCTCCGGAACCATGGAGGCTAGACATCTGCATAAAAGCTCCATGGACAATATTGACCGGACACTAGCGGTCACCTTTTAACCAAGGGTTGCCAACCAGACAGATGGTCTTACCGGTGATCTTTTCCAGTAAGGATACATCCTGGACTTCTTGAGGAAGGGATGCAATCTTCTGCCTAACGGTGGCATCTCCAGAAGCGGCATTCTCCAGATCCTGCAGAGCTTTAATGAGATCTTCAGTCTACAAGAGACAAAAATGCACACTAGATAAAAGATCTAGAAGGAAGTATGCATCCAAGCTTCCTAAATTATTCATAAAAAGACTAAAATAAATTGCATTTAAGTCTGGCTAAAATTCACTGCCTGAATCGGAGCCTCTAATGAGATCCATGCACACTCCGCTCACAGCCATGATGTATTATTTAAGCAGTAAATCCATTTTATCTCCAGCAAAACCTGAATTTTGTCACCACCATGTAGCATTTACATTTTTTTTTTTATAATTTTACATCTACAAGCAATTTTTCCAACACTTCTACAAACACATTTAAGATGAAACGAGAAACCTTACACTAAAAATGCATCACCGGTTTGACACAGATCTCTCTGGAGTTTTAATTGGAGCCTGGCAAATTTATTGGCGCTGCAGAGCAAATGTGAGAAATGTGTACACATGTCCTTATGTGCGAAATGGTGGCAGGGGGCTCGTGCTGCGACACCTGCATCGGTAGGAGGAATCCATGGCCCCGATGGAAGGTTTAAGGAGCAAAACCACAGCAAATGCATCCAATTATAGTATATTTCCAAGAATATTGTAACAGTTTTTAATAAATCCATTGAAACTTGGGTAAAAGTGATAGGAAGAAACATTACAAGGCCAGCTTCAAGAAATTGACTAACTTCTAGGAGCCTTCCCTCCACTTCCAAACATCAGTTATTACTCAATAAAATAAACTCATCTCCATCAGAACCCTGCTACTAACTACAGACCTGTCTCTAATCTCCCCTTCATCTGTAACTTCTAGAGCAGGGGTGGGCAATTAATTTTCCCATGGGGCCGCATGAGAAATTGGGATTGGTTTAGAGGGCCGGACTAATATAATTACCTCAGTTCTACCCAATATACTACATCACTACACCCCTCCATATACTACACCTGTAATAAACTACACCACTAAACCCCTATATACTACACCTGTATTATACTACACTCCCTTCATATACCTGTAATATACTACACCCCCATATACACCTGTATTATACTACACTCCCTCCATATACCTGTAATATACTACACCCCCATATATACCTGTATTATACTACACCACTATATAATACACCTCCGATATACTACATCATTACACCCCTATATACTACACCTGTATTATACTACACTCCCTCCATATACCTGTAATATACTACACCCCCATATACACCTGTATTATACTACACCACTATATAATACACCTCCGATATACTACATCATTACACCCCTATATAGTACACCTGTAATATACTACATCACTACACCCCATATACTACATCTGTAATATAATACACCTCCATATAGCACACCTGTAATATACTACACCTCCATATAGTACACCTGTAATATACATCATCACTACACCCCATATACTACACCTGTAATATAGTACACCCCCATATAGTACATCTGTAATATACTACACATTCATATAGCACACCTGTAATATACACCTCCATATAGCACACCTGTAATATACTACAACTCCATATAGCACACCTGTAATATACACCTCCATATAGTACACCTGTAATATACACCTCCATATAGTACACCTGTAATATACAACTCCATATAGCACACCTGTAATATACACCTCCATATAGTACACCTGTAATATACTACATCACTACACCTGTAATATAGTACACCCCCATATAGTACACCTGTAATATACTACACCTCCATATAGCACACCTGTAATATACTACATCACTACACCCCTATATAGCACACCTGTAATATACTACACCTCCATATAGCACACCTGTAATATACTACATCACTACACCCCTATATAGCACACCTGTAATATACTACACCTCCATATAGCACACCTGTAATATACACCTCCATATAGTACACCTGTAATATACACCTCCATATAGTACACCTGTAATATACAACTCCATATAGCACACCTGTAATATACACCTCCATATAGCACACCTGTAATATACTACAACTCCATATAGCACACCTGTAATATACACCTCCATATAGTACACCTGTAATATACTACATCACTACACCTGTAATATAGTACACCCCCATATAGTACACCTGTAATATACTACACCTCCATATAGCACACCTGTAATATACTACATCACTACACCCCTATATAGCACACCTGTAATATACTACACCTCCATATAGCACACCTGTAATATACTACATCACTACACCCCTATATAGCACACCTGTAATATACTACACCTCCATATAGCACACCTGTAATATACTACATCACTACACCCCTATATAGCACACCTGTAATATACTACACCTCCATAGAGCACACCTGTAATATACTACACCTCCATAGAGCACACCTGTAATATACACCTCCATATAGCACACCTGTAATATACTACGCCTCCATATAGTACACCTGTAATATACTACACCTCCATATAGCACACCTGTAATATACTACACCCCCATATGTCACACACCCTGCTGCCCATACAGCCTGCACCCCCATATCACACACACTACACCCCATACAGCCTGCACCCCCATATCACACACAATACACCCCATACAGCCTGCACCCCCATATCACCCACACTACACCCCCATATGTCACACACCCGGCCACATATCTCACCCTGCCTGAACCCCAACTTACCCCTCTCAAACACTCTGCACCCCTTCACATCCTTCTGTCAGTCTGCAGCCCTCATATGCCACTCACCCTGCAACTCCATCTTCCCACATATGCACTCACCCTGCAACTCCATCTTCCCTCATATGCCACTCACCCTGCAGCTCCATCTTCCTTCATATGCACTCACCCTGCAGCTCCATCTTCCCATATATGCACTCACCCTGCAGCTCCATCTTCCCACATATGCACTCACCCTGCAACTCCATCTTCCCTCATATGCCACTCACCCTGCAACTCCATCTTACCTCATATGCCACTCACCCTGCAACTCCATCTTCCCACATATGCACTCACCCTGCAACTTCATCTTCCCTCATATGCCACTCACCCTGCAGCTCCATCTTCCCTCATATGCCACTCACCCTGCAACTCCATCTTCCCACATATGCACTCACCCTGCAACTCCATCTTCCCTCATATGCCACTCACCCTGCAACTCCATCTTACCTCATATGCCACTCACCCTGCAACTCCATCTTCCCACATATGCACTCACCCTGCAACTCCATCTTCCCTCATATGCCACTCACCCTGCAGCTCCATCTTCCCTCATATGCCACTCACCCTGCAACTCCATCTTCCCACATATGCCACTCACCCTGCAGCTCCATCTTCCCTCATATGCACTCACCCTGCAGCTCCATCTTCCCACATATGCCACTCACCCTGCAGCTCCATCTTCCCACATATGCCACTCACCCTGCAGCTCCATCTTCCCTCATATGCACTCACCCTGCAGCTCCATCTTCCCACATATGCCACTCACCCTGCAGCTCCATCTTCCCACATATGCCACTCACCCTGCAGCTCCATCTTCCCTCATATGCACTCACCCTGCAACTCCATCTTCCCACATATGCCACTCACCCTGCAACTTCATCTTCCCTCATATGCCACTCACCCTGCAGCTCCATCTTCCCTCATATGCCACTCACCCTGCAACTCCATCTTCCCACATATGCACTCACCCTGCAACTCCATCTTCCCTCATATGCCACTCACCCTGCAACTCCATCTTACCTCATATGCCACTCACCCTGCAACTCCATCTTCCCACATATGCACTCACCCTGCAACTCCATCTTCCCTCATATGCCACTCACCCTGCAGCTCCATCTTCCCTCATATGCCACTCACCCTGCAACTCCATCTTCCCACATATGCCACTCACCCTGCAGCTCCATCTTCCCTCATATGCACTCACCCTGCAGCTCCATCTTCCCACATATGCCACTCACCCTGCAGCTCCATCTTCCCACATATGCCACTCACCCTGCAGCTCCATCTTCCCTCATATGCACTCACCCTGCAGCTCCATCTTCCCTCATATGCCACTCACCCTGCAACTCCATCTTCCCTCATATGCACTCACCCTGCAGCCCCCTCCCCCTCATGTCCCCTCTTTTCTCATTACCAGTCATCATGTGTCCACATCTCCTTCAGGATTCAGTATCTTTGCTTTCTGCCCGGCATCCTGTGTCTCCTTCCACACAGTCACATGGGCGTGACATCATCGCAGGTCCTGCAAGATGAATTATTCCGTCTGCTGTGCTGCTTCTTCTGCCGGTGGGAACTTTTGAAATGACACACGCAGCGCAGTACTGACAACGTCAGAGCGCGCGCGTGTCACTGACAATTAGTGCCGGCAGGGAACAGAGGAAAGACTCCTGCGTTCTGCTGCCTGCACTGACTGTGCGGCGGACCTGCACAGGATCTCTCCCTGCTCGGCACGCTGCAGCCCGGCTCCACTGCACTGGCTGAAGACGGGCGGGCCGGTCACAGAGAGCAGGCGGGCCAGATGTGGCCCGCGGGCCGCCCCTTGCCCAGGTCTGCTATAGAGCAAGCCGGCTTCAGACCTGCTCGAAACTGTAGTGACCAAGTCTTAGCTTTGACAACTCTCATTGAAGCTGAATTCCAGAAGAACAAGAAAGTGTCAGTGGCGTTTATCGATCTCTCTGCTGCATATGATACTGTGTGGAGGGAAGGACTTTTATATACATTTCTGAAGGTGATTCCATGTAAGAAAATGATGTACCTCTTGAACAATATGATTGCAAATCGAACTTTTCATCTTATTATGGGCGATTCAACCAGTTGTAAGAAATCTTTAAACAACGGACTGGCCCAGGGATCGGTGCTGGCACCTCTCCTGTTTGCCCTGTACCTAGCTGATATTCCTAAAACAGTGTCACGGAAATTTGGATATGCCAATGACTGAGCAAAACAATGGAGGAAGCAGAGGATGTTCTTATAAAAGATCTTAGTGTAATGGGAAAGTACTTCCGACAATGGAGATTAAAACCTAACCCATCAAAAACGGAAGTTTGTTGCTTTCATTTACACAATGCAAGTGCCAAGACTGAACTTAAAGTACAATTTGAAGGCCAATCTGTTAAACACAATTTCAATCCTAAGTACTTAGGTGTAATCCTTGATAGAAGTCTAACTTTTAAATCCCATCTGGATAAATTGGCACAGAAACTGAAAGCACGTAATAATATTATTCAGAAACTTTGTGGATCCTCATGGGGCTCGGCAACATCTGTTTTGAGAACATCTACTCTTGCCCTGGTGTACTCTGCTGCAGAATACTGTGCTCCAGCATGGTTAAATAGCTGTCATGTAAACTTAATTGACACTCAGCTGAACAACTCTTTGCGTATAATATCTGGTGCTATTAGACCTACACCTGTTCACTGGTTACCTGTGCTGGGTCATATCGCACCCGCAAATCTAAGAAGACAAAAGCTCCTACTTAAAGAGTACACTAAAGTAGTGAATAATGAAAAACTTCCAATACACCAAAATATCAGAGATGTTACAATACAACGATTGAAATCAAGACATCCACCCATCCGAACTGCAATCACCTTGCATGAACAAGACTTCAATTTAGAGGAGAAATGGCGAGAACTTTGGGTCAATGTAGTAGAAGGTGATCCCCAAATGTTCCCTAATTTACAAAACCCTCCACCAGGCTTCAATCTACCAAGGAAAACATGGGTTACTCTAAATCGTATCAGAACAAACTTTGGCGTCTGTGCAGATTTTATGTATAAGTGGGGAAAATATGACTCTCCGACCTGTGACTGTGGAGCAGATCGTCAAACTATCCAGCACATTGTTGAGGAGCGCCCCCTGAGATCCTACCATGGTGACAAGAAGGATTTCTATATTGTAAATGATAACGCTATTGCATATATAGAAAATCTTGATATTCAAATTTGATTTTTATCCTTTTGATATTTTTCAATCACTGTCTATTGTCTGGTGTTTATTTTTATATGATGGTAAGATATACGTTCATACGATTAAACTGGAGCCAGATGATCAGTAGTCCGCTCCCCACCTGCCTGATCACTACAGTAATAATACACTCAACGAAGTCAGATGATCAGGAGTCCGCTCCCCCACCTGCCTGATCCTCTACTGCAGGGGTGGGCAATTAATTTTCCCATGGGGCCGCATGAGAAATTGGGATTGGTTTAGAGGGCCGGACTAATATAATTACCTCAGTTCTACCCAATATACTACATCACTACACCCCCTCCATATACTACACCTGTAATAAATTACACCACTACACCCCTATATACTACACCTGTATTATACTACACTCCCTCCATATACCTGTAATATACTACACCCCCATATACACCTGTATTATACTACACCACTATATAATACACCTCCGATATACTACATCATTACACCCCTATATAGTACACCTGTAATATACTACATCACTACACCCCATATACTACACCTGTAATATAGTACACCCCCATATAGTACACCTGTAATATACTACACATCCATATAGCACACCTGTAATATACACCTCCATATAGCACACCTGTAATATACTACAACTCCATATAGCACACCTGTAATATACACCTCCATATAGTACACCTGTAATATACTACATCACTACACCCCATATACTACACCTGTAATATAGTACACCCCCATATAGTACACCTGTAATATACTACACCTCCATATAGCACACCTGTAATATACTACACCTCTATATAGCACACCTGTAATATACTACAACTCCATATAGTACACCTGTAATATACTACATCACTACACCCCTATATACACCTGTAATATACTACATCACTACACCCCTATATAGCACACCTGTAATATACTACATCACTACACCCCTATATAGCACACCTGTAATATACTACACCTCCATATAGCACACCTGTAATATACTACATCACTACACCCCTATATAGCACACCTGTAATATACTACACCTCCATATAGCACACCTGTAATATACTACACCTCCATAGAGCACACCTGTAATATACTACGCCTCCATATAGTACACCTGTAATATACTACACCTCCATATAGCACACCTGTAATATACTACATCACTATACCCCCATATACTACACCACTATATACACCTCCATATAGCACACCTGTAATATACTACACCCTTATATGTCACACACCCTGCTCCGCATATAGCCTGCACCCCCATATCACACACACTACACCCCATACAGCCTGCACCCCCATATCACACACACTACACCCCCATGTCACACACCCTGCCCACATATCTCACCCTGCCTGTACCCCAACTTACCCCTCTCAAACACTCTGCACCCCTTCACATCCTTCTGTCAGTCTGCAGCCCTCATATGCCACTCACCCTGCAACTCCATCTTCCCTCATATGCCACTCACCCTGCAACTCCATCTTCCCTCATATGCCACTCACCCTGCAGCTCCATCTTCCCTCATATGCCACTCACCCTGCAGCTCCATCTTCCCTCATATGCCACTCACCCTGCAACTCCATCTTCCCACATATGCCACTCACCCTGCAGCTCCATCTTCCCACATATGCCACTCAGCCTGCAGCTCCATCTTCCCTCATATGCACTCACCCTGCAGCTCCATCTTCCCTCATATGCCACTCACCCTGCAGCTCCATCTTCCCTCATATGCCACTCACCCTGCAGCTCCATCTTCCCTCATATGCCACTCACCCTGCAACTCCATCTTCCCACATATGCCACTCACCCTGCAGCTCCATCTTCCCACATATGCCACTCAGCCTGCAGCTCCATCTTCCCTCATATGCACTCACCCTGCAGCTCCATCTTCCCTCATATGCACTCACCCTGCAGCTCCATCTTCCCTCATATGCACTCACCCTGCAGCTCCATCTTCCCTCATATGCACTCACCCTGCAGCTCCATCTTCCCTCATATGCACTCACCCTGCAGCTCCATCTTCCCTCATATGCACTCACCCTGCAGCTCCATCTTCCCTCATATGCCACTCACCCTGCAGCTCCATGTTCCCACATATGCCACTCACCCTGCAGCTCCATGTTCCCACATATGCCACTCACCCTGCAGCTCCATCTTCCCTCATATGCACTCACCCTGCAGCTCCATCTTCCCTCATATGCACTCACCCTGCAGCTCCATCTTCCCTCATATGCACTCACCCTGCAGCTCCATCTTCCTTCATATGCCACTCACCCTGCAGCTCCATCTTCCCACATATGCCACTCACCCTGCAGCTCCATCTTCCCACATATGCCACTCACCCTGCAGCTCCATCTTCCCTCATATGCCACTCACCCTGCAGCTCCATCTTCCCACATATGCCACTCACCCTGCAGCTCCATCTTCCCTCATATGCCACTCACCCTGCAGCTCCATCTTCCCTCATATGCACTCACCCTGCAGCTCCATCTTCCTTCATATGCCACTCACCCTGCAGCTCCATCTTCCCACATATGCCACTCACCCTGCAGCTCCATCTTCCCACATATGCCACTCACCCTGCAGCTCCATCTTCCCTCATATGCCACTCACCCTGCAGCTCCATCTTCCCACATATGCCACTCACCCTGCAGCTCCATCTTCCCACATATGCCACTCACCCTGCAGCTCCATCTTCCCACATATGCCACTCACCCTGCAGCTCCATCTTCCCTCATATGCCACTCACCCTGCAGCTCCATCTTCCCACATATGCCACTCACCCTGCAGCTCCATCTTCCCACATATGCCACTCACCCTGCAGCTCCATCTTCCCTCATATGCACTCACCCTGCAGCTCCATCTTCCCTCATATGCACTCACCCTGCAGCTCCATCTTCCCTCATATGCCACTCACCCTGCAGCTCCATCTTCCCTCATATGCCACTCACCCTGCAGCTCCATCTTCCCTCATATGCCACTCACCCTGCAGCTCCATCTTCCCACATATGCACTCACCCTGCAACTCCATCTTCCCTCATATGCCACTCACCCTGCAGCTCCATCTTCCCACATATGCCACTCACCCTGCAGCTCCATCTTCCCTCATATGCCACTCACCCTGCAGCTCCATCTTCCCTCATATGCCACTCACCCTGCAGCTCCATCTTCCCTCATATGCCACTCACCCTGCAGCTCCATCTTCCCTCATATGCACTCACCCTGCAGCTCCATCTTCCCTCATATGCCACTCACCCTGCAGCTCCATCTTCCCTCATATGCCACTCACCCTGCAGCTCCATCTTCCCTCATATGCCACTCACCCTGCAGCTCCATCTTACCTCATATGCCACTCACCCTGCAGCTCCATCTTCCCATATATGCCACTCACCCTGCAGCTCCATCTTCCCACATATGCCACTCACCCTGCAGCTCCATCTTCCCACATATGCCACTCACCCTGCAGCTCCATCTTCCCTCATATGCCACTCACCCTGCAGCTCCATCTTCCCTCATATGCCACTCACCCTGCAGCTCCATCTTCCCTCATATGCCACTCACCCTGCAGCTCCATCTTCCCTCATATGCACTCACCCTGCAGCTCCATCTTCCCTCATATGCCACTCACCCTGCAGCTCCATCTTCCCTCATATGCCACTCACCCTGCAGCTCCATCTTCCCTCATATGCCACTCACCCTGCAGCTCCATCTTACCTCATATGCCACTCACCCTGCAGCTCCATCTTCCCATATATGCCACTCACCCTGCAGCTCCATCTTCCCACATATGCCACTCACCCTGCAGCTCCATCTTCCCTCATATGCCACTCACCCTGCAGCTCCATCTTACCTCATATGCCACTCACCCTGCAGCTCCATCTTCCCATATATGCCACTCACCCTGCAGCTCCATCTTCCCACATATGCCACTCACCCTGCAGCTCCATCTTCCCTCATATGCCACTCACCCTGCAGCTCCATCTTCCCACATATGCACTCACCCTGCAACTCCATCTTCCCTCATATGCCACTCACCCTGCAGCTCCATCTTCCCACATATGCCACTCACCCTGCAGCTCCATCTTCCCTCATATGCACTCACCCTGCAGCTCCATCTTCCCTCATATGCACTCACCCTGCAGCTCCATCTTCCCTCATATGCCACTCACCCTGCAGCTCCATCTTCCCTCATATGCCACTCACCCTGCAGCTCCATCTTCCCTCATATGCCACTCACCCTGCAGCTCCATCTTCCCTCATATGCACTCACCCTGCAGCTCCATCTTCCTTCATATGCACTCACCCTGCAACTCCATCTTCCCACATATGCACTCACCCTGCAACTCCATCTTTCCTCATATGCCACTCACCCTGCAGCTCCATCTTCCCACATATGCCACTCACCCTGCAGCTCCATCTTCCCTCATATGCACTCACCCTGCAGCTCCATCTTCCCTCATATGCACTCACCCTGCAGCTCCATCTTCCCACATATGCCACTCACCCTGCAGCTCCATGTTCCCACATATGCCAATCACCCTGCAGCTCCATCTTCCCTCATATGCACTCACCCTGCAGCTCCATCTTCCCACATATGCCACTCACCCTGCAGCTCCATCTTCCCACATATGCCACTCAGCCTGCAGCTCCATCTTCCCTCATATGCACTCACCCTGCAGCTCCATCTTCCCTCATATGCACTCACCCTGCAGCTCCATCTTCCCTCATATGCACTCACCCTGCAGCTCCATCTTCCCTCATATGCACTCACCCTGCAGCTCCATCTTCCCTCATATGCACTCACCCTGCAGCTCCATCTTCCCTCATATGCCACTCACCCTGCAGCTCCATCTTCCCTCATATGCCACTCACCCTGCAGCTCCATCTTCCCTCATATGCCACTCACCCTGCAGCTCCATCTTCCCTCATATGCACTCACCCTGCAGCTCCATCTTCCCTCATATGCCACTCACCCTGCAGCTCCATCTTCCCTCATATGCCACTCACCCTGCAGCTCCATCTTCCCTCATATGCCACTCACCCTGCAGCTCCATCTTACCTCATATGCCACTCACCCTGCAGCTCCATCTTCCCATATATGCCACTCACCCTGCAGCTCCATCTTCCCACATATGCCACTCACCCTGCAGCTCCATCTTCCCTCATATGCCACTCACCCTGCAGCTCCATCTTACCTCATATGCCACTCACCCTGCAGCTCCATCTTCCCATATATGCCACTCACCCTGCAGCTCCATCTTCCCACATATGCCACTCACCCTGCAGCTCCATCTTCCCTCATATGCCACTCACCCTGCAGCTCCATCTTCCCACATATGCACTCACCCTGCAACTCCATCTTCCCTCATATGCCACTCACCCTGCAGCTCCATCTTCCCACATATGCCACTCACCCTGCAGCTCCATCTTCCCTCATATGCACTCACCCTGCAGCTCCATCTTCCCTCATATGCACTCACCCTGCAGCTCCATCTTCCCTCATATGCCACTCACCCTGCAACTCCATCTTCCCTCATATGCCACTCACCCTGCAGCTCCATCTTCCCACATATGCCACTCACCCTGCAGCTCCATCTTCCCTCATATGCACTCACCCTGCAGCTCCATCTTCCCTCATATGCCACTCACCCTGCAGCTCCATCTTCCCTCATATGCCACTCACCCTGCAGCTCCATCTTCCCTCATATGCCACTCACCCTGCAGCTCCATCTTCCCTCATATGCCACTCACCCTGCAGCTCCATCTTCCCTCATATGCACTCACCCTGCAGCTCCATCTTCCTTCATATGCACTCACCCTGCAACTCCATCTTCCCACATATGCACTCACCCTGCAACTCCATCTTTCCTCATATGCCACTCACCCTGCAGCTCCATCTTCCCACATATGCCACTCACCCTGCAGCTCCATCTTCCCTCATATGCACTCACCCTGCAGCTCCATCTTCCCTCATATGCACTCACCCTGCAGCTCCATCTTCCCACATATGCCACTCACCCTGCAGCTCCATGTTCCCACATATGCCAATCACCCTGCAGCTCCATCTTCCCTCATATGCACTCACCCTGCAGCTCCATCTTCCCACATATGCCACTCACCCTGCAGCTCCATCTTCCCACATATGCCACTCAGCCTGCAGCTCCATCTTCCCTCATATGCACTCACCCTGCAGCTCCATCTTCCCTCATATGCACTCACCCTGCAGCTCCATCTTCCCTCATATGCACTCACCCTGCAGCTCCATCTTCCCTCATATGCACTCACCCTGCAGCTCCATCTTCCCTCATATGCACTCACCCTGCAGCTCCATCTTCCCTCATATGCACTCACCCTGCAGCTCCATCTTCCCTCATATGCACTCACCCTGCAGCTCCATCTTCCGTCATATGCACTCACCCTGCAACTCCATCTTCCCACATATGCACTCACCCTGCAACTCCATCTTCCCTCATATGCCACTCACCCTGCAGCTCCATCTTCCCACATATGCCACTCACCCTGCAGCTCCATCTTCCCTCATATGCCACTCACCCTGCAGCTCCATCTTCCCACATATGCCACTCACCCTGCAGCTCCATCTTCCCTCATATGCACTCACCCTGCAGCTCCATCTTCCCTCATATGCACTCACCCTGCAGCTCCATCTTCCCTCATATGCACTCACCCTGCAGCTCCATCTTCCCTCATATGCACTCACCCTGCAGCTCCATCTTCCCTCATATGCACTCACCCTGCAGCTCCATCTTCCCTCATATGCACTCACCCTGCAACTCCATGTTCCCTCATATGCACTCACCCTGCAGCTCCATCTTCCCTCATATGCACTCACCCTGCAGCTCCATCTTCCCTCATATGCACTCACCCTGCAGCTCCATCTTCCCTCATATGCACTCACCCTGCAGCTCCATCTTCCCTCATATGCACTCACCCTGCAGCTCCATCTTCCCTCATATGCACTCACCCTGCAGCTCCATCTTCCCTCATATGCACTCACCCTGCAACTCCATGTTCCCTCATATGCACTCACCCTGCAGCTCCATCTTCCCTCATATGCACTCACCCTGCAGCTCCATCTTCCCTCATATGCACTCACCCTGCAGCTCCATCTTCCCTCATATGCACTCACCCTGCAACTCCATGTTCCCTCATATGCACTCACCCTGCAGCTCCATCTTCCCTCATATGCACTCACCCTGCAGCTCCATCTTCCCTCATATGCACTCACCCTGCAGCTCCATCTTCCCTCATATGCACTCACCCTGCAGCTCCATCTTCCCTCATATGCACTCACCCTGCAGCTCCATCTTCCCTCATATGCACTCACCCTGCAGCTCCATCTTCCCTCATATGCACTCACCCTGCAACTCCATGTTCCCTCATATGCACTCACCCTGCAGCTCCATGTTCCCTCATATGCACTCACCCTGCAGCTCCATCTTCCCTCATATGCACTCACCCTGCAGCTCCATCTTCCCTCATATGCACTCACCCTGCAGCTCCATCTTCCCTCATATGCACTCACCCTGCAGCTCCATCTTCCCTCATATGCACTCACCCTGCAGCTCCATCTTCCCTGATATGCACTCACCCTGCAGCTCCATCTTCCTTCATATGCACTCACCCTGCAACTCCATCTTCCCACATATGCCACTCACCCTGCAGCCCCCCTCCCCCTCATGTCCCCTCTTTTCTCATTACCAGTCATCATGTGTCCACATCTCCTTCAGGATTCAGTATCTTTGCTTTCTGCCCGGCATCCTGTGTCTCCTTCCACACAGTCACATGGGCGTGACATCATCGCAGGTCCTGCAAGATGAATTATTCCGTCTGCTGTGCTGCTTCTTCTGCCGGCGGGAACTTTTGAAATGACACACGCAGCGCAGTACTGACAACGTCAGAGCGCGCGCGTGTGTCACTGACAATTAGTGCCGGCAGGGAACAGAGGAAAGACTCCTGCGTTCCGCTGCCTGCACTGACTTGCCCAGGTCTGTTCTAGACCAATTAGACGGGAGTGGCCCAACCTGCTATCTCTCCGATAAATCCCTCGTTGACCCAATGCAATCCAGTTTCTGCTCCTTTACGCTGGGTTTCACGTTGGCTGTTCCTCAGGGCAGAGACCAAGGTCCCCTCCAGTTTTCTACCTACAAAAACCTATTAGCAGATTTGGTTTCCATAATTGGGTGTCATCGTTCTGCTGCTGACACCCAATTATACACCTCTTCTCCTGTCTTCCCAGTGTACTACTAGAAATGAATGACTCTGTCCCCTGTCTCAAACATTATATCCTCCCTTTCTCTGAAACTGAATCTTTCCAAAACTGAACTTTTGGGTTCCTCCATCTACTAACCTACCAAAAATAGTTTTCTATGTCCATTTATGGTACTACAATGGTTCCCAAACAGCAAGCTCGCCATCTTAGAGCTATATTTTACTCCAAACGCTTTGTATTTTCCCATGTCATATCACTTGCACTTCAAAAACATCTCCAAGATCCAACCTTTTGTTACCTATGAAATTCTAAAAACTCTTACTGTTGCTCTTATTAATTCTTGTCTGGTTTGGTTGCAAGATGCAACTCTCTACTAACTGCTTATCCTCTCACTAAAATATCCACTCTCCAATCTAACCTGAACGCAGCAGCCAAGCTTATATTTCTGTCTAGCTACTACACTGTGCGTAAAGCCTGTGCCAGTCATTGCACTGGTTGTCCATCTGCTATAGAATAAACCTTCCACTTTTACCTCCAAGACTATTTTTTGTGCTCTGGCATTCTCCACCCCTTAGGCGGGCTTTGCACGTTGCGACATCGCAAGCTGATGCTACGATGTCGCACGCGATAGTCCCCGCCCCCGTCGCAGGTACGATATCTTGTGATAGCTGGCGTAGCGAACATTATCGTTACGCCAGCTTCACATGCACTCACCTGCCCTGCGACTGTCGCTCTGGCCGGCAATCCGCCTCCTTCCTAAGGGGGCGGGTCATGCGGCGTCATAGCGATGTCACACGGCAGGCAGCCAATTGCGGTGAAGGGGCGGAGATCAGCAGGATGTAAACATCCCGCCCACCTTCTTCCTTCCGTATAGCCGCCAGCGGCAGGTAAGGTGATGTTCCTCGCTCCTGCGGCTTCATACACAGCGATGTGTGCTGCCGCAGGAACGAGGAACAGCATCGTACCTGTCGCGGCATCGTAATTATGAAAAAGTCGGAGCCTGCACCGATGATACGATAATGACGCTTTTGCGCTCGTTAATCGTATCATCTAGGATTTACACACAACGATGTCGAAAGTGACGCCGGATGTGCGTCACTTTCGATTTGACCCCACCGACATCGCACGTGCGATGTTACAACGTGCAAAGCCGCCCTTAGACTATGGATATCCAACTTACGTACACCAAAATTAAACACTTGGGCCAAAATGAAAAACTTGGACAAAGTTGTGGGTCAATGTAGTTGTGAGCCCCACACAACCTTCCAAAAAGAATAATGGGCCCCCCATGGCCCTCCATACAAAATAATGGGCCCCACAAAGCCCTGCATACAGAATAATGGGCCCCACATATTCTGTATGCAGGGCTAACGGGCCCCGCATAGCCCTGCATACAGAATAACGGGCCCCACATAGCCCTGCATACAGAATAACGGGCCCCACATAGCCCTGCATACAGAATAAGGGGCCCCACATAGCCCTGCATGCAGAATAACGGGCCCCACATAGCCCTGCATGCAGAATAACGGGCCCCACATAGCCCTGCATGCAGAATAACGGGCCCCACATAGCCCTGCATGCAGAATAACGGGCCCCACATAGCCCTGCATACAGAATAACGGGCCCCACATAGCCCTGCATACAGAATAAAGGGCCCCACATAGCCCTGCATACAGAATAACGGGCCCCACATAGCCCTGCATACAGAATAACGGGCCCCACATAGCCCTGCATACAGAATAATGGGCCCCACATAGCCCTCCATACAGAATAACGGGCCCCACATAGCCCTGCATACAGAATAATGGGCATCACATAGCACTCCATACAGAATAATGGGCCCCATATAGCCCACTGCTAACCGTAAAACACACTATACAAAGACCGATATTACTAATATGACCTGATCACGCTGCGGACGTGGAATACAATAATTCTGTATGTGTAGATCATCTTTTAAGTAGGGAGAGAGAGGGGCCATCTGGAGAGACATGAACTTTGGGGCTTGGCTCTCGAGATTCTAAGACCCTAGCAATGCCCTTGATTGGCCTATTTTGCTTACTGCAACTGACAAATTATTAGCAAAGATCTTAGCTAACAGACTGTCCAGGGTAATTACTGCTGTAATCCATGAAGATCAAAAAGGCTTTATGCCAAACAGATCCACATCAGTGAGACGATTATATATGGGTTTGCAGTGAAGGTCAAATTCCACCGGGACCAGGGTGGTTCTCTTGATACTGTTACAGCGTTCCAAAGCCACGAGTGGAGATTTCTCTGGGCTGATTTGGTGAAAAATGTATGTCAATAGTTAGGATGTTACACGGCTCACCGAGAGCAAAACTTTGGGTAAACAGTCGCACCTCGCAGACATTTGCGTTGGGAAGGGAACAAGGCAGGATTGTCCTCTGTCGCCCCTTCTCTTTGCGATAGCGATTAAAGGACTTCCTTCCTGATGGATGCCTCTCCTGATATTATTGGCTTTTGATGAGGATCTTACGATACCCTTGTATGCAGAGGACATGCTCCTCTTCCTGGGGAATTTAATTACATCTATTGGTCTAGTGATGGATCCAATCAAAATACTGGAAAGATGGTCAGGTCTATTGATTAGAAGAAATCAGTCCTTATGCCAGTTAACAATATTCTTATAGATTCCTTTACTGTATACTATAGGACATACATGAATTTAAATGGTTACAAATGTTAAATACTTAGCTGTGGTGGTCTCAGCAGAACGTTTACTAGGTGGAAACCTCCTGTTTCTGTATCAGAAGCTGGGCCCCCTAAAGGCCGCTTTACACGCTATGACATCGCTAAAGCGTTCTCGTTGGGGTCACAGATTTTGTGACGCACATCCGGCCGCTTTATCGATGTCGTTGTGTGTGACACCTATTAGCGATTTTGCAAAAACGTTCAAAAATCGCTAAATCTGTGACATCCTCCCCTAATCTCAATTATCGTTGCTGCTGTTACGATGTTGTTCGTCGTTCCTGTGGCAGCACACATCGCTATGTGTGACACCGCAGGAACGAGGAACCTCACCTTACCTGCGGCCGCCGGCAATGAGGAAGGAAGGAGGTGGGCGGGGTGTTCGTCCCGCTCATCTCCGCCCCTCCGCTTTGATTGGGTGGCCGTTAGTGACGTCGCTGTGACGCCGAACGCACCTCCCCCCTTAGAAAGGAGGCGGTTCGCCGGTCACAGCGACGTCGCTATGCAGGTAAGCAGTGTGACGGGTCCGTGCAATTTTGTGAGCCACGGGCAGCGATATGCTTGTGACGCACAAACGATGGGGGCGGGTACGCATGCTAGCGAGATCGCAGCTTGTAAAGCGGCCTTAAGGCAGCGTTTCTCAACTCCAGTCCTCAGGACCCCCCAACAGATCATGTTTTCAGGTTTTCCTCAATCAGGTTTCTCGGATTTCCTTAATGTTACACAGGTGATGGAATTATTCCCTGTCTAATATTGAGGAAAACCTGAAAACATGATCTGTTGGGGGGGTCTTCAGGACTGGAGTTGAGACACATTGCCCTAAGGAACACGACCCTAAATGTCCTACTCTAAATCGGATATACAAAGCTTGGGATAGAGGTAAACACATCTTGGGTCTTCAAGGTTATACAGAGAATACACTGTGGCATGATTTTAAATTATCGAAATTCACAAGCTAGAAGGTTTTAATAAATGGGAAGATAGGGGAATTTGGTCTTTATCACAAATAAGGGATGGTGTACTTAAAAGCTTTGAATTCCTAACAAACTTGTTCAATCTTTCATACAAATGTTTTCATCAATATCTACAACTTTGTCATGCATATAATGTGCAAATTAAGGTAACGCCATTAATATTGATAAACACCCTATAGTAAATTCAATTACCACAACCAGTGATTCAAAAGGGCTAATTTCCTCTATATATAAGCTTTTCTATTTGAATAAATATCCTTTGAGTGTGTGTATCTATTCAACTCGCTATCTATCTCTTGGCCATCCATACACACACATATATACATACATACATACATACATACATACATATATATATATATATATATATATATACATATATATATACATATATACATATACATATATACATATATATATATACATATATACACACATATATATATATATATATATATATATATACACATATATATATATACATATATATATACACACACACATATACATTATATATATATATATATATATATATATATATACATATATATACACATATATATACACATATACACACACGCGCGCACACGCACGCACGCACGCCTGTCTTCTCTTCAGCTTTAGACTCCTACAATTAAGAGACCTTTGGACACATGATGTGATGTCACAAATGTCTTAAGCAGTCTTATCATTAGGATATTAACTGTGGTGCCCGTAGGAAAGTAGGTGCCCTGTGAAATTGCACAGTTTGCTCTCCCTTCTCCCTAATGCCAGTCATGCAGAGCAGCCTGGATCCTATTCAGCTTTTCTACACTCCTGTAATGAAGAGACCTTTGGTCACATGACTGTGAAGTCATCACAAGGCCTTTAAATAAACTAACCTCTGAATACAAACATTGGGGTCTCTAAGAGGGTGGAGGTCCTGAGAAATGCGCTGTTCCTGACTGTAACTAGGGCTTATATTTCAAGCATACTTCAAAAATCCTGTAAAATCATGCTAGGACTTATCTTTGGTGAAACACGGGATTAGAATGAATACCAGTATTATTCTTATCCGAGTCTCAGAGAACGTCTCAGATCGTTCGTCTCCATAAAGTATATAAAATATATAAAACCTGAGCATTTTGTTGAAGATTGGAGCACGAAACTTATGGGGTAATGTCCTGCTCATATACTCCACAGCCTGCTCATATACTCCACAGCCTGCTCATATACTCCACAGCCTGCTGTGAGACTGTGACCGGGGTTATCTATGACGGCCGGTATGTCTCGCCCCGGTTGTGCTCACTCCATGATAGAAAGTAGATCCACTCTAGGGTTAATGCTGTTTCCCTACAGGCTGAAGGAAGGGTTAAATAGAATCAGTAACAAGGGCAGGTGTGCCGGGTGTGGGGAAGTGAACAGAACTTCCTGAGTCCTCTGCTGGAGAGGCACATGTATTTTGTTATGGACTTTTGTTTGGACATTAAAACCGTGTGCTGTGAACCTTAATGCCTGGATCCCGTGTCTTCTGCTGCGCAGCCGACCACGCTACCTCACATATGGTGGAGAATCGGCGGGCATGACAGCCGGTGAGGTGTAGCATCCGTCCCTGGTGACCCGGTAGCACATGTCCTGGATTCGAGCGGCTATACTACAGCCCAAACCCGGCGACGCCATGGAGGACATACTAAGGCAGCAGCAACAGACTAATGCACAGCTACAAGAGGCTAATGCACAGCAACAACAGGCTAATGCACAGCAACAAGAGGCTAATGCACAGCAGCAACAGACCAATGCACACCTGCTCCGGGCCTTGGAACGTCAGCAGCAAGCCTTGCAAGCGCAGGAAAAAAGGCACCAAGAACAGATGGTTCTCCTGGCCAAGTCGATCCGTGCCGGACCGGCAGCAACAACCCCGGGACCGGGTGACGACGGCAGCGTCCGGAAAGCGGTGAGACAAGCGTTGCAAAAGATGACCCCGGGTGATGATGTGGAAGCGTTCCTGGCGGTGTTTGAGCGGGTGGCCGAGCGGGAAAAGCTGCCGACCCCCCAGTGGGCTGAGGTATTGTCGCCCTATCTGACAGGGGAACCCCAAAAAGCGTACCTGGACCTCTGTACCGAGGACGCCATTGACTATGTGACCCTGAAAGCCGAAATACTGGCTCGGTTGGGGGTGAATACCTATGTACGGGCTCAGCGGGTAAATCAGTGGTTCTATGAGGAAGCCAAACCCGTACGCTCCCAGGCCTATGACTTGTTGCATCTTGTAAAAAAGTGGTTGCAGCCTGACACTCTGAGCCCGGCGCAAATGGTGGAAAGGGTAGTAGTGGATCGTTTTGTGCGCACTTTACCCGTCACCGTTCAAAGGTGGGTAGGACAGGGTGACCCGAGTACCCTGGACCAATTAGTGTCCCTGGTAGAGCGGCATGTGGCTACGCAGGACTTGATACGGGACACTGAGACTTTGCGTACCGCCCGTCGGTCCGGCCCCTCCAAGCCTAGGGCCAAGGACCCACCGCTGACAACGGTGCAGGAGTCCCCTACCGTCCCGTCTGAGGCCGCGGCCGCCATTCCTGAGGTCCGGAAGGTTCTGTACCCTAAACGACAACCCGTCAAGGGGGTTTCCGTCCCCATTAGATGTTGGCGGTGCCAGCGGGTGGGACATATGGAAGCCCAGTGTCCACTCACCACGGAGCCCATGGATTGTGGGGTTACCCGGCGGGGTTCAATGTATGCTCAGGTGGTGTGTACCGCTGACCTGGTCTCCCCAGAGACGGAGCCCCACTTGTGCCAAATACAGGTGAATGGATGTCCGGTTACAGGATTGTTGGATTCCGGAAGCTTAGTGACCCTTGTGCGATCCACCTTGAGGGCTAAAGTAAAGGCCACAGGGCGTACCGTGGGGGTGGTTTGCATACATGGGGACCGCCGCGACTATCCCACGGGGATTGTCACCATCACAGCACCTTGCGGTCAGGTGCAACATGAGGTGGGACTTCTTAACACTCTTCCTTATGACGTGATCCTAGGAAGGGATCTGCCCTATTTTTGGACTTTATGGAAGGGACCCCCTAAGTCCCCTCAGTTATTGGTCAGTCCGGGACCTGAGCCCTACAATCCTGAATCCAGGACGCCTGCCGTAGGGGTCACCATGATAGGGACAGAGTGTGAACCCGATAGGTCACCCCTAGAGGTATTGGCAGGAGAGGCTGAGATGGTCGAGCCCATCCCGGAGTTGGAGGCGTCCCCGGATACGTTTGGGACAGCCCAACTCCAGGACCCTACGTTAATACATGCCCGGAGTCGGGTGACAGTAGTTGACGGGGTGGCACAGCTGCCCGGTGCCCAGGTAAGGTACCCCCATTTCGCTCTTAAGCAGGATTTACTCTACCGGGTAGATGAAATACGGGGCGTGGGGGTAGAACAGTTGGTGGTGCCCCAGCCGCATCGCCGGCGGGTCCTCGACTTGGCTCATAAACACCTGATGAGTGGCCACCTAGGGGTCAAGAAAACGCAGGAGCGAATATTGCAAAGGTTCTATTGGCCCGGGGTCTTTGGGGAGGTAAAACGGTTCTGCGAAACCTGCCCGGAGTGTCAGCTTACCGCCCCCCTAACCCATTTTCGCAGTCCGTTGGTACCTTTACCCATTATAGAAGTCCCTTTTGAACGGATAGGGATGGATCTGGTGGGGCCCCTCGTAAAGTCCGCTCGACGGCACCAACACATCCTAGTGATCGTTGACTATGCCACCCGGTATCCCGAGGCGATACCCCTCAGACATACTGCAGCAAAGCTTATAGCTCGGGAGTTGTTTGCGGCGTTCTGCCGGGTGGGGTTGCCCAAGGAGATCCTTACGGATCAGGGGACCCCATTCATGTCTAAAGTGACCAAAGAGCTATGCCGGCTACTCCAGATCAAGCAGTTGCGTACGTCTGTGTATCATCCTCAAACGGACGGTTTAGTCGAGCGTTTCAATAAAACCCTGAAAACCATGCTCAAAAGGGTGATCTCCAAAGACGGGAAAGACTGGGATATGATGCTTCCCTATTTGATGTTTGCCATACGTGAGGTGCCACAGGCATCCACGGGGTTTTCGCCTTTTGAATTGTTATACGGGCAACATCCCCGGGGATTGTTGGACCTGGCAAAGGAAACATGGGAGCAAGAGCCCACCCCCCATAAAAGTGTGATTGAACACATTTTGGGTATGCAGAACCGCATAAGCGCGGTCATGCCAATTGTGAAGGAGCATTTACAGGAGGCTCAGGCCGCGCAAAGCGGCCGCTACAATAGACAAGCCACCTTTAAACCCGGGGATCGGGTGTTGGTATTAATCCCCACGGCGGAGAGTAAATTCCTGGCTCAGTGGCAAGGCCCCTACGAGATAAAGGAAAGAGTCGGGGTGGTCAACTATAAAGTATTGCAGCCCGGTAGGCGGAAACCTGAACAAATATACCATGTCAACCTATTAAAACCTTGGCAGGAACGGGAAAGCCTGATGGCTGTTTTTTCCCCACCTCCCTCCTCTTCGGGTCGTTCACATCCGGCTCCAGCGACCTCCGGAGAGGACGAACCAAAAGTAAGGATTGGAGAAGCCCTCACCAAGACTCAGAGGCGAGAGGCCAGACGGTTGGTTCAGCAGAACCCCGATGTCTTCTCCGAGCTGCCCGGTAGGACCAGTCTGATACGACATGATATTGTCACCGAGCCCCACCTGAAGGTACGCCTGAAGTCATACCGGGTACCGGAGGCTCGACGACAAGCCATATCGGAGGAAGTAAAGACAATGTTACGCCTGGGGGTCATCGAAAAATCCCGGAGTGAATGGGCTAGTCCGATTGTCCTAATACCAAAACCAGATGGCTCCTTAAGGTTCTGCAATGACTTTAGGAGATTGAACGAAATATCCAAGTTCGATCTCTACCCCATGCCCCGGGTGGATGAGCTGATTGATAGGCTGGGACAGGCGCGATATTTTACCACGCTCGACCTGACCAAGGGGTACTGGCAGGTGCCACTGACAAAGTCCGCCAAGGAGAAAACCGCTTTTGTTACGCCGGAGGGTCTCTTCCACTATGTTGTCTTGCCTTTTGGGTTACATGGCGCTCCGGCCACGTTCCAGAGTTTGATGGACTTAGTGCTGGAACCCCACCAGGCGTATGCATCAGCGTACCTTGATGACATCATTATTTACAGCTCCGATTGGCAGACCCACTTGGAACAGGTACAAGCGGTGGTGGACGCGCTTTGAACAGCCGGATTGACAGCCAATCCCAAGAAATGTGCATTGGGACTCACGGAAGCCCGCTACTTGGGCTACGTGATAGGCCAAGGAGTGATTAAGCCCCAAATTAACAAGGTTGAGGCGATCCAGAAGTGGCCTAGACCCCTGACCACAAAGCAGGTTAGGGCCTTCCTGGGTATCGTGGGGTACTACAGGAGGTTTGTAAAGGACTTTGCGGGACTATCAGCCCCCTTGATGGACCTTCTCAAAGGCAAGAAGTCCGTCATTGTGCGCTGGACTCCGCAGGCCGAGGACTCCTTCCGGGCCCTGAAGTAGGTCCTGTGCGGACAGCCCGTTCTGGTACACCCTGATTTCCGGAAGGAGTTCATAGTACAGACTGACGCCTCGGAGGTCGGCCTGGGTGCAGTGCTGTCTCAGGTGGTTCAGGGGGAGGAACATCCCGTCACCTTTTTGAGTAGGAAGCTCACCCCTCCCGAGCGGAATTATAGCGTAGTGGAGAAGGAGTGCCTGGCGATCAAGTGGGCCTTGGAGTCCCTACGCTATTACCGGCTGGGACGGCAGTTTCGCTTGGTGACGGATCACTCTCCGCTGATCTGGATGAGGTCCGCCAAGGAACGGAATGCCCGGGTTACCCGGTGGTTCCTTTCTCTGCAGAACTTCCGGTTTACGGTTGAACACCGGGCCGGTAGGTTGCAGGGCAACGCCGATGCCTTGTCCCGCGGCCCGTGTTTGATGGCTGGAGTTCAACCCCGCACGCTTGAACTGAGGGGGGGGTATGTGAGACTGTGACCGGGGTTATCTATGACGGCCGGTATGTCTCGCCCCGGTTGTGCTCACTCCATGATAGAAAGTAGATCCACTCTAGGGTTAATGCTGTTTCCCTACAGGCTGAAGGAAGGGTTAAATAGAATCAGTAACAAGGGCAGGTGTGCCGGGTGTGGGGAAGTGAACAGAACTTCCTGAGTCCTCTGCTGGAGAGGCACATGTATTTTGTTATGGACATTAAAACCGTGTGCTGTGAACCTTAATGCCTGGATCCCGTGTCTTCTGCTGCGCAGCCGACCACGCTACCTCACACTGCTCATATACTCCACAGCCTGCTCATATACTCCCCAGCCTGCTCATATACTCCACAGCCTGCTCATATACTCCACAGCCTGCTCATATACTCCACAGCCTGCTCATATACTCCACAGCCTGCTCATATACTCCCCAGCCTGCTCATATACTCCCCAGCCTGCTCATATACTCCACAGCCTGCTCATATACTCCACAGCCTGCTCATATACTCCACAGCCTGCTCCTATACTCCCCAGCCTGCTCCTATACTCCCCAGGCTGCTCCTATACTCCCCAGGCTGCTCCTATACTCCCCAGGCTGCTCCTATACTCCCCAGGCTGCTCCTATACTCCCCAGGCTGCTCCTATACTCCCCAGGCTGCTCCTATACTCCCCAGGCTGCTCATATACTCCCCAGGCTGCTCATAACAAACCCCTATCCTGCTCATATACCCCCATCATCCTGGTGTATGGCCGCATCCTGTGGCACATAAAAAAAAAATAAATAAATAAATGTTCATACTCACCTTACCTCACCTCACTCCCTGCAGCACCGCTCCTCTTACCGTCTATGTCAGCGGCAGCGCCGCTGAGTGGAGCCGTCCCCGTTCCCCTACAGCATCGCGATCTCCTCCTGTCTGTCCCGTGTGGACACGTGCACACAGCGATGACGTCATCGCTGTGCGCGGCGCCAGTCTCCACGCAAGTCAGCTGACCGGAGGAGACAGGAGGAGATCGCGGTGCTGCAGGGGAACGGTGAGTAATGTGTACCGATTCACTGCACTGAAAAAAACACAGTAGATGTTAAGAGCTTCTTCACACCTTCCCTGAAGAAGCTCTTAACATCTACTTACCGCGAAACGCGCGTTGGAGGGGCCTTGTCTTGCTGTGAGACGTCCAGGCGACCATCCTAGCCATGTGTAAGTCTTAGGACTTTAACTTTATAAATTTTATGCTGACTCGTTTTTTGCCTCTTGCATAGGAATAGCCTGACACTGGTCAGCTGCATGGTAGTCTATCCGTTATACTTTTTGGAGTATGTGTTGGAGGCTCCCCACTTGTCAGCCATGATATGATTATAGTTATACTGAGTCCTTCTGTCTTGGACTTCCCATTCCTTTGGTGATCTTGCTTGGGCTCTCTCACTAGCATGTGGGTTCTCACCCATTATTCAGCACCATGATATTGTAATTATATAAACTGAATCTTTTTAACCTTTTCATATCAAATAAAGTTGTTATATTTTATACTCCGCCTTTAAAACTCTTGTATTCAATTCTTTCTAAAAATCCTTTATGGAGTGGCATATGCATTAAATACGAGATGTGCATTGCTCAATTGTTCATGTGTCTTATTGGGAGACTGTGTTGACTCCAACTCTACAGTGGCGCTAGCCATTTCTAGGGTACAGGTCCAAGAGCTAGGAAGTTATTGGCTCTATAATGGCTGGACCACTCCCCTCCAACGTTAGAGGAGCGGATATAGAAAAGAAATAAAACGAAATGTTATGCATGATATATATCATTTACCTGGAAACCCGACTGTTCCTTGTAGTGTTTCTTTCGTCATCGGACATATGTGATATGTTGGCACATGAAACACACACACACACACACATAAAAATGATCCGAGTATAAAAATAAAAATCCTTCTTTTTAAAATATCAACAAAAGATTTCAATTTTTTTCTGATTGAAATGGAAAACTGCAGCATGTCAAATCCTTCAGCGTATTTTTCAACATAGAAGGCAAAAAGTGCAAAAACCGCACCCGCTGCATTTTTGCTGCTTTGTTGGAGAATGAAACTAACGTTACTAAACATATGCTGTAGACAAATGACACATATAATCTGCAGAAAGAAAAAGTAATCAAAAAGCAGCAAAAACGCAGCAAAACCAGCTTCTTGTAAGCAGCTTTTTTTTACTGGCAAGACAACAGGTTTTCACTGCAGAAAAAAAGCAACATGTGAACATAGCTTTATACACACCCTCCGGCGTCTTCGTCTGTTATTTGTGTCACTCCAATCAGTCTTCTCCAGCTGGAGCGCGCTAAAGGTCACAGGTCAACGCATGTCTATGAGAGCCTAGTGGCGCTCATAGACTTGTATTGAAACCTAAAATAACCAAAAATGGAATTGTTCCCACAAGTGAAAAGCAAAATGATCAGATGATGGCTGTAAATCAAGCATCTATGAATAGAAGCAGTTGCACATGTCCATGTAATCCTAGTTTACATTTAGCATTAACTTTCGAGAAGAAGGGATAAACTACACAACATGATCGTAAAAAGCAGAAAATGGAGTTTATAAAAGAATGGAGACTTGTAAAACACTAGAGTAAAGTCTGCAGGGTCAGTACAGAAGGGAGAACAGGCCCCAGCTGCTTTGTGTTCAATGCAGCATGTAGTCATTTTTATTTCACTGCTTGACAGGTAATTAATCTTTCTTTATTAGTCCCAATGTAGCCCACAAATCATCATCAGCTCAGGTAGTCAGATGTCTGTGCCCGAGACAGAGCGGCACATACTAATATACCCATCCTATGTGTCTCCTGCTCCTAGAGACCCAATAAAGATGTGAGTCACCGACATATGAGCGGTGGAGGCCCCTTCTCTATGACCAAAACACACACATGCATACATACAGCTGAAACCGGACGTTTACATACACTATCAAAAAAGACACATCTGCATGTTTTTCTCACTATCTGACATAAAATCAGAATAAACCTTTCCCGTTTTAGGTCAATTAGGAACAAAGATTGTTTATATTTGCCAAATGCCAGAATAATGAGAGAGAGAGTGTTGTAAGGCATTTTTATTACTTTCTGCAAAGTCAAAAGTTTTCATATATTTCATTAGTATTTGGTACCATTGCCCTAAAACTGTATGACGGGTCATCTTGCTCGCACCGCCCTTTTTGGTTTTGCCCATAAATTTTCAATAAAATTGAGATCAGGGCATTGTGATGGCCACTCCAAAAACATTGACTTTGTTATAATTAAGCCACTTTGTAACCAGTTTGGCAGTATGCTTTGGGTCATTGTCTATTTGGAAGACCCATATTTACCTAAGCTTTAAGGTCCTGGCTGATGTCTTGAGATGTTGCTTCAGTATTGCCACATAATCTTCTGTCCTCATGATGTCCATCTATTCTGTCCATCTATTTTGTGAAGTGCTCCAGTACCTCCTGCAGTAAAACAACCCCACAACATGATGTGGCCACCCCCATATTTCACAGTTGGGATGGTGTTCTTAGGCTTCAAAGCTTCTCCCTTTTTCTTCCAAATGTAACTTTGCTCATTATGACCAAACAATTCAATTTGAGTTTCGGCAGACCACAGAACAGGTCTCTAAAAATTAAGGTCTTTGTTCCTGTGTGCATTTGTAAACATTAAATCGGGCTTTTTATGTTTCTTTTGGAGTAATGGCTTCTTCCTGGTAGAGCGGCCTTTTAGCCCATGTTGATACAGTACTCGTTTCACTGTGGATAATGACAATCTTACCAGCTTCTGCCAGCATCTTCACAAGGTCTTTTGCTTTTGTTCTAGGATTGATATGCACATGTCTGACCAAAGCGTGTTCATCTCTAGTACACAGAATATGTCTCTTTCCTGAATGGTATCATGGCTGGACAATCTCATGTTGTTTGTACTTGCGTATAATTCTTTGCACAGACTAACAAGGCACCTTCAGGTATCTGAAAATTGCACCCAACGATGAAGCAGACTTGTGCAAGTCCACAATTCTCTTATTGAGATCTTGGCGGATTTATTTTGACCTTCCCATGATGCAACACAAAGAAGCAATGTATTTCAGGTGTGCAATAAAATACATCCACAGGTGTGTCTCTAACTCAGATGTTGCCAATAAACCTATCAGAAGATTCCAAAGACATGACATCATCATATGGGCTGTTCTGTATTGTTTAAAGACATAGTACTCTCAGTGTATGTAAACTTTTGACTTTGCAGTAAGTAATAAAACTGCCTTAAAACATTCACTCTCTTGTTATTCTGGCATTTGGCAAATCTAAATAATTTTGGTTCCTAATTGACCCAAAATAGGAAATGTTTATTCTGATATGTCAGATAGTGAGAAAAACATGCATATGTGATTTTTTAGATAACGTATGTAAACTTCTGGTTTCAACTGTATAAGTTCACTTTACAACGACATAACATAAAATGTATTTTTGATAGCACTAGCTTTCGAAGTTCTCTACAAAATTCTACAAAACCAAGTGCCCCATTATGTAGATACAAGCCGTATTCCACCTGTCACTGGGGGCTGTTGCTAGCTTTGGCATCATCATTAAGGCAGTGCAGCCTATGTTATAGATCCTCAGTATTATTCCCCTGCATCAATTTGTTGCCGCTCCACCATCGTCCTACTTTATGACTGTTGCCATTCACACTTACAAGGTTCTATTCACTCCATTCCCGCTCCATAAACTCCATCTGTTTCGTTCCCACTAAAGTGTTACATTCTCGCTGTATGGAGTGACGCTCGCGCCTCCTGCTCTCTTCTGGGGGCTGTTTGCCTTCTGTTTTCACACCCTCTGTCATTTTCTATCCCTGAACGCTAGATCTTCATTTTTCCTTAAAAAGAGTCCAGGCTTCGTCACTTTTGCTCTAGACAGAATTTTTTCTAACTGTGCACTAATAAAAATGGAGACATTGCCTGTAGCTGATATTACGACGTCTGCTTCTATTTTCCCGGCTGGAATCTGTTTGCCAAGAATGGCTGCAAAAAGTCAATAAAAAGGTTCTTCTGTTTGGACAAAGCTTCACGTCGTTTATGTATCCCCCAGAGGAAAGCTGCGAGTCTATCAGCTGGTGAGGCTGGCAAACAACTAAGCCATTATTTCTTTTCTTATTTTACTTGCTTATATAGTGCCATTAATTCTGCAGTTTTCTTTTAGGGTACTTTCACACTTGCGTTTATTTCCTTCCGTTACAATCCGCCCTTTTGGAAAACAGCGGAATCCGTTAATGGATTCCGCTGTTTCCCATAAACTTGTATGGGTGACGGATTGTACCAAAAGGACCTGCATTGCTTCCGCTGGGCGACGCTCCCTTGCTTCCGCCCAGCGGGAGGAACGCAGCATGTAACGTTATTTTGAGCAGCGGAATCCTCTGGATTCCACTGCGCATGCTCTTTTTTTTTTTTTTTTTAAATCAAACTTTATTTTGGCTCGCGGTGGCCGAACGTTCAGCTGGGCGCCCAGCCGTCGGCAAGCGACAGCGCTCAGCTGAGCGACCGGCCATTGGCATGCCCGGCCGCCGGCAAGTCACAGCGCTCAGCTGAGCGCCCGCCGGCATGCCCGGCCGCCGGCAAGTGACAGCGCTCAGCTGAGCGCCCGCCCGCCGGCATGCCCGGGCGCCGGCAAGTGACAGCGCTCAGCTGATCACCCGGCGGCCGGCTGCAGGGAGCGATCAGCTGATCACCCGGCGGCCGGCTGCAGGGAGCGATCAGCTGATCACCCGGCGGCCGGCTGCAGGGAGCGATCAGCTGATCACCCGGCGGCCGGCTGCAGGGAGCGATCAGCTGATCACCCGGCGGCCGGCTACTGGGAGCGATCAGCTGATAGTTTACAATAGTCTGCCGCTGGTAAAACTGTAAAAAAAAAAAAATTAAAAACGAATTGCGTTGTTTTACAGCATCCGTTGCGCCACTATATGCAACACATCCGTTGCATCCGTTACACAATGCAATGCAACGGATACCGTTCAACGCAAGTGTGAAAGTACCCTTAGACATCATCACCACTGTCCCCATTGGAGCTCACAATCTAAATTTCCCAAGGAGTGTGGGAGCAGACTGGAGAAACACAGGAAGAACATACAAACTCCTTACAGATGTTATCCTTAGAGCGGCACAAGTAACAGTGTTAACCACTGAGCCACGGTGCTGCCCATGCCATTACTGGATCTTCTTCGGTAAAAGAAAAAAACATGGCGGAGTACTCACTAAAACAAAATGTTACTAATGACTTTTAATGGAGACATCAGAAAGCCATGCTTTGCCTGACAGCTATTCCTATCTGACCCACCCATACACATTCACATGGTTAGTACGGAGGGAGGAAAATAAGTTGTTTCCAATAATGTGGAGGTGGCATATTCTCCTGAAGACAAAATGATTGGGCATGTTAAAATCTACCTGTCCGATCCCTCTCTGTACAGACTTCCAAAAGGGAGATGCTCCATACACATTATATTGTTGGCTGGTTCACCCGGCGTGAATGGTTTGTACAAAGTATGGAAGTGCTTTCTTATACATATGATCAGATATAACCTCTTGGGGGTTCGATAGCCGCGACACTAAGCAATCCTGAGAGCTGGGCTCTGCAAATGGAGTGGAAACTGAGAATGCGCACTTTACTCCATTCAATCTCTATTGGAGATGGCAATGTGTAGCGCTCAGAAAATTCGGGCGGACAACAGTGTCAACAGCAATTATCATCACTTCTTCAATAAACATGGTGGGGCAGAGGCTTGTGATTACTGTGCCGTATTCAGAATACAAGCTGCTAAACAGCCTACATTCAGCGGATAGAGAGGAGGGCATTTTCCTTCTCAGATTGCCTGTGACTGTAAAGCCTGCTTTACACGTTGCAATTTCGCATACGATATCATATGCGATTTGCAACGCCCACATCGTATGTGTGGCACGTTCAATTTGTTGAACGTGCCGCACAAACAATTAACCCCCGTCACACGTACTTACCTCCCATACGACCTCGATGTGGGCGGCGAACGTCCACTTCCTGGAGTGGGAGGGACATTCGGCGTCACAGGGACATCACGCGGCAGCCAGCCAATAAAAGCGGAGGGGCGGAGATGAGCGGGACGTAAACATCCCGCCCACCTCCTTTCTTCCGCATTACTGGCCGGGAGCCGCAGGACGTAGGTAAGATCTGTTCATCGTTCCCGGGGTGTCACACACTGCGATGTGTACTACCCCGGGTACGATGAACAATCTGACGTGCAATTCTAGAGACAGGTATGATGTGTATCGATGAACGTTTTACCGTTCAATCGCAATCGCACGTAGCTGTCACACCCTGCAATGTACCTTACGATGCCGGATGTGCGTCACTTACGACGTGACCCCGCCGACACATCGTAAGATACATTGCAGCGTGTAAAGCAGGCTTAAGGCCCTGTGCGCACTAGAAAATGGAATTTTCTTAAGAAAATTCCGAAGGCTCTGAAAGATAACCACACCCACGGGGAAAAAAAAAAACCGCAAAAAAAAAACGCACCGAAATCTGCATGTAATGTAACAAAGCACATTGAAAGAAAGAAAAAAAAGGTAATTTCCTTCTGAGAAATATAGATAGATAGACAGGTAGATAGACAGGTATATAATGGATAGATAGAGGGATAGATAAATAAATAGATAATGGATAGATAGATGGATGGATAGATAGAAGGATAGATAGAGGGATAGATAGATAGATAGATAGAGGGATGGATAGATAATCAATAGATAGATAGAGGGATAGATAATCAATAGATAGATAGATAGAGGGATAGATAGATAGATAGAATCATAGATAGAGAGATAGACAGATAGATAGATAGAGGGATAGAGGGATAGATAGATAGATAGAGGGATAGATAGATAGATAGATAGATAGATAGAGGGATAGATAGATAGATAGATAGATAGATAGATAGATAAATAGATAGAGGGATAGATAAATAAATAGATAATGGATAGATAGATAGATGGATGGATAGATAGAAGGATAGATAGATAGATAGATAATGGATAGATAGATAGATGGATAGAGGGATAGATAGGATAGATAGATAGATAGGATAGATAGATAGATAGGATAGATAGAAGGATAGATAGAGGGATAGATAGATAGATAGATGGATAGATAATCAATAGATAGATAGATAGATAGATAGAGGGATAGATAATCAATAGATAGAAGACAGATCAAACAATAGATAGAGACCCTGTGAGGACACCCTGCAGTTATCGGCAGAGCCCATGTTTTTTTTTATTTTTAATATGTACGTATGATTTCTATGTGCATTCTATATGTCTGTGTCTGATATGTCTGTGTTTACTCTGCTCTGCTTCCTCTTCCTGTCATAATGACATCCCTTCCCTGCAAAACGCAGGGTGGTGATGAACATTATATCCCGAAAAAAAGGGAAATACCGCGGGAATAACGCAGGAAAACGCAGTGAACCGCACAGAATTTGCTGCCTGCGTTATTCCCTGCGGGATTTCACGATTACATTACAGTCAATGGAGTGAAATCTTGCAGCGACGTGCGGAAAAGAAGTGACATGGAATTGTTTTTGCTGCGGGAATCCCGCAGCAAAACATGCAGCTGTGAAAATCCGCATAGTGCGCACAGGATTTTTTTCCCATAGGATTTGCTGGTGAATCACTGCAGAGATGTTATGAACATAACATGCAGCGAAACCACAGGAAATCCGCGGAAAATCCATCTAGTGTGCACAAGGCATAAAGGTTATACTTAGTAGTGAGTGGGCACTACCATCGCTCAGGTGCTCGGTACTCGAAACGAGAAGGTTGGAGGCTCGGATGGGCGCAGCTCTAGTAACTAGTGTAATGGAAGTCAATGGGAACCTCAAGCATTTTCCAGAAAATCTTCAGGTAAAATACCCGCGTTTCCCATTGACTTCTATTATACTCTGTACTCCGATTGAGCGCAACCAACTTGCTCGTTTGGAATACTGAGCACCCGAGCACGTAGTACTCACTCACCACTGGTCATAATAGAAGGAATTTACCCCTTTTGTCTGTATAGTTCTGACACATTCAGCAGTGCTGTAAAGGGGTTATCATCGTTTACATTAGACCCTGTGACCATCGGGGCTCATAATGTTATCTCCCCAACTCAGAAAAACATTAAAGCCAACTGTGGTAGTACTCGGATTTTAGCAGGAAGATTTACACTCTTCTGGGTACAGTGGTGTGTGTGTGTGTGTGTGTGTGTGTGTGTGTGTGTGTGTGTGTGTGTATGTGTATGTATATATATGTGTGTGTGTGTATGTGCATATATATATATGTGTGTGTGTGTGTGTATGTATGTGTATGTGTGCATGTATATTATATATATATATGTGTGTGTGTGTGTGTGTGTGTGTGTGTGTGTGTGTGTGTGTGTGTGTGTGTGTGTGATGGTAAAAGGGGGGGGGGCACGACTGTTAGACAAACATCTGACCATTTACATATCCGTAATCCGAATGTTTGATTGTGGGGGTTAAAGTTACACATCTATGTCATTCATGGTTGAATTCGATCCCAGGACATCAGCAAGCAAAGGTAACCCTGCTAACCACTGAACCACTTAGCAGTTCCCCAATAAAAAGGGAAACCGCATCTGAAGACTTTCTGATATAGCTCAGCCTCGGCCCACTAGTGACACTGTCCACAAGTGACATAGCTCAGCCTCTACCCACCAGTGACACAGCTCAGCCTCTGCACACTATGGACACTGTCCGCAGGTGACACAGCTCAGCCTCTGGACACTAGTGACACTGCCCGCAGGTGACACAGCTCAGCCTCTGCACACTAGGGACACTGCCCGCAGGTGACACAGCTCAGCCTCTGCACACTAGGGACACTGCCCGCAGGTGACACAGCTCAGCCTCGGCCCACTAGTGACACTGTCCACAAGTGACATAGCTCAGCCTCTACCCACCAGTGACACAGCTCAGCCTCTGCACACTAGGGACACTGCCCGCAGGTGACACAGCTCAGCCTCTGGACACTAGTGACACTGCCCGCAGGTGACACAGCTCAGCCTCTGGACACTAGTGACACTGCCCGCAGGTGACACAGCTCAGCCTCTGCACACTAGGGACACTGTCCGCAGGTGACACAGCTCAGCCTCTGCACACTAGGGACACTGCCCGCAGGTGACACAGCTCAGCCTCTGCACACTAGGGACACTGCCCGCAGGTGACACAGCTCAGCCTCTGCACACTAGGGACACTGCCCGCAGGTGACACAGCTCAGCCTCTGGACACTAGTGACACTGCCCGCAGGTGACACAGCTCAGCCTCTGCACACTAGGGACACTGCCCGCAGGTGACACAGCTCAGCCTCTGCACACTAGGGACACTGCCCGCAGGTGACACAGCTCAGCCTCTGCACACTAGGGACACTGCCCGCAGGTGACACAGCTCAGCCTCTGGACACTAGTGACACTGCCCGCAGGTGACACAGCTCAGCCTCTGCACACTAGGGACACTGCCCGCAGGTGACACAGCTCAGCCTCTGCACACTAGGGACACTGCCCGCAGGTGACACAGCTCAGCCTCTGCACACTAGGGACACTGTCCGCAGGTGACATAGCTCAGCCTCTACCCACCAGTGACACAGCTCAGCCTCTGCACACTAGGGACACTGCCCGCAGGTGACACAGCTCAGCCCCCACACACTAGTGACACTGTCCACAAGTGACATAGCTCAGCCTCTACCCACCAGTGACACAGCTCAGCCTCTGCACACTAGGGACACTGCCCGCAGGTGACACAGCTCTGCCTCTGCACACTAGGGACACTGCCCGCAGGTGACCTAGCTCTGCCCCTGTACACTAGTGACACTGCCCGCAGGTGACCTAGCTCAGCCTCTGCACACTAGGGACACTGCCCGCAGGTGACCTAGCTCTGCCCCTGTACACTAGCGACACTGCCCGCAGGTGACCTAGCTCAGCCTCTGCACACTAGGGACACTGCCCGCAAGTGACCTAGCTCTGCCCCTGTACACTAGTGACACTGCCCGCAGGTGACCTAGCTCAGCCTCTGCACACTAGGGACACTGCCCGCAGGTGACCTAGCTCTGCCCCTGTACACTAGTGACACTGCCCGCAGGTGACCTAGCTCAGCCTCTGCACACTAGTGACACTGCCCGCAGGTGACCTAGCTCTGCCCCTGTACACTAGGGACACTGCCCGCAGGTGACACAGCTCAGCCTCTGCACACTAGGGACACTGCCCGCAGGTGACACAGCTCAGCCTCTGCACACTAGGGACACTGCCCGCAGGTGACACAGCTCAGCCTCTGCACACTAGGGACACTGCCCGCAGGTGACCTAGCTCAGCCTCTGCACACTAGGGACACTGCCCGCAGGTGACACAGCTCAGCCTCTGCACACTAGGGACACTGCCCGCAGGTGACCTAGCTCAGCCTCTGCACACTAGGGACACTGCCCGCAGGTGACACAGCTCAGCCTCTGCACACTAGGGACACTGCCCGCAGGTGACACAGCTCAGCCTCTGCACACTAGGGACACTGCCCGCAGGTGACACAGCTCAGCCTCTGCACACTAGGGACACTGCCCGCAGGTGACACAGCTCAGCCTCTGCACACTAGGGACACTGCCCGCAGGTGACACAGCTCAGCCTCTGCACACTAGGGACACTGCCCGCAGGTGACACAGCTCAGCCTCTGCACACTAGGGACACTGCCCGCAGGTGACACAGCTCAGCCTCTGCACACTAGGGACACTGCCCGCAGGTGACACAGCTCAGCCTCTGCACACTAGGGACACTGCCCGCAGGTGACACAGCTCAGCCTCTGCACACTAGGGACACTGCCCGCAGGTGACACAGCTCAGCCTCTGCACACTAGGGACACTGCCCGCAGCTGACCTAGCTCAGCCTCTGCACACTAGGGACACTGCCCGCAGTCTTTTCTCCTAACTTTCATACATCACTCCATGTCTCCCCATTCTTTCCTACAAATCTGTTTTCTGCACACTGTATAGCAGCGAGTAATCCCAGGCTTATCTGGGAGCCTTGTAAGGGGAGAAGCAGGACAAGAGTGATGGAGTACAGCGGTCCTCCTACACTGACACGCTGCTTTATCTCAACATGAAGCAAGAGCTAACATGACAGCCTGTCTGCGCGGCCGGCCCGCACCAAGAAGGCTCTTCACACTGTTTACACCACAAGGAATTCCATCCAAAAGAGCCAAAATACATATTTAGCTCATTGGCTGCGGCTCTAATGGCTGAAATCGGTTTTGTTTAAACAGCACATTATCGAGATCTTGTATCCAGCAAGTGAAAACCTTAAATCATATAATATACACATATGTGGGTCAGAGGAGGTTGTATATACACAAGAGACAGGGAGGGAAGAACACTTCAGACAGGTCATTAAGGAAAAAATGGTTAAGAAACCAAAAAGATAAAAAAGCAAAAAAAATAATGATGAAGGTAGACTGTGTGCAGTATGCTACAACCCTACTACCCTGCTCAGTGGTGTACTAACTGATGGTAGGCCAACCAAAAAACAACAATCTTACAAATATGATTGGGTTATTAAAGGCACAAAATAAGTGACCACAGAAGATAACGTGTCATTAAAAGGGTTGTGAAGGGAGGAGAGTATGAGTACTATGCTTCAAATAGGTCCTGAATATGAGGTTGGTGGGGGTCCAATATGCACCCATCACCGATCAGATGAAAAAAAAAATCCAGCGCCTGCTGTATGTAAATGCATTGAACAAAGATATTCAGTGCAGCTCCAATTAATGTATAAAGAAAACAATCACTGATCTCTGGGAGACCAGCCAGAGAAAACACTGCCGGCAGCCAGCAAAGGTGCTCAACACAGTGAAATCCTAGGTGCATTGCCCCCTGGGAAGTATGCAAATCAAAAGGGTCCATGGAGCCTCTGTTAGGAGTCTCGACACGGAAAATAGCCAGATTTCCCTCCAGGATGGACCTAGCCAAGGACTGGCTCTTTTAAGGAGACCACCATAACCACCATATTAAGTGACTCTTATGGTCAATATCCAACTCTTGACAAGTTTAAAGATATGACAAGGGAAATACCAAGACCAGGTATCCATCCACAGACAGCTGTTTCGGGGTATTGCCCCTCATCAGTGTGGAGTAGGATTCTGGCTAGGTCTCCTAAAAAGAGCCACTCATTGGCTAGGCCTTTCCCAGAGGGATATCTAGCTATTTTCTGTTTCGAAACTCCTATCAGAGGCATCATGGATCTTTTTGATTTGCATACTTCCCAGGGGGCAATGCACCTAGGATTTCACTGTGTTGAGTGCCTTCGCTGGCTGCGGGCAGTGTTTTCTCAGGCTGGTCTCCATCAGTAATTGTTTTGTCTTGTTGGTCTACTAGGCATTGCTCCCACCTAGCCAGAATCCTACTCCACACTGATGAGGGGCAATACCCCGAAACAGCTGTCTATGGATGGATACCTGGCCTTGGTATTTCCCTTGTCATATCTTTAATCTCGTCAAGAGTTGGATATTGACTAAAAAGGCCACTTAATATGGTGGTTATGGTGGTCTCCTAAAAAGAGCCACTCCTTGGCTAGGTCCTTCCCGGAGGGATATCTGGCTATTTTCCGTGTCGAGACTCCTAACAAAGGCTCCATGGATCTTTTTGATTTGCAAATTAATGTATAGACACTCCTATTCTCTTGATTAGTAGCTGCACTGCAGCACCCAGCAGCGACAGCAACACATAAAATGGAACTACGCAGAGTACTCCACTCAACAGACCTATATCTTGCAGAGGCCGGAGCCGTCTTTAGATGAGAGATGAAGATGCCAGATCACATATTGATTACTTCTACTATACAGAGGTCATCAATTTCTGCTAGGACAACCCCTTTATTTATTTTTCTTAGTACTGGGCATGAATTGTCATGGTAAGAATTAGGATTCACTGTAAGGTTTTGAAATGCAACGTTCACATATTAACTGGAAGCTACCGCCTTCCACAGGAAAAATGAGTCCTCCTGACAGCAGCTGGATCATACTACAAATCCAGACAACCTCTTTAAAGGGAATCTGTCACAAGGATTTTGCTCCCCCATTTGAGAGCAGCATAATGTATGGACAGAGATCCTGACTCTAGCGATGTGTCACTTACCGAGATGTTTTCTCTGCTGCAGATCTAGCAGTTCTACAGAGTTCATGAATATGCTGGACTACTTGGCAGCACATCAAGTAGTCCCCTAATGATAATCTACTGCAGATTAATCAGTGATTATAGCAAAGCTACACTAAGCAGCGCAGTAAGTGACACATCGCTGGAATCAGGATCTCTGTCCTTACATTATACTACTCTCAGATTAGGTGGCAAAACTCTGGTGGTGACAGATTCCCTTTAAGATCACATTGCCGTTCATGCTTACTCTTCAGAAAGTCATTCAAGACACGGAGACAACCTGTAAAACAGCAATATACGAGGGTCTGCTGATAAGTCTTTGGTTTTGGGATCTTTTTTGTTTCTATGGTAATGAAAGTTACATCACATGAAAGCCTTGTGTGTCTAATATATGTTTTCAAAATGTTGTGTTTTTTGCTTATGGCAACAGTGTTCTACGCACGCGGGAAAACATAATGGCGGCGTCTAATGCGATATTCACAGCAACTGAGAGCAGAGGACGGATAAAATTCTTGTTTCTGCAAGGAAAGTCAGCAAAGGATATTCATGGTGATATGTCGCAGACATTGGGGGATCAATGCCCTTCATATTCCACAGTTAAGAACTGGGTTGCCAAATTTGAACCGGGCCACTTCAGCACCAATGATGAGGAACGTCCTGGACGACCGGGAGTGGTTGATGTTCCGGAGATCGTCGATGCTGTGCACAACCTCATACTGGAGAATCGACGAATTTCAGCTAAAGCAATAGCAGACATCATGGGGATTTCCCATGAATGTGTTTGAGTCATTATCCATGAACATTTGCACATGAGGAAGCTTCTGCAAAATGGGTCCCCAAATGTTTGACAACAGATCAGAGAAGCATGCGAGTGAAAACTTCCCGGTCCATTTGTCAGCGTTTCTGGACTGATAAGAACTTCCTGGATCGACTGGTAACTATGGATGAGACCTATATTTGTATGACCCTGAAAACGAGGAGCAGTCAAAAAAAAGAGTGGAGGCACAGTGGGTCTCCTCATCCAAAGAAGTTCAGGGTGCAAAAATCAGCCAGTAACGTGATGACATCTGTAAGGAGGGTGTGCTGCTAGTGGACTACCTTCAAAAGGGTTCCACCATCAATGAAAGGTATTACATTGAACTTTTGGACCAATTGAAGGCAGCTCTGAAGGCCAAAAGGCGCGGCAAGCTGTCCAAAGGCATCTTGTTCCTGCAAGAAGTGACCATGGTATAACTGGCAGAGCTGGGCTGTTTGACCATCCTCCCTATTCACCAGATCTAGCTCCCTTTGCCTATCATCTGTTTCCAAACCTGAAGAATCACCTCAAGGGTACCACATTTCACACCATTTCTGATGCCATGGCTGCTACGGATGCCTGGTTTGAGACGCAACCGAAATCCTTCTTTTTGCTAGGCTTAAAGAACTTGGAATACTGATGTAAGAAGTGTGTTGACATCAGTGGAGAGTATGTGGAATAAATGTAAAATTTCATCATCCTTTCTCATTTTTTTATGGGTTAAGCCAAAGACTTATCAGAAGCCCCCCATACTAAAAAACTGTGGAAAGCTTCAAGAGGAACCTCACCTCTTCCAACAAGCCTACAACCTACAATAGCCTCAGTCTAGTATACCACTGCGCAACCAGCTCTGTCCTCACCTATTGTAACCTCACCCATTCCCTGTAGACTGTGAGCCCTCGCGGGCAGAGTCCTCTCTCCTCCTATACCAGTCTGTTTTGTACTGTTAATGATTGTTGTACGTATACCCTCTTTCACTTGTAAAGCGCCATGGAATAAATGGCGCTATAATAATAAATAATAATAATAATACTAAAAAAAAAAAAAAAAAAAATGCATTTTACATGAAGCCCATGGTATTCAATAGCCATCACTCTCCAGTCACAATCACATTGCCATGTAATGAATAAGGTACACAGCAAATGTGACTCTTATAGCAGTATAGTTCAAAAACGTACACAGAAAGCTGAGGTGAAAGTGGGGTTATATACAGCTCAGCAACTGAGCTCTGCAGCAGAGAAAACTTGATTCTATAATAACTGCTGCACTACAAAGTGATATATCGCTGGAATCAGGGTCTCTATCGTGACCTCATGGCTTTGTCAGATTACATAGCAAAAACCTGCTGACAGATTCCCTTTAAAGGGAACCAATCACCAGGATTTTCATATATAACTTAAAGCCAGTGCTATACTGGCACTATCAGGCTGATTATCTACAGACTTGTAGTGGTCAGCTCGAATGTATAGGTTTTCAAATCCAAGAACGTGAATTTTATAAAATCAGCAGCTTCTTGATTGGCATTTGCAGCGGAGCAGATAATCTCTGGGTGGATATTCATCTGGATTGCAAGCCCCTGTCTGTTTCTCCCTCTCTCTGTTCTCTATGCTAATTTTACTATTCACTAAGATGGCGTCAGAGTTGGCGCCTGCGCATAGCTCTTATCCCCGGTGTCATCTTTGTGAAGAACGTGTTATCCCCTGCTATTCTATTCTTGCAGCTGAGAGGGCGGCGCATGCACCCTTATCCTCTCGTTGTAACCGCGGGAGCGTGCGTGGTCACAACAGAAATGGAGACCGCCCCTGAAACAGCTCAACGGAAGACGAACAGGAGGAACAATCAGACTGCAGCGTGCCAGCGACATCGGATCACAAGGCACGGGGACAGGTGAGTTCACAATGGACTCACCGAACCCTGTGACATCAGTGTCGCTGTGCTGGCACAGTGTCTTGGTAGGCTACTTGCTGGCACGGTGTCCTCCGATCAGCTGTTTTCCATTTCTGTGGTGACGGCACGCGCTCCCGCGGTCACAACGAGAGCAAAAGATGTGAGGGTGCATGCGCCACTCTCAGCCACAAAAATAGAATAGCAGGGTTTCTTCACAAAGATGGCGCCGGAGAGAAGTGCTATGCGACAGGCGCCAACTCCGACGCCATCTTAGTGAATAGTAAAATTAGCATAGAGAACAGAAAGAGGGAGGAACAAGCGGCGGGAATCCAGATGACTACCCACCCATACATTATCTGCTCCGTTGCAGATGACAATCAAGAAGCTGCTGAATTTATAGACTTCACTTTCATGGATTTGAAAGCCTATATATCTGAGCTGACCACTACAGGTATATAGAGAATCAGCCTGATAGTGCCAGTATAGCATTGGCTTTAGGTTATATACGAAAATCCTGGTGATAGGTTACCTTTAAAAAGCCAAAACGGATAATGACTCAAAGAGGTATATTTTACAACTCCAAGTTTTAGAAGCAAAAAAAAAAAAATCATGAAAAAAAAACTACATTAAAATGCACAGCATTCCCCAACCTCACGGCACCCGTCAGGATGTAACCTAGCACAATGACCTGGGAGCAGATCTGACTGTTCTTCATTTACCGCTAATGTATAAACTAGATTGTGAGAATTTCTCCTCCTAATTAGGGCAGAGGTGACGATGTCCTTGTCCGGCCCAGCAGCGGCATCCACCGAAGAAACACTTGGCAGATATACTAATGTCTGTGCTGACAGAGCAGACAGCTACATATGGGAGCAAGTGGGGTTAACGAGCCCGGCCTGCATTCCCTCTACAGGGGGTGGGCAGATGTGAGGACATACCAGTAAAGGACCAGTTGAAGGGTCCCTTGGGGAGTAGCTTCCAGGATAATCATCGTCCTCCTCTTGGATTTGCTGGAATCCTCGTTTCAGTGTCACCTTCTCTTCCGTCACTAAAAAATAACAACAGAATCAAGTCAACACATGGTCAGTAACATACAGCAGCGAGCTCCAAAAGACCACCCCTACCCAGAGCAGATATCCTGGGACAGATTTCCAGTTCCTTCAGATACCAACCATAGAAGGCATCATCTTTGCCAAGATGTCATTCAATTGGGGTCGTTTCACAATGCTACTATATTCATGGTGGCACGTCCTGGGCAAAGATGGAATTTCTAGAAGACCACCAATAATTTGGGGAGAAGATAAAATCAGGGAAACTGCTACCGCTAGAGGACACGTCACCGGGTCAAAAGTGGCCAGATCTGCTCTCATTTTATTACAATTCCTCTCCTAAGTATTCTGCTTTTTAATTTTTGAAATGTGTCATACGGATCACCAAATTTGCCATTTTTGATGGTATTTTCCAAGTAGGCGTGGCTCACATCATTCTCTGGGGGTGTCTTTAGGCTGCTCAGCATTATTACACTATGTGCACGCCCCCTTGGTAAAGACAATATGGCGGATTTCATAAAAAATACTCATAAAATAACTTGGTGACACAACCTCTTTAAAGGATATATAGGAGGGTCTCAAGAATCCAGCATTTATGTTGTCCATACAATATGAAGATTACAATGCCGGTATGATACAGCAGTAACCGCTGGTCTTCAATATGGAGTGGGGGGGGGGTGCGGTGCTACACCAACACATTTTTAACAGAAGCCCGACAAAAAGGTTCTCCCATGGAAATTCTAGAAAAGATCCATCCAAAAGGATAGACACGTCTCCATTCACTCCCACATGGATGATGCGTTAGCCATCATTGTTCTGGTGAATATCCCAGAAATGGACATACCCGTTTAAAGCACCACTCCTCCAGATCCCGAAAAGTGAGAACGTTACGAGTCTCGGAAAATTATGACAAAAGTGCTATTCTTTTATTTTTTGACAAAATTTCTGATTTTTTTTTTTTGACCACTTAAATAAAACTATCCATGTTTTGTATCTACGTACTCGTATAGACCTGGGAAATCATAATGCCAGGTCAATTTTACTACATAGTGAACATGGTGAATAAAAAACCCAAAAAACAATTTTGGAATTGCATTTTTTTTCTATTTCACAGAACTGTTCCTGTTTTCCAGTACAATATGGGGCAGAATGAATGATGTTGTTCAAAAGTACAACTCGCCATGCAAAAATACAGACCCTTATATGGCTATATTGACAGAACAATATTGAAAAAAATAAAAAAAAAGTTATGGCTTTTTGAAAAAGGAGGAAAAAAAAACAAACAAAAAAATGGAAAAATCGCCAGGTGGTGAAGGGGTTAATAGCCGAGTAAAAGGAAGTTGACAGTATTTATCATCAAGTGTATCTGCATCCAGTAAACCCATTCCATCTGCTTCACCTCGGTGTGAAAATTACCCCAGATGTGCAGCAAAATAATAATTGCTCATTATTTTCACAGTAACACAATGTTGACATATTCTCATGAAAATACACAGGAATAATTACCAATCATTACTTTCACACCCGTACAACACTGACATAGCCATCGAGACTGCCGAATTGTCTGCCAAGTCGTGACACAACTGGAAGCCACGCTTAGAAAGTACGCTCAAAAAGGGAGACCTAGGCTACGCACTCGGCCCGATAAGACCATTTGGGCGTATTCTTGCCAATATCAACTAATCAGAGGCTAGGTTTCCACTTTTGGGCTCCTTTGTATATGAAGGATACACTCATATGAAAATGTTTGGGCACCCCTATTAATGTTACCCTTTTTTCTTTATAACAATTTGGGTTTTTGCAACAGCTATTTCAGTTTCATATATCTAATAACTAATATTTCTGGATTGAAATGAGGTTTATTGTACTAACAGAAAATGTGCAATCCGCATTTAAAACAAAATTTGACCGATGCAAAAGTATGGGCACCCTTATCAATTTCTTGATTTGAACACTCCTAACTACTTTTTACTGACTTACTGAAGCACTAAATTGGTTTTGTAACCTCCTTGAGCTTTGACCTTCATAGGCAGGTGTATCCAATCATGAGAAAAGGTATTTAAGGTGGCCACTTGCAAGTTGTTCTCCTATTTGAATCTCCTATGAAGAGTGGCATCATGGGCTCCTCAAAACAACTCTCAAATGATCTGAAAATAAGAATTATTCTTACCGTTAATTCGGTTTCTAGGACCTTCCACGACAGCATAGGAGGTTGTCTCTCCACGCCCTAATTGGGACAGGAAGCACAAGGTTTAAAAAGGACCCTCCCACCTCCCATAGCCAGTGTCTTACAAAGAACCCATAGCATATGAGAAGTACAAACACATCCAGGAATATCGAGGATAAGGGAGGGAATTACCTGCTGTCGTGGAAGGTCCTAGAAACCGAATTAACGGTAAGAATAATTCTTATTTCTCTAGTCCCTTCCACGACAGCATAGGAGGAATACCAACGAATTGATACCTAGGGGGGACCACAGCCTGCAGGACCTTCCTGCCAAAAGCCAAATCCCTGTTGGAATCCAGATCCAAACGATAATGCTTCGTGAAAAGTATGGAGGGAAGACCACGTAGCCGCCTTGCAGATCTGCTCAGGAGAAGCCCCTGCCTGTTCAGCCCAGGAGACAGAGGTAGCCCTGGTGGAGTGCGCCGTAAATCCGGTAGGCGGAGAGAGATGCTGAGCGAGGTAGGCGTCTCTAATGGCCCGCACAATCCAGTTGGCGACGGTACTCTTAGCCACCTTCCTGCCCTTATTTCGACCAAAGGGCTGGATGAATAGGTTATGATCAAGACGCCAAGGTGCAGTAACATCCAGGTAGTGCAACACTGTCCGACGAACGTCCAAAGAATGAAACACTTCCTCACCCGGAGTCCTAGGATGCTGACAGAAGGAAGGCAGGATGATGGACTGAGAACAGTGAAAATCCGAAACCACCTTGGGAAGGAAGGAAGGGTCCAGCTGAAAGACAATGCTGTCATCTCTGACGGTCAGGTAAGGCTCCCGAATAGATAATGCTTGAAGTTCCCCGACTCTACGAGCAGACGTAATAGCCACGAGAAAGGCAGTCTTGTGAGAAAGAGAACGGATGTTACAGGAGGACAGCGGCTCAAAGGGTGACTGAGATAGTCCGGTAAGGACCACATTGAGATCCCAGCGAGGCGTCAGGACCCTCTGACGCGGACAGAGCCTACTAGCGGACACAAAAAAACGGCGGATCCAGCGATGATCTGCCAGAGCCGTGTCAAAGACTGCACTGAGTGCCGAGACCTGAACCTTCAGGGTGCTAGGCCGAAGGCCTAGGTCCAATCCACTCTGGAGGAAGTCTAGAATCTGCGCAACATTAGGCCGGAGCGGGTCAGGAGGCAGAGAACCACACCAGGAGGAAAATCTCATCCAGATTTTATTGTAAATACTATTAGTCACTGGTTTACGGTTTTTCTGTAGAGTAGCCACAACTTTGTCAGAAAGTCCCTGGGCCTTCAGTGCCCGGGCCTCAGAAGCCAGGCAGCCAATTTGAGTTTCTGGGGATCCGGATGGAAAATCGGACCCTGGGATAGTAAACTGGGGTCTGAACCCAGGAGGACCGGTCAGTCTATCCCGAGCGTCAGGATCAGGCTGTACCAACTCCTCCGAGGCCACAGAGGGGCTACCAGGATAGTTGTGGCCCCGTCGTCTCTGATCTTCCTCAGGGTCCGTGCGAGAAGAGGAAGTGGGGGGAAAGCGTAGGCGAGGCAAAAGGACCAATCGTGGCAGAAGGCGTCCACCCCCAACGCCTTGTCTCGAGGGTTCAGGGAGAAATATGTTGCGACCTTGCGATTTCCTGCCGAAACAAAGAGGTCCACCTCTGGAGTACCCCACCTTGCCACCAGAGAGCAGAACACCGCTTGATCCAGACTCCATTCCCCCGGATGAACATCCCGACGACTCAGGAAATCTGCCTGAAGGTTTAGTGAGCCCTTTAGATGGACTGCAGAAAGGGATAGCAGGGATTGTTCCGCCCAGTGGAAGATCCGGGAGGACACAGACTTCAGGGTGCCTGATCGTGTACTGCCCTGATGGCGGAGATGTGCCACTGTGGTGACATTGTCCGAATAGACCAGGACGTGAGAGTCCCGGACGAGATCCAGAGCCGCAAGGAGGGCTTCCCTGACTGCCCTGAGCTCCCGGTAATTGGAGGATTGGGAGCTGACATAAGGACTCCAGACCCCCTGAAATGGGGAGTTTGCCACCATAGCACCCCATCCCCGCAGGCTGGCATCGGTTGTCAGTGTAACCAGGGGTGCCTGAGTCCAGGCAACCCCCACCTGCAGGTTGTTGGGCCGCAGCCACCAGAGAAGGGATGAGGAGACGGTCCCCGAGAGGCGAAACCGTCTGTTCAGGGAGGACGAGAGTCTGTCCCAATGCGCCAGGATATGATCCTGGAGACACCGAGAATGGGCCTGAGCCCACCTGACTGAGGGAATGCAGGACGTCATAGAACCCAGAGCCGACATAGCTGCTCGAAGGGTCGGGCGAGCCTGACGGCGAAGCTTTGAGATTTTGGCTAGCAGGGCCATCCTGTGGCCCTCCGGGAGAAAGGATGCCTGCCTGTCGGAGTCCAGCAGCACTCCGAGAAACTGCCGAGTGGAGGAGGGGTGCAACTGTGATTTTTTGAGATTGGGAATCCATCCCAAGGACCAAAGGATTCCCAAAGACTTCTCCACATGGCTCCGGAGGGTCTGAGCGGAGGGAGCCACGAGAAGAAAGTCGTCCAAATATGGAACCAGACAGATACCCTGCAATCGTATGAAGGCGACAACCTCTGCCATGATCTTTGAAAAGATCCTTGGAGCCGAGGAGATCCCGAAGGGAAGTACATTGAATTGGAAATGAAGCACTTCCTCCCCGTGTAGAACCGCAAACTTGAGGTATTGCCTGTGACCCGGATGGATGGGCACATGGAAGTAGGCATCCTTCAGATCTATGGAGGCCATCTGGTGGTGCAGACCTATCAGGGGAATAGCCGATTTCACGGACTCCACCTTGAACCGCCGGTACTTGACCTGCCGGTTGAGACGCCGTAGATTGATGATAATCCGGACGTCGCCAGACGGCTTTCTGACAAGGAAGAGACGGGAGTAGTGGCCTATCCCTTCTTCCTGACTCGGGACTGGGGAAACGACCCCCGAGTGCATTAGCTCCTGAATCTTTGCGTACAGTAGAGCCTGGGAACCCTGCGACGCCAGAGCCATGACTCGGAGACCCGGAAGAGGGGGGGGGAGATGAATTCTATTAAGAGACCTTCTGAGACGATCTTCAGAACCCATTGGCAGGAGGTGATGGACCGCCACTGGGGAAGAAACGCCGAGAGTCGTCCCCCCACCCGAGCCGAGTCACTGTTTGTCCTGCTGAGGACGTTGTTGATGGGGAGGGATGAGGATGTTTCTCCCTCTACCCTTAGGATAGCTCCACCGGCCCGCCTTCCCTTTCCCTCTGGGCTGGGAGGCCTGAGGCATCGAGGGACGAAAGGACCGCTTCCTGGGGGGTCTAGGATCAGGTAAGGCCTTACGATCATTCGCCTTGTCCAGAATATCATCCAGGGCAGGCCCAAACACCAAATCCCCTTTAAACGGAAGGGAGCAAAGTCTCATTTTGGAGGTGGAGTCTCCACTCCAGGCCTTAAGCCAGAGGGCACGTCTGGCAGAGTTAGATAGAACCGAGGTCCTGGCCGCCAGGCGGACTGATTCCACCGAGGTATCTGCCAAAAAACTGGTAGCCTTCCTAAGTAAGGGAAGAGATTCCAGCAACTCATCCCGAGGGGTACCCTGGGAAATATGAGCCTCCAACTAGTTTAACCACCTAAGTAGGGACCGGGACACACAAGTGGAGGCAATGTTGGCCTGAATGGTAGAAGACGATGCCTCCCAGGATCGCTTCATGAGTCCCTCTACCTTCCTATCCATCTGATCTCTAAGTTGGGAAGTATCTTCAAAGGGAAGCGCCGTTTGTTTAGCTACCCTAGCCACCTGTACATCTACTTTGGGGACCTCCCAATGTAACCCAGAAGTTTCCAGAGGAAACCGGCGTCTGGGGTCACTCCGGAACCGCCTCTCAGGAAATTCCCATTCCTGAGAGACAATATCCAGAATATTGGCATGAACCGGAAACCCTAATTGTTTGATGGTTTTCAGGCCAGCAAACATTTCATCCTGGATAGAGGGAAGAGACTGCACTTCCTCTAACCCCATAGTACTCCGAACCGCCCCAATAAGATCCCCCAAATCTTCTGAGGGAAAATGGAAGGACTGGTCAGACCTCCCGGAGGAAGAACCTTCATCGGGACCCTCCGAGGCGGAATCAGCATCCTCATGATCAGACGGGGCTGACTGGAGTTTCCTTTTCTTTGGGGAAGAGGGGCCAGGAGCAGGGAGGGAGGCTAGTGAGGCCTGAATCTCCTGTTTCATCATGGACCGCAGCTCGTCTACCAGGGACGGTTGTTCAGCCCTAATAATCAGGTCCGTACACTGTTGGCAAAGCTTCTTATCCCAGACTGCAGGTAGCTTTTTTACACAGACTGGACACTTTTTTATCTTTTCAGTCCGTTCATAGCGGTCAGGCTTATCCGGTTTATCGGACTTCTCAGACTTCTCTGACTTTTCATTTTTGTCAAATTTCTTAGTGGCCTTGTCCTCCTGGAAAACACAGACCAGAAAGAGCTATAAATATCCGCCTGAGGCCTATGCATGAGGGACCACCCCCCTCCGTACTTACTGTGGCAGGGGGAACACTGGGCTCTGCAGATGCAGCTGCAGGGGAAGACATGTCAGGGAGCACAGCAGAAATCCTTACCATGAATCTGAAAGTCTTCAAGGCAGCCCTTATGCAGAAGGGCCTGCCCCCCCAGTGACAGGGAACGTTCCCCGCCTCCTGCATCCGGTCCCTGACAGGCCGTGGCAGCGTCGGCGTGTCCTCCACGCTGCCTCCGCGACCGGAAGTGCCCAAACAGGAAGTTCGCTAGACCAGAAGTCCCGTCCGCGGTAGCACTTCCGGATCGCCCAGCAGCGTGCATGCAGGAAGCGGCCGGCGGCTCAGGGACGACGCCGGCCGGGGAGCTACACAGCCTGCATCACCCCAGAGGAGTTCCGGAAGGCTGGAGCAGCGGTCCCCCACAGCGTGAGGGAACAGTAGGGGAGGAGCGGCGAAGGCCCGACCGATACTGCCCGGCTTAAGGTAGGGAAAAAAAAAAAAAAATATATACTGTAGTTCGCCGGCCACCACAGCATAGGAGAAAAAGAAAACCTCTCCATGCCCCATGGGGACAGGAAAGACACTGGCTATGGGAGGTGGGAGGGTCCTTTTAAACCTCTTGTGCTTCCTGTCCCAATTAGGGCGTGGAGAGACAACCTCCTATGCTGTCGTGGAAGGGACTAGAGAAACAAAGATTATTCAACATAGTTGTTCAGGGGAAGGATACAAAAATTGTCTCAGAGATTTAAACTGTCGTTTAAACTGTAAGGAACATAGTAACGAAATGGAAGAACACAGGTACAGTTCTTGTTAAGCCCAGAAGTGGCAGGCCAAGAAAAATATCAGAAAGGCAGAGAAGAAGAATGGTGAGAACAGTCAAGGACAATCCACAGACCACCTCCAAAGACCTGCAGCATCATCTTGCTGCACATGGTGTCAATGTGCATCGGTCAACAATACAGCGCACGTTGCACAAGGAGAAGCTGTATGGGAGAGTGATGCGAAAGAAGCCGTTTCTGCAAGCACGCCACAGTCGCCTGAGGTATGCAAAAGCACATTTGGACAAGTCAGTTACATTTTGGAAGAAGGTCCTGTGGACTGATGAAACAAAGATTGAGTTGTTTGGTCATACAAAAAGGCGTTATGCATGGAGGCAAAAAAAACCACGGCATTCCAAGAAAATACTTGCTACCCACAGTAAAATTTGGTGGAGGTTCCATCATGCTTTGGGGCTGTGCGGCCAATGCCGGCATCGGGAATCTTGTTAAAGTTGAGGGTCGCATGGATTCAACTCAGTATCAGCAGATTCTTGACAATAATGTGCAAGAATTAGTGACGAAATTGAAGTTACGCAGGGGATGGATATTTCAGCAAGACAATGATCCAAAACACCCCTCCAAATCTACTCAGGCATTCATGCAGAGGAACAATTACAATGTTCTGGAATGGCCATCGCAGTCCCCAGACTTGAATATCATTGAAAATCTGTGGGATGATTTGAAGCGTGTTGTCCATGCTCGGCGACCATCAAACTTAACTGAACTGGAATTGTTTTGTAAACAGGAATGGTCAAATATAGCTTCATCCAGGATCTAAGAACTCATTAAAAGCTACAGGAAGCGACTAGAGGCTGTTATTTTTGCAAAAGGAGGATCTACAAAATATTAATGTCACTTTTATGTTGAGGTGCCCATACTTTTGCACCGGTCAAATTTTGTTTAAATGTGGATTGCACATTTTCTTTTAGTACAATAAACCTCATTTCAATCCAGAAATATTACTGAGTCCATCAGTTATTAGATATATGAAACTGAAATAGCTGTTGCAAAAACCCAAATTGTTATAAAGAAAAAAGGTTAACATTAATAGGGGTGCCCAAACTTTTTCATATGACTGTATAACTTCAGTGGGTTACAAAAGAAAACAGACGAAAAAAATTAAGGGAACGCATGGACTACAGTACTACAATTCTATATAATATGTGTCTATATATATGTGTATACGGTATATTATATATATTTTCTCTCATCATATATCTGAGGAAAATATTTTTGGGAATTTATTGTGCATTTTTTTCCCCTGTAACTTGGCATCAATAATAGCCCCAGTTACAAGGGAAAACTGTCCTATATAGCGAGAGATCTTACTGGCAGGGCTGATCTGTGTATGGTAGTACCCAACAGACAACCAATGACCATGTGATCGATGGGTCCAGTAGAAGCATTGGTAATGTAGGTGCTTCTATTTAACACATAGTGCTCACTGGTTGCTACAAGCATGGAAAATATAAGACAGAAGTAGTAATAAACCACCTCTGTCTTCTCTTCAGAGTCCTGGATTGCAGCTGCAAATTTATTCTCATAGTGTAAATTTACACTAAGGGTCAATTGATACTGCCTTAATAGGGTTTTTTCTGTTCCTCTGGACCTAAACTATACCAGAAAATGTTAGCAGATAATCCAGCATCTAATAATGACAGAAACTGGGTTGATGCCAGATTACCGGACATCCATAGAAAAGCTGACTTGCTATACTTTGTATATATTTCATCATATATGTACACTACCGTGATGTCTAGTGTGCTTTATGTAGACATGAACAGTTCCATATTGCAGTGAAGTATGGATACAATGGTATAGTATTCTTTCTATTGTATTTTTTAGATTAAATTACACATCCATTTCATATCGCTTTTATTAAAACAATAATTTCCCCGATACAAAAGTAGAATTAAAAAAAATCAATCAGCAAAATGATATCGTGGACAGCGGGCCGAGTTGTAGAGGAGATTAAATTCACATTAACGCGTCCCGGGAGAACTCAGTGAAATGCTTCCTAATATGAAGAGATTCCTGGAAGAAATGGATTCTCAGGCGCTAATTTCCCTGTACACCTTTAAGCTCATTTACGGGAATAAAGAGAGGGAGCCCCCATTAATCTCCTCGGCAGTCATTCTGCTCTCATCATTATGGGACAGTGCAAGATCAGCTGCTAAAAGCTTCCCAGAGCTGAGCGGCCGTCTACTGAACAGCAGGAGGACGCCGCGCTCTCTCCATCACAGAGGCCTACCTGAACGATGAGCCCGCTAATTATACCAGCTATAAAATACCGGCAGGGAACACAATGCGTGACTAACCCCCGAGTCACTGCCTTTACACACACTGTACCCGAGAACGCAGTTATTTCTTTTGCCCTGTGGATAGGACCTGACAGCACAAATTAAATCAGTGAAAATCCGAGGATATATACCTTTTTCTTCAAAGTGCAGATAGAATCTGAATAGGGATTTTGCAACAGATACATTAGTGGCCTGCCCCGTTTCCAAAAACTGCACCGTGTGAGAATTACCATTTTCTATATTGGTTAAGTTGTCGAAAATTACCCGTATGATATTCAGGCGCTTTCATTCAAAAAAGCTCTTTAATCAGTTTTCTTTTCAAGTCAATGGGAAATGCATACAGAATGCTAGGGGCAATGAAGAAACGGAGGAGGCGGGGGGAGAGGCGAGAAAGTAGAATGCGCGCTTCCTCAAAGTCCTCGATTTCAAAATGTAAAAAAGGCTAAAAAAAGAAAATTAAAGCCTTTATAATCACAATTGACTTCACAGACTACTTAAAGGAGACGTACTAGAAGAAATGTATACACCGATCTTAGAGAAGACCTGTCACGTGCCATAAATATGGGAGTTTGTTTGCTTTTTACTTAATATTAATGCTGCTATGTTCCAGAATCTGGCACAGTTTTTCTCCAGATTCTGGCCCCCTCCATTACTAAAATATGACACCCTTTTTCCTGTATGGACAGAAAAGCTATACATTTTTAACGGAGTGAGTGTGGTCTTAAAGGGAACCCGTCACTACATTTTTGGCATATACGGTAAGCTGCGACCACCACCACCGGGCTCTTATATCCAGCATTCTAACATCTATATATATAATTTCCTTATTCTGTCTGTCTGTCTTGCTCCAAAATTGTGTCCTTACGGTGACAAGCGTCTGATTGGCCGCTGCCTCGGCCTGGCCCCGCCCCCCCCGCACGGATTGGCCGCTCGCCCCGGCCCTCCGCACGCATCGCCAGACATAACCTGCGCTGCTGGGATTGTGACGGAGCCGGTGAACGCTGGTAACCATTATACACATCGGTTAACTAAGGTCCCTTAGTTACCCGATGTGTATCATAGTTACCAGCATACACCGGCTCCGTCACGATCCCAGCAGCGCCAGACATAACCTAGAGATGCTGGGATCGTGACGGAGCCGGTGAACGCTGGTAACCATTATACACATCGGGTAACTAAGGTCCCTTAGTTACCCGATGTGTATCATAGTTACCAGCATACACCGGCTCCGTCACGATCCCAGCAGTGCCAGACATAACCTAGCGATGCTGGGATCGTGACGGAGCCGGTGAACGCTGGTAACCATTATACACATCGGGTAACTAAGGTCCCTTAGTTACCCGATGTGTATCATAGTTACCAGCATACACCGGCTGCGTCACGATCCCAGCAGCGCCACACATACCCTTGCGATGCTGGGATCGTGACGGAGCCGGTGAACGCTGGTAACTATTTTACACATCGGTAACCCTTAGTTACCCGATGTGTATCATAGTTACCAGCGTACACTGGCTCCCGGTACACATGTGCAGGGAGACGGCATTATACTCCTCTCCCCCCAGGACTACTCCTCCTATTATAGTCCTCCTATTATACTCCTCTCTGAGTATAATAGTAGAACTATTATAGCATGGGGGATGGAGCACGATGGGGAGTGCGCAGCATGGGGGATGTAGCACGATGGGGGGTGCGCAGCATGGGGGATGGAACACGATGGGGGGGGTAAGCAGCATGGGGGATGGAGCACGATGGGGAGTGCGCAGCATGGGGGATGGAGCACGATGGGGAGTGCGCAGCATGGGGGATGGAGCACGATGGGGAGTGCGCAGCATGGGGGATGAAGCACGATGGGGGGTGCGCAGCATGGGGGATGGAGCACGATGGGGGTGCGCAGCATGGGGGATGTAGCACGATGGGGGGTGCGCAGCATGGGGGATGGAGCACGATGGGGGGTGCGCAGCATGGGGGATGGAGCACGATGGGGGGTGCGCAGCATGGGGGATGTAGCACGATGGGGGGTGCGCAGCATGGGGGATGGAGCACGATGGGGAGTGCGCAGCATGGGGGATGGAGCACGATGGGGGGTGCGCAGAATGGGGGATGGAGCACGATGGGGGGTGCGCAGCATGGGGGATGTAGCACGATGGGGAGTGCGCAGCATGGGGGATGGAGCACGATGGGGGGTGCGCAGCATGGGGGATGGAGCACGATGGGGGGTGCACACCTCCCCCCACTGCACACATATATAACAGAAATCATACATTAACTACACAATACATAAATTCTAGAATGCCCGATGCGTAGAATCGGGCCACCTTCTAGTACTGTATATAAGAGCACAGACCGCTGTGACAACATAAAAAACACTTTACAATACTCACCTAATAGTCGCGCGGTGGGCCTAATGGGCCTCTCCGTTGTCCGGTGCCGGCTCTTTCGGTCATCTTTGTGCTCCTTCTTCTCTAGCTGCGGTGCATGACGGGTCCGATGTCATACACACTCGCCGGCATTCAGGTCCTGAGAAGGGCAGATGAAAGTATTGTAGTGCGCCTGCGCGCGACTGGCGAGTGTGTAGGACGCGTCATGCACACAGGCTTCAGAAGGACGCCGAAGATGACCGGAATAGGAGCCGCCGGCACCAGAGAACGGAGACACCCATTAGGCCCACCGAGCGACCGTTAGGTAAGTATTATAAAGTGTTTTTTATGTTCTCACAGCAGCCTGGGCTCTTATATACAGCATGTTAGAGTGCTGTATATAAGAGCCCGGTGGTGGTGGCCGCAGCTAATAGGGTAAAAAAGTGATGACAGATTCCCTTTAAAGGGAACCTGTCAGGTCCAATATGCACCAGAACCACGAGCAGTTCTGGGTGTATATTGCTAATCCCTGCCTAACCGTCCCTGTATACACTAGCATAGATAAAGGGATCTTTTGAAAAAGTATTTCTAAAGACCTTTTATCGTATGCTAATGAGCGTGGGGACTAGTCCCCTGGACATTAGCTCCCCTTGCCAGTCGCCCCCATTAAAATGTTAGTACGCTCCTGTGGGAGTGCTAACATGCTAATGAACGTGCAGCGTCACAGGATGATCTCACTAACCTCTCCACCGCCATCGCGTCAGACGCTGTATTTCGGCTCAGTGCGCTTGACCCCAGAGTTCCGGTCATGTACACTATGAAGCCGGATGTACACATCCTGGCTTCAAATTGAAGTAGTGAGCATGACCAAACTCCGGGGTCATGCGCACTGAGCTGAAATCCAGTGTCGGGCGACGATGGCAGCGGAGAGGTGAGTGATCATCCTCTGATGCTGCGCATTCATTAACATGTTAGCACAACCACAGAGGCGTACTAACATGCTAATGAGGGGCGACTAGCAATGGAAGCAACACCCATGGGACTAGTCCCCTGTGCTCATTAGCATACGATAAAAGATCTTTATAAATACTTTTTCTAAAGATCTCTTTATCTATGCTAGTGTATACAGGGACAGTTAGGCAGGGATTAGCAATATGCGCCCAGAACTGCTCGTGGTTCTGGTGCGTATTGGACCCGACAGGTTCCCTTTAAACACTTCTGCATACGCGTCTTGAGGACCATGCCCACTTGGCATAAGAGAGCACGTCTCTGTATAGTCAGACACGGCCATTATACAGTACATGACAGGGGCACATATATAAGATTATCTCAGCACAGGAACATTTTTAAACACATCCAATTGTGGAAATTATTATTATTCCAAGATCTATTGATTAAAATGAACTTTGTGGGGAAAAAAAAAACTTTAATTCTGCTCAATATTAAGTGATCATATTAAACAAATTATTATTTTATATTAATATTGAGCAGAATAAATTTCAGTCTATTGGATCAGCTTCCTCAACTGTTAGTCTCTCATGAGACCACCTTGGGAAAATAAATTGCCCACCTGTAGGCTACTGTGCTATGAGACATGGCCGAGGTAAGGAGGCTGAACCCGACTGTGGAGACACGGGGCTAAGTGGGTGCTCTCGTCCACTAAAACCCGCCGCCTTTAGAAAGACAGCGTGGCTCAGGGCTCATCCCAACTGAACGCCGGCCTCCTTAACCGTGGGCGTAACACTACTCAGACAACACAGGGTGAGGGAATCACAATAATTAGACTTTATTGGATCCCCAAACAATTAACGGCACATAACACATAACCAGCAAAACACACAAATGTAACAGGCAACAGAGTCTCACCCTTCCGCTGGCTCACCAGGGATTTAGAATGTCCATGCCTCACAGGTTCCAGGGCTACTTACTCCAATCCAGCAGCACCCCGCTTTCGGCGGGCACCCACCGTGACTGGAATAACGCCAGATTTAGGAAGCTGTGTGAGGTCTGTAAAGTCTGTAGCCAGGTGACCGGATTGTCCCAACCTGAATGTCCTCCTTAGGTAGTCCTGATATGATGTTACAATCCTGGCAGCCGGAGTCGAAATCCCTAGGCTGTGGATATGGTCTCCAACCGGAACCGGAGTCCCTAGATTGAAGCCATAAGATATCCTGATCCTCTAGTCAGCTCCAAAGAGCTTAGACTGGATCCATCAGCATCCATCAACCTTCAACAACCCTGGTGGCTTAAAGAAGTCCCTTTTATAGCCATAACCTTCCCTTAGGATACACTGCGTCCTCATCAATTGGTTGGACAAGATTGCTTCTCCCATTGGATGAATTTCAAGCTGCATGGATAATGTTCATTTAAATGATGTGCATAGAAAGACTCAGTATATCTACATGGAGTCGGAAAGTCACCGACTAGACAATGGCTACTAAGGTAATTACATTATTAATACACAACTACAATACAATGGTTACTGGACATGTCTGGAGAACAATACGTTTGGCTTTCAGTGGCCAACACAATTACATTGAGTCAACAAGAGTCTTGTAAAAACAATGAGGGACTTCTCCCCCGTCTATAGACAATCTATCATGCCGTCTGGCTGGATTTTAAGAAACTTTAACCCATGAGAGTCCATGTCGTCACATTGTTGAAGCCTATCATGTCTGGCTAATATTAAGAAGGGGGAGGAATGTGACGACATGGACTCTCATGGGTTAAAGTTTCTTAAAATCCAGCCAGACAGCATGATAGATTGTCTATAGACGGGGGAGAAGTCCCTCATTGTTTTTACAAGACTCTTGTTGACTCAATGTAATTGTGTTGGCCACTGAAAGCCAAACGTATTGTTCTCCAGACATTTCCAGTAACCATTGTATTGTAGTTGTGTATTAATAATGTAATTGCCTTAGTAGCCATTGTCTAGTCGGTGACTTGCCGACTCCATGTAGATATACTGAGTCTTTCTATGCACATCATTTAAATGAACATTATCCATGCAGCTTGAAATTCATCCAATGGGAGAAGCAATCTTGTCCAACCAATTGATGAGGACGCAGTGTATCCTAAGGGAAGGTTATGGCTATAAAAGGGACTTCTTTAAGCCACCAGGGTTGTTGAAGGTTGATGGATGCTGATGGATCCAGTCTAAGCTCTTTGGAGCTGACTAGAGGATCAGGATATCTTATGGCTTCAATCTAGGGACTCCGGTTCCGGTTGGAGACCATATCCACAGCCTAGGGATTTCGACTCCGGCTGCCAGGATTGTAACATCATATCAGGACTACCTAAGGAGGACATTCAGGTTGGGACAATCCGGTCACCTGGCTACAGACTTTACAGACCTCACACAGCTTCCTAAATCTGGCGTTATTCCAGTCACGGTGGGTGCCCGCCGAAAGCGGGGTGCTGCTGGATTGGAGTAAGTAGACCTGGAACCTGTGAGGCATGGACATTCTAAATCCCTGGTGAGCCAGCGGAAGGGTGAGACTCTGTTGCCTGTTACATTTGTGTGTTTTGCTGGTTATGTGTTATGTGCCGTTAATTGTTTGGGGATCCAATAAAGTCTAATTATTGTGATTCCCTCACCCTGTGTTGTCTGAGTAGTGTTACGCCCATAGTTAAGGAGGCCGGCGTTCAGTTGGGATGAGCCCTGAGCCACGCTGTCTTTCTAAAGGCGGCGGGTTTTAGTGGACGAGAGCATCCACTGAGCCCCGTGTCTCCACAATTGGTGGCAGCAGTGGGATATGAACCCACGCCTCCAAAGAGACTGGAGAAACAATACATCTGGCTTTCAGTGGCCAACACAATTACATGAGTCAACAAGAGTCTTGTAGAAACAATGAGGGACTTATCCCCCGTCTATAAACAATCTATCATCCTGTCTGGCTGAATGTTAAGAAACTTTAACCCATGAGAGTCCATGTCGTCACACCGACCACCACTGGACAAGACACAGAAGTACAAGGTAGGTATTCAGTGCTCAGACATGGCCGAGGTCAGGAGGGCTGAAACCCGGCCACCAATGGACAAGACACAGAAGTACAAGGGGTTTAGAGCTCAGACATGGCCAAGGTAAGGAGGCTGAACCAGACCACCACTGAACAAGACACAGAAGTACAAGGTATTCAGTGCTCAGAGACATGGCTGAGGTAAGGAGGCTGAACCTGACCACCACTGGACAAGACACAGAAGTACAAGGTGTTCAGTGCTCAGACATGGCCGAGGTCAGGAGGGCTGAAACCCGGCCACCAATGGACAAGACACAGAAGTACAAGGTGTTCAGTGCTCAGACATGGCCGAGGGTAAGGAGGCTAAACCTGACCACCAATCGACAAGGCACAGAAGTACAAGGTGTTCAGTGCTCAGAGATATGGCTGAGGTAAGGAGGCTGAACCTGACCATCACTGAACAAGACACAGAAGTACAAGGTGGTCAGTGCTCAGAGATATGGCTGAGGTAAGGAGGCTGAACCTGACCATCACTGAACAAGACACATAAGTACAAGGTGGTCAGTGCTCAAACATGGCCGAGGTAAGGAGGCTGAACCTGACCATCACTGAACAAGACACAGAAGTACAAGGTGGTCAGTGCTCAGACATGGCTGAAACCCGGCCACCACTGGACAAGACAAAGAAGTACAAGGTGTTCAGAGCTCAGAAATGGCCGAGGTGAGGAGGGCTGAAACCAACCATCACTGAACAAGACACAGAAGTACAAGGTATTCAGTGCTCAGAGACATGGCCGAGGTAAGGAGGGTTGAAACCTGACAACTATGATTGGAGAAATGAAACTAAAGACTCCATATTGTTTGTTGTGGGTATAACAAAGTCGCCATTTTCACAAAACATGTAAAAAATGCACACTATAACCTGTCAGGAACTGTCCGCAGATTAACCCTAACAGGAATGTAAGGCTTAGTGACAACTGCTCTTCTGGGGTTCACTCTGTCCTCAGTATGTGACCATAGTACAGGAGGTCACAGGACATTGCTCAAGTCAGGACCAGTTGTCCAAGCAGCTGTTCCATGTAGCCGGACATGCAGGGGTGTGAGCGGGGGAGCGATTATCTGCTAAATTTAGTCATATAGCGCATTCCTCGCTGGTACATTCAGATGCAGAATATATATATATTGGTCAGACCGCTCCCCCACACTTTCCAGCGATGTGTCCACGAAGGAACGCTACTAAGTGGGAGGTGGAATACTTCTGTGTGGGCGAGAACAAGCCAAGATTACACTCTGCAGTGCAAATACAGGTCTTAAAGGAGCACTGCACATGCCTTACCATATTTATTTCCTACCATTACAACCTTAGGCCTTGACAACTCCATTATCACTTCAGCCACTGCAGTAGCCATTGTCTAAATGGCAGGCGTAATTTATTATAAGCGTAAAAAAGAAAAGCTTATTGTTGCCCAGAAGCTTTTGCTGTGACAAAATGAAGGCCACACCGATCGTTGCTATGGGAAACAGAGACATTTACTTTTTGACACTTTTCAGCAATCTGCCCCAGTGCTTATTCGGCATTGTTCTATAACTTTCTGAACTTTTAATAACAAGACTAATTTTTTTTTTTATCTGAAAATTTTATTATCTACAATATACAACATCATTTGTAGACCCCTTACTGACCCCAATATGCTTTTTAACAGCAGTCATTGATAGTCTACATTCCGCAGAGTCACGTTTTTAAGGCCAAATAAGACTGTTCTGCAAGCAGGGGGTTTTAATTGACTAGAAGGGCTCGAGAAGATTATGGCAGCCCTGGCTATCCGTAAGAAGCAGGTTCGTGCTCTCCCGCAGCTCCCGCATACACTCTCATTTGTAATTTTGTGAGACGAGAGACCGGGACCTGCTAGGAGTGCTGCCCCACTGATCGCCACTGCACAGATGACGTCCAGTCCATGCCAGAGACTATTGACCTGGAATATGGATCAAAGTTGTGCAACGCAATCTGCTCATCTTTACTGGGAATTATAGGGCAATAAGTTTAACCTCATTTGTTGGCAAAATCAAGGGGGTGCGGCTTTATGAAGGATCAGTCTCATTGATACCCATCTGATCGGATTCTATGAGAAAGAAAATTCAAGACTGGACCAGAGTAAGGTTGTCAATATTGAGTATATGGACTTTTCAAATGCATTCGATAGAATATCACATAAACAGTTGGTACATAAAGTGAAAGCAATGGGGCTACAAAAAAAATGTGTAATTGCGTTAACAAATGGCTCTATGATACGAAATTCTGAGTCAAAATAAACAGTGGAATACCACAAGAGTCGGTATTGGGCCTCTTCCTTTTGCTTATATTTATTAAATAATCTTGTCGAGGGAAGACCGTAGAATTTCAAAATTTGCAGATTATGTTAATCTCTTGCAAGCAAATTAACAAACAATAGAAAATTATTTACTATTACAGATGGATTCGGGGAAAGCAGGATGTTTGGGCCAAGAAATGGAAATTGACACTAAATATAGATAAATATAATATCATGAATTTGTGTTAAAGAAACAAAGTGTAAAATTATGTACTAAATAGTAAAACACTGAGTAAAACAGTCACTGAAAAAGTGTGAAGTGTGTGGGTGGAAAACAATTTCAACTTTAGTGACTAGAGCCAAGCACATAAATTCATGGGATGCATTAACCCCTTCCCGACCATGGACGGAAAGATCAGTCATGGTGCCCTGGGCCTTAAAGACCAAGGACGGATCTTTCCGTCATGGCGGAATCGCGGCACCGGAGCCTCCGGTGATTGCAATCGGGTAACACAAACCACAGATTCGGGGAGGAGGGGACCTGTACCTGACCTCAGGAGGGGTCGTGCCTCCTCCCCGGACCTACGGAGGCTGTGATTGGCTGACGAACGCCGCTCAACCAATCACAGCCACTGTAATGTTCCAGCCATTTAAAGTGACTGAAACATTGAAATCCAGCCCTGGCCAGTGCAGCTATAGCACTGGCCATTGGCTGGAGCTGGGTGACCTCACTGGATCACCCTCCCCCAGCGCAAGTAGCTCTGATTGGAGAGATCAGCCTTGTGACCGATCTCTCCAATCACAGTGGACCTGTTGCCGGTGACCGCCCCCATCAGCTTCACTTGTCGGCCCTGCAGCACGCCAGCACAGTGAGTGTATACAGTGCAATGGCAGGGCGACAAGATCCGGTCCCATGCTGTTATGTGACAGGAGCATGGGACCCGGAAGTTGCCGCGCTGCCATTGCACTGTATGAAACCGGCGAAAAGCCTCCCGATCCGCCGCCGCCCTCCATCTGCCACAGTGCCACCGCTCCCCCCGATCTGCTGCCCTGCCCTTTTCCCTCGTGATCGGCTGCTCGTCCCCTCACCTCCGTGATGTGCTGCCAGCCCCCTCCACTCGTGATCGGCTGCCCGCTTCCTACTCCCTTATGTGCTGCCCGGCCCCGCTCCCTCTCCTCCGTTATGTGCTGCCCGGCCCCGCTCCCTCTCCTCCGTTATGTGCTGCCCGGCCCCGCCCCTCCGTTATGTACTGCCCGGCCCCGCCCCTCCGTTATGTACTGCCCGGCCCCGCCCCTCCGTTATGTGCTGCCCGGCCCCGCCCCTCCGTTATGTGCTGCCCGGCCCCGCCCCTCCGTTATGTGCTGCCCGGCCCCGCCCCTCCGTTATGTGCTGCCCGGCCCCGCCCCTCCGTTATGTGCTGCCCGGCCCCGCCCCTCCGTTATGTGCTGCCCGGCCCCGCCCCTCCGTTATGTGCTGCCCGGCCCCGCCGTTATGTGCTGCCCGGCCCCGCCCCTCCGTTATGTGCTGCCCGGCCCCGCCCCTCCGTTATGTGCTGCCCGGCCCCGCCCCTCCGTTATGTGCTGCCCGGCCCCGCCCCTCCGTTATGTGCTGCCCGGCCCCGCCCCTCCGTTATGTGCTGCCCGGCCCCGCCCCTCCGTTATGTGCTGCCCGGCCCCGCCCCTCCGTTATGTGCTGCCCGGCCCCGCCCCTCCGTTATGTGCTGCCCGGCCCCTCCGTTATGTGCTGCCCGGCCCCGCCCCTCCGTGATGTGCTGCCCGCTCCCCCCCACCTCTCACCCCCGTGATCGGCTACCCGCCCCCTCCCGTCACCACCCTGATATGCGCTCCCTCCCCTGTCACCCCCGTGAAGTGTGCTCCCTCACCTGTCACCCCCGTGATGTGTGCTCCCTCACCTGTCACCCCCGTGATGTGTGCTCCCTCCCCTGTCACCCCCGTGATCTGTGCTCCCTCACCTGTCACCCCTATGATCTGCTGTCCGCTCTCCCTCACCTCTCACCCCCGTGATCTGTGCTCTGCTCACCTGTCTCCTCCGTGATCTGCGCTGCGCTCCCTCTCCCACCTCTCACCCTCCCCGATCTGCTGCCTCTTTCACCTCCTGTCATCCAGCTGCCTAGATCCATACTGTAGGGCATGGGTCCCCAATTCCAGTCCTCAAGGGCCGCCAACAGTGCATGTTTTCAGAATTTCCTTAGTATTGCACATGTGATAATTTAATCACCTGCACAGTTGATGATTCCAACACCCATGCAATCCTAAGGAAATCCTGAAAACATGCACTGTTGGCGGCCCTCGAGGACTGGAGTAGGGGAACCCTGCTGTAGGGTAACTATCCCCAATCTCACCTCCCACTCCCCTTCCCACCCATCCCCCATCCCCCCTTTCCCCCCCTTCCTCTGCCGCTCCTGCATGCACTGCGCCCTCTCCCATTCGCCCCCATCCTATCCCAGCCGCCGCCGTCTCACATTCACAGATGCTCCCTTTATATGACGCTGCCCCCCCCATCTGCCGCCCCCCCATCTGCCACTGTTCTGATCCATCCTGTAAGTATTGTTCGTGGCTCTTTTCTAACTATCCCCAATCGCATCTCCCACTCCCTCTCCTCCCCCCCTCCTCCTCCCCCACCTGCTTGCTGCCAAGTGCTGATCAGCTACGTGATTGGTTGATCAGGTACGTAATTGTTGCTCTAGTTTTTGCTTTTTTTGTGCACCCCAAATTAAAAAAACAAAACAAAACAAAACTTGAACAATTAGGTACCTGATCAGCAATCGTCCTGCAGTCGTACTCGACTTTGGACAGGACTTCTTTTTTCCATCCCACCTAGTCCCCCCCCCTTTTTTGCAGAACATTCATGCGTGCGCCCTGTTTTTTTTTTTTCTATGCCATGTGGGTCTAATTTCCAAAATGGGGTCACATGTGGGGGAGCTCCACTGTTTCGGCACCTCAGGGGGTCCCCAAACACAGCATGGAATACGCTAATTATCCCAGACAATTTTGCGTTTGAAACGTCAAATGACGCTCCTTGCATTCGGAGCCCTGCTGTGCGCCGAAACATTTGATTTCCTCCACATATGAGGTATCTGTGTACTCAGGAGAAATTGCACCATACATTTTATGGTGCAATTTTTCCTGATACCCTTGTGAAAAAAAAGCTACCTGGTTGAAGTAACAATTTTGTAGTGAAATTTTTATTATTTTCACGGCTCAACTCTATTAACTATTGTGAAGCCCCCAGAGGTTCAAAGTGCTCAATAAACATCTAGATAAATTCCATGAGGGGTCTAGTTTCCAAAATGGGGTCACACGTGGGGGATATCCACTGTTTCGGCACCTCAGGGGGTCCCCAAACACAGCATGGAATACGCTAATTATCCCAGACAATTTTGCGTTTGAAACGTCAAATGACGCTCCTTGCATTCGGAGCCCTGCTGTGCGCCCAAACATTTGATTTCCTCCACATATGAGGTATCTGTGTACTCAGGAGAAATTGCACCATACATTTTATGGTGCAATTTTTCCTGATACCCTTGTGAAAAAAAAGCTACCTGGTTGAAGTAACAATTTTGTAGTGAAATTTTTATTATTTTCACGGCTCAACTATATTAACTATTGTGAAGCCCCCAGAGGTTCAAAGTGCTCAATAAACATCTAGATAAATTCCATGAGGGGTCTAGTTTCCAAAATGGGGTCACACGTGGGGGATATCCACTGTTTCGGCACCTCAGGGGGTCCCCAAACACAGCATGGAATACGCTAATTATCCCAGACAATTTTGCGTTTGAAACGTCAAATGACGCTCCTTGCATTCGGAGCCCTGCTGTGCGCCCAAACATTTGATTTCCTCCACATATGAGGTATCTGTGTACTCAGGAGAAATTGCACCATACATTTTATGGTGCAATTTTTCCTGATACCCTTGTGAAAAAAAAGCTACCTGGTTGAAGTAACAATTTTGTAGTGAAATTTTTATTATTTTCACGGCTCAACTCTATTAACTATTGTGAAGCCCCCAGAGGTTCAAAGTGCTCAATAAACATCTAGATAAATTCCATGAGGGGTCTAGTTTCCAAAATGGGGTCACACGTGGGGGATATCCACTGTTTCGGCACCTCAGGGGCTCTCCAAACGCAACATGGTGCGGCTAACGATTCCAGCTAACTTTCTGTTCAAAAAAGTCAAATGGAGCTCCTTCCCTTCAGGCTACTTTCACACATCCGGCTTGAGCTCTGCGGCTCAATCCGGCTGTGCAAGCTATGCAACGGATGCGGTGAAAACACCGCATCCTTTGCATAAGTTTTTCCTGTGCGGCCAGTCCGTTTTTTGCCGCTTGCGGCATGCTACTGAGCATGCGCAGTGGCAAAAACCGCATGCGGCGGCCGGATGCGGTTATTGCCGCATCGCGCCGCATCCGGCCGCCATAGGCATGCATTTTTTTTGCCGCACGAAAAAACGTGCCAGGCAACGTTCCATCCGGCCGCCGCATCGGCTAAATCTGCCGCATGCGGCAAAAACCGGACGGAACGCAAGGCCATGCGGCACAATGCGGCACTAATTAAAGTCTATGCAGGAAAATCGCAACCGGCAGCAAAAAAAAACGGTTGCGATTTTCCTGCAAAGTGCCGGATTGTGCCGCATAGCAAAAACCCGGAGGTGTGAAAGTAGCCTCAGAGTCCTGCCGTGCGCCCAAACAGTGGTTTTTCGCCACATATGATGTATCTGCGTGCTCAGTAGAAATTGCCCAACAAATTTTGGGGGTTCATTTAATCCTGCTACCCTTGTGAATATGCAATATTTGAGGCTAAATTAACTTTTTTGTTGCAAAAAGTAAAATGTTCATTTTTTTCCTTCCACATTGCTTTAGTTACTGTGAAGCACCTGAAGGGTTAATAACCTTCTTGAATGTGGTTTTGAGTAGCCTGAGGGGTGCCGTTTTTGGAATGGTGTCACTTTTGGGTGTTCTGTGTCATGTAGACCTTTCAAAATCGCTTCAAATGTGATGTGGTCCCTAAAAAAAGTGGCTTTGTAAATTTTGTTGTAAAAATGAGAAATTGCTCAAACTTTGAACCCCTATAACCTCCTTAAATTTTTTTTTTTTCCCCCAAAATTGTTCTGATGTAAAGTAGACATGTGGGAAATGTTCTTTATTACTTATTTTGTGTCATATGTCTCGTTGGTTTTAGAGCATAAAAATTCAAAGTTTGAAAATTACAAAATTTTCACGAAATTTCCGTTTTTTTCACAAAGAAACGCAAAAAATATCGGCCTAAATTTACCACTTACATGAAGCCCAATATGTCACAAAAAAACAATCTCAGAATCACCGGGATCCGCTGAAGCGTTCCAGAGTTATAACCTCATAAAGTGACACTGGTCAGAATTGCAAAAAATGGCCTGGTCTTTAGGGTCAAAATAGGCTTGGGGCTGAAGGGGTTAAAAGAGACATAGATGCAAATTACAAGGACATAGTTTTCACTATATACACAAGTCACTATTGACTTCACACTTCAAATACTGTGTACAATTTGGGGCTCTATTGTATAAGAAGGACATAGCTGACAGCAAGTGCTGAGAAAAGCAACCATGGCTAAGGAAACGCATGGGCTGCAGTACCAAGACAGGTCTTTAAACTTCGAGATATTCAATTGTGTTCTTTCCCTTCCACTGGATCAACATGGCAGGTTATAGGTTAACTGAATGGATGTGTGTCTTCTTTCAACCTTAAAATGGAAATCTGCCAGCAGGTTTTTGCTATGGAATTTGAGAGCACCATGATATGAAGGGGGGGGGAGGCCAGATTGCAGCAATGTATCACTTTCTGGACCGCTTGATGTAGTCTTGATAAAATCCCTGTATTCTTTGCTGTCGATGTTGCAGTGGTTAGAAAACGGAGCTTTATATAATCCCACCCATACCCCCAATTGGCCACTTCCTGTGTACAGTGCACATTATCAGCAAGTTGCCAATCAGTGTTGGGTGCATGGGTTACACAGATTAACCTGACTGGCTTGCATATATTAAACACATATTATAAGGCAAGACTAAATATACAGGTGATAATCTCTTGCTGATAAAACATTGATTATATTGAAGCAACAGCACACAAGCTAATAAGTGATACATTATTGGAATCAGGTGCTCAGCCAACACATTATGTGGCAGTCAATTAAATTGCAGAAACCTGCTGATAGATTCCCTGTAAAACTAATAATCCCAGTGTCACATACCATCACACATCATTTGGTTTGTTTTTGTTAATTAGTAGGAAGCGGTGTTTTGTACAAGCACAGAAAGTTTCTATTTTATTAATGTGACCACAACTACTGAACAAAATACAAGGATTTCCACTGGTGTCGCTCCTCATAGTCCCACACGTTTTAGGCTATGCTTGCCTCAATAGGTACAATAACAGGATCGCATTTGTAATACTTCGCCCTCACTCCCTGGAGGCGACCACAACTCATCGGCGGTGTAACCTCTTATTCCCTCAGTGATTTTATTCATGTGCCTGAAACCGGCATGTCATGGACGGTGAAGACACAATGCGAGGATTACAAATAGGCTGTGCATACGGAGGAATTTACAGAACGGTTTCTAATGTCAGGCTGGATGTGCAGAGGAACAATGCCGATAAATGGGTCGCCTTCTGGAGGAGGTGGTGACTCCTGAGAGATGATCCGGAAGTTGGAAAGTGAGAAGGGGCACAATGGACGGTAATTAATTGAGGTGAGCGACCTTCTCCACTAATCTCTGACAAATGGTATTAGACTGGTTTTCTCCTGCTACAGAATGGAAATCATCAGCACATTGAGCCTTGGACGGGCATGCGTTTATTAACCCGTTATATAGGGGTGTACAACACATGGGCACTCCATATTATACGTCATTCTTCCTAGACCTACAAACAGAGGGCATCAAATACAACATGTTACCACGGATCGTTCGGTCTAAGGGGGAACGTTCCTCCTTGTGGACAGTGCCAAGCCAGCATAAGGAGACTTATGCAAATATCCTCCGAGGAAGAGAACTTGAACCCTAGTGCTACCTATTGGGCGTAAAAGATCCTAAAAGTCAATATTAACCCTTTAAATGACTTAACACATAACTTAAACCGGCGTGACACGGTACGATCTATTGTGCGATCGCACGAGCGATCATACCCGCCTCCGTCGTTTATGCGGCACGGGCAATTAGTTGCCTGTGTCGCACAAAGTCGGTAACCCCCTGTCACACGTACTTACCTCCAAGAACGACGCCGCTGTGGGCGGCGAACATCCTCTTCCTGAAGGGGAGGGACGTTCAGCGTCACAGCGATGTCACACAGCGGCCGGCCAATAGAGGCGGAGGGGCGGAGATGAGCGGGACGTAACATCCCGCCCACCTTCTTCCTTTCTCATTGCCGGCGGGACGCAGGTAAGTTGTTGTTAGTCGTTCCCGGGGTGTCACACGGAGCGACGTGTGCTGCGTGTGCTGCCTCGGGAACAATGAAGAACCGGAGCACAGAAGGAGGACCGACATTTTGAAAATGAGCGACGTGTCAACGAGGAACGATAAGATGAGTATTTTTGCTCCTTCACAGTCGTTCGGAGGTGTCACACGGTACGACATCTCTAACAATGACGGATGTGCGTCACGAATTCCGTGACCCCGACGACATATCGCCCGATATATCGTACCGTGTGACGCCGGCATTAGACTAAGTAGGTAGTGCAGACACTCCATTCACAGAGATGTGCTTCTGGGCGTTTGCCCCTTATCTAGGCAAAGCAGGAGGTCAGATATGGAGAACTTCAGAAGAGAACATATTTAGTTTCCCAAAGAAGCATTGTATGACCTATAAGTCTCCTCATGTCGACTTGACACCCCTTCTCAATAAGGAGAAACATTTCTCTTTAGGTTAGAAGCCCACACTTAGCCAAATCAGACATCCTGATTTGCACTGATGAAGGGCAAATGCCCTGAACATGTCTGCAAATGGAGAAAATGGTTTGGCTTTTTAACCCAAGTCACTTGACAAGGCTCAATAAAGGGTCAATATTAGATGGAACTAAAGTTTTAGTCCTCGTCTTCTTTAACCTCTGTCAGGCTGCATAATTTTGCCAAAATTTCTCGACCCCTTATCTCGGAAGGGGGTGGAGATATTTTATTGAAATTTGGCCAATATATTCTGGACCAAAACTGCTGAGATGTCACGAAATTTCAGCCCTCTACGGCTTTTTGAAAAAAAAATTATTGCAATTTAAAAAGGGAATAGTTACAATTGTACCTACTCAGGAGGACGAAGGTTAAAGAGGATATTTGCAAATCAAGGATCTTGGTTATGGAAAAACCCTCCAATACCATTTAATCACCGCTTCAATAAAAAAACATTAATACAATAATAAATTGTCAACTCTGGGAACCAGTGAGCTGACAAATATTCATTCAGATTCTAAAAAGTCTTGGGGAGAGGTATCTACCTGCAGTGAGTTTCATATAGATAGAAAGGATTGGTCATGTTGAACTCCAATATGGCCAATCTTTTTTTCCCATCGTGCTGCCGTCAGAACAGCTGGGACTTCATTAAACACATGATATAGACAGGCGATCGGAAACGTAGCGTACAGCCAACTCTCCTCTAATATGAATGCCAATTATGAAAATGCAGACAAATCATTAAAGACCCATGTTGATGACTGGCAGAACCAGGAACACACACTCCAAAATGCTGCCATTTGTAAACATGATGAGATTAACTGACAAAAGAGCAAAGGCTTGTACATAAGGATGTGCTGCCAACAGTAGGGGATGACTGATCGTTTTATGGATCACTTATACAGTGTAGTATGATGCACGGGAGATGAGCGCTGTTCAAATTCCTAGAAGGATGTACTGATTCATTAAAATGGGAGTCCGTCCTCTATTATATTTAGGCACTGAAGCAAACAATCTTGATTGGTTGCAAACTATATACAGTGGAACCTCGCTTCACGAGTAACCCAGTTAACGAGAATTTCGCCTAACAAACAAAGCTTTCTGTAAATTTGTAACTCTGTTTACGAGAAAGCTTTGCTGCACGAGCAAAATCCTCACCGCACACACTTCCGGTTCCGTCCATCCACCGCGCTCTGACCTGCTCTTGCAGACCGCACAAACACGCAAGCATACACACGCACACAAACACACACGCACATACAGTATTATGATCACCTTACCTTCTGTTCCATCGCCGGTCTCATGGTTCTTGTAGTTCCTGGTACATAGTGACGAGGGAGGAATCCTCACGTCGAACTACAAGATCTAGGAGGCCAGCGATGGAACGGAAGGTAAGGTGAGCATAATATGTGTACCTTCCGTTACATCGCCGGCCTTCTGGGTCCTGTAGTTCGCCGCTCCACTCCAGGCTGTGCATCGGCATCCATAGCGACGAAGCAAGAACTTCCTCTGTCACCGCTACTCAAAGGCAGCGCGCTGACCAATCAGAGGCAAGTGTCTCCTGCCTCTGAAATAAGCGCTCTGGATGCGGAAGTTCCTCCCTCGTCGTGATGGTTACCCGATACACAGCCTGTACCAGCGAACAGCAAGTCCCAGGAGACTGGAGATGGAACGGAAGGTAAGGTGAGCATAATATGTGCGTGTGCTTGTGCGTGCTTGTGTGTGCTTGTGTGTGCTTGTGTGTGTTTGTGTGTGTTTGTGTGTGTTTGTGTGTGTTTGTGCATGTGTGGAATGGCACAATAGGGGACCAGGATGGGACATTTAACAAGTTGTGGAAGGAATTGTCTGCATTGCAATGATTTCCTATGGGAAATCTTGCTCTGCTGAATGAGTAACTTGGTTATCAAGCACAGTCCCAGAATGGATTGTTCTCGTAAACCAAGGTTCCACTGTACCTGAATGACCCATATTACTAGGATGAACTCGTTAACGGGGCATCTAAGGCTATGTGCCCACGCTGCGGAAAATGCGCGGATTTTGCCGCGGATTTTCCAGAAATCTGCAGCACCGCTACTCCCCAGCCATTTCTATGGCATTTTGGAAATGCTGTGCCCACGCTGCAAATCCGCACCAAATCCGCACCTGTGAAAAGGTGCGGATTCCGGGGGAACGCTGCAGATTTTGGTGCAGAAAAATCTGCAGATACAGAGTCCCGTGGGCACATAGCCTAAAGGATTCACTGTAAAATGAGAACCCAACAAGCAACTCTCCAAAGTGTGAGCAGACAGCGAAGAAATGGAATGACACACAAACCAACGAGTCCAAAGAAAGCCACCCCTCTGAACCCTCTTCTATCGATGCTAAAGGGGATGCCTCGGCTGGCAAGTAGACACAATGAAACCCTATCAGACCTTACTCCTGATCATTGGTTCAGTGGGAGACTTTTCACACCGACTTGAAAAGAGCTAAAATATTTGGCAGTTTCATAAGCGGTACAGATGCCAGGTGGATGGCCTACTTTAACAAGGCATCAAACTGTGGGGTGCTTCAAACAAGAACCATCTGGGTACGCTACATGATCACGGTCTTATATATTTATATGGACCACGCACAAAAAAGGATACCATATTGGGCATATGGCCATATATCACAACATGTGCCATCTGAAAAGAGGCAGCACATCTGTCGAAAAGGATCATTACGGAAATACTGTAAAAACTTCTATAATTTAATTTATTTATTTACACACATTATATATGAAGAATCAACAAGTGGGACACAATTGTGAAGTTGAATGATATTTATTGCTTATTTTAAACTTTTTAAAAAAATAAATAACAGAAAATTGGGGCGTGCAATATTAGGCTGCTTTCACACATCCGGTTTGAGCTCTGCGGCTCAATCCGGCTGTGAAACCTATGCAACGGATGCGGCGAAAACACCGCATCCTTTGCATAAGTTTTTACATGCGGCCCGTCCGTTTTATTACGGTTGCGGCAGGCTACTGAGCATGCGCAGTGGAAGAAACCGCATGCGGCGGCCGGATGCGTTTTGTGCCGCATCGCGCCGCATCTGGCGTCCTCAGGCATGCATTGAAAAATGCGCAGCAGGGGCCGGATGCGGCGCAATGCGTTTTTTTTTGCCGGAGCAAAAAACGTACCAGAGAACGTTCCATCCGGCCGCCGCATTGGCTAAATCTGCCGCATGCGGCAAAAAACGGATGGAACGCAAGCCCATGCGGCACCAATGCAAGTCAATGCTGGAAAAAACGAAACCGGCGGCAATAAAAAACGGTTTTGTTTTTTCAGCAGAGCGCCGGAATGTGCCGCACTGCTACAGCCGGATGTGTGAAAGTAGCCTTATTCGTCCCCTTTACTTTCGGTGCAGCAAACTCACTCCAGAAGATCATTGAGGATCTCTGAATGATCCATTGTTGTCCTAAATGACTGATGATGATAAATATAAGCCATCTGTGTGTAATCAAGTCTCCGTATAAATGCACCTGCTCTGTGATAGTCTCAGTGTTCTGTTTAAAGCGCAGAGAGCATCATGAAGACCAAGGAACACAACAGGCAGGTCCGTGATACTGTTGTGGAGAAGTTTAAAGTCGGATTTGGATACAAAAAGATTTCCAAAACTTTAAACATCCCAAGGAGCACTGTGCAAGTGATCATATTGAAATGGAAGGACTATCATACTACTGCAAATCTACCAACACCCGGCCGTCCATCCAAACTTTCATCTCAAACAAGGAGAAGACTGATCAGAGATGCAGCCAAGAAGCCCATGATCACTCTGGATGAACTGCAGAGATCTACAGCTGAGATGGAAGAGTCTGTCCATAGGACAATAATCAGTCGTACACTGCACAAATCTGGCCTTCATGAAAGAGTGGCAAGGAGAAAGCCATTTCTGAAAGATAACCATTAAAAGTATTGTTTAAAGTTTACCACAAGCCACCTGGGAGACACACCAAACATGTGGAAGAAGGTGCTTTGGTCAGATGAAACCAAAATCGGACTTTTTGGGCACAATGCCAAACGATATGTTTGGCGTAAAAGAAACACAACTCATCACCCTGAACACACCATCCCCACTGTCAAACATGGTGGTGGCAGCATCATGGTTTGGGCCTGCTTTTCTTCAGCAGGGACAGGGAAGATAGTTAAAATTGATGGGAAGATGGATGGAGCCAAATACAGGACCATTCTTGAAGAAAACCTGTTGGAGTCTGCAAAAGACCTGAGACTGGGACGGAGATTTGTTTTCTAACAAAACAATGATCCCAAAACATAAAGCAAAACCTAGAATGGAATGGTTCACAAATAAACGTATCCAGGTGTTAGAATGGCCAAGTCAAAGTCCAGACCTGAATCCAATCGAGAATCTGTGGAAAGAGCTGAAAACTGCTGTTCACAAACGCTCTCCATCCAACCTCACTCACTGCAAAAACTAATCGCAGCAAAAGGTGGCGCTACAAAGTATTAACTTAAAGGGGCTGAATAATATTGCTCGCCCAGATTTTCACATTATTTTTTTTAATTTTTTTTTAAAATAAGCAATAAATTTCATTCAACTTCACAATTGTGTCAAGAGAGATATAGATGAGAGAGAGAGAATGATATTATTAAAAAAATTTTTTTTACACACACACATCTATCTAGACACTATGATGCGTGACCGGCTGCAAATCCAAGCGCCAGAAAGCTTTCATCACAATTGGCTACACATGGTCTTGCTAGGGTATCACCATCCAGGGCTTGGCGTGCAAGCTAAATGGTGGAAGTGAATCGCACAAGGTTTGTTCTCTTCTGATGTAACTGTACTAGTTTGCCATCGCAGATCTCTATATTGCACATTTCACATCCCATGACTTAGAAGGAGCACACTGATATAAGCAACCACCGTACAGCCTTAGGGTATGTGCCCACGATCAGGACTCACTGTGTCCTTGATGTAGCGGGTCTTGACCTGCGGGGCCTCGAGTCTCCTCCGTAGGAGACCGCAGCTGCTCGTACCCATGATCAGGGTTCAGTACACTGAGGTCTCTCTTCTGCTCTCCCTACGGAGGACGTATGCGAATACGCAGCAAACAACTAACATGCTGTCTGGAAAGCCACACCGCAGATCAGTGTTTGCTGCGGGCCATACATGCATAGTGAGCACGGGATTTCTAGAAATCCATCCACTGTGCTTGTAATGTACAACGCAGCGTTTTGAAAATACACACTACATCCAAAATGCAGCAAACACTGATGGTGGGCAGCAACCTTCCTATCTATAGTCTAGCATATGGACTTACAAGAATATGATTACTTCACATATCGCAAGACTTCTAACAGGTCACAAGATTCCCTATAAATTCCTTCATATTATATGTACAGGACTTCTAAATGTGAAGATAATAAAGTACAAGAGAAGTCAACAAAGCATACTCCTCACTACCACTCATGGGTAGGCATATCTTTAAGAAACACAATAGACTTCTGCCAAGAAATTTCAAAACCCCAAAGATAAGAAGAACTTGTGTGACTCACTGCACAACGTCTGTTGCAACTCTAAGCGGTTTGATCTTGATGTTACTACCAAATCCACAACAACCTGGCGTGTCACAGCGGTTTACGCTCAATCTCCTACGAAAAACATCATTAAAGGAAATCTGGCAGAACGATCCAAATTGTTTATATGGTCATGTTGCTCTCTGAAAGATAATGTCATGCATACCTTTACTGATACAAGCTGTTCCCCAAGAACTGAGAAAATCGCTGTTTTAATTCATATGTAAATGAGGCTTAAAGGGATTGTCCATTTCTGAACAATCCTTGCCCCAAAGAATCTAAAAACAATGTGTACTCGCTTCCCGTAGAGGCGTCATTCCAGCGCTGCAGTATCCAGTGGGTGACATGACATTGTTGTGACATGTGAAAGCAGCAGCTGCTGGACCATGGGCCTGAAAATCCATTTGCTCATCTCTAATCAGTTATATATAGTTTAAAGTAATAAGACCTTTATAAAAGTCGCTAATAATAAGACATTAAAGGAGCTTTCCACTACTAATGTGCCCTCCTTTTATTTGTTCTAACTATTCCTAACTAACACTTTCCTAATATACTTCTGCTACCTACCTTACTCCTATAAGCTGATCTCTCGGTGGCTCCTATATTCCTATGTGAACGTTCTGGCTTTGATCCTTCAGGTCTGGAGACTGGAATTGGACAAACTGAGCAGGGTACGTCACTAGTGGGGGTTGGGTTGCATCTCTGAGTGACAGCAGTCTTGGCGTGCCTGCCCAGATCACAGTTCACTCTCCTCTCAGTCTGCCTTCATCTGACAAGCGCTGTGATGTGCAGATCATTAGACAGTACATCACCTTGTGGTCGGCCGCTTGTCACATGAAAGCACCGCACTGTAGAGAGGCTGGGAGGAGAGTAAATTGTGATCTGGTTATGCGTGCTCAGACTTCCGTCACTCACAGAGGCCCCATCAGTGACATGTCCTGCTCAGTTTGATCCTTCTGGTCTGGAGACCGAAATCAGACAAAGTCAGAACATCAACACAAGAATATAATAGCCGTAAAGAGATAAGCTTACATGAATAGGGTAGGTAGCAGAAATATATTAGGAAAGTGTTAGTTAGGAATAGTTAGGACAAAAGAAAAAGAGGTCACATTAGTAGTGGAAAACCTCCGAAAAATTACATCGGGGATATGTATTGAAACTGCGGCAAACCAAGAGTGGCATAACCTCCCAAGACAAGCAATAAGGTCGCTGCTTTTATTTTCAAAAAGGCCTAAGTGCGATCTGATTAGTTGCCACGAGCATCTATTCCATTTTTCTTTTGCAAGTTTTGATACATCTGCCCCATTGTGGCCATACATATGTAGGCAAAACAGTGACACAAGCACATCAATGACTATGTGATATCAATATGAATGTGATGCGGGCACCTGTATATGAGGAGAGTTAATAAGATGTGCTCCTTAGAAAGCAGTGCCGCTCACATCCATGTCTCAAGAAAAGCAGCGAGGACCAATGTCACATGGGGTCCCTCAGAGGCGGAGTACCTGGAGGTTCCCTGGGGCTCTCATCTCCATCAATTGCCAGTCTGAGCTTCTGGACGAACTCAGCGGAGTAGACGCTACGCTCCTGCCAGATGTGTAGCAGCCTCTCCAAGGGCTTCCGGCAGCCATCGTCTGCTTCACTGCATCAAAACGGAAGGACAGGAGAAGAAGCATTAAATACAGAATCAGAAATGAACAAGCAACACATTATAAATATAAAGAATAATGATTACCATGACATATATTCCATCTGTAAGGAGATGATCAATATATGCAAACTTAAGGGGACATTCCCCCCCCTCCCAAAAAAAAAACCCAAGTTATTCCCAAAGTTCAGCCAGTCCCATAGACAATGAATGGAGCAGAGGCCGCACATGCTCAGCTCCACTCCACTCCACTCAGGACAGGGCTACAAAGCCACAGTCCCAGGATCACTCGGGCCCAATAGTTGAACACTCAGTAATCAGCAAGTTATCCCATTTTTTTTGTCCATAACTCTTTAAACCTTAAAGAGTTTGTATTCAGCTGGGGTGAGCAGAAGACTATACCATCACCCCATTTGAATACAGAATTATGTATAGCTTAATGGGTTAAAAAAATAACTAAAAATATATGTATTCCCTATTCATGGTGATAATGGATAACTTGCTGATCGCTGGGGTTAAACTGCTGAGATACAATATGTTTGAAAGGGAACTTGTCAGGTCCCCTATACCCTCCAACCCAGCAGAATTCATATGTATGGCAAAATTCCCTCCAAATCAGCCCTGTTTAATGCTGTTTACTAAAATCAATGTTTAAAAAAGCATTTACAGCATAAACTGCGCTGTCACTATGCTAATTAGGCCTTGACTAGTCAAGGGGGTGTTGTTTCCCAGACTAGTTGGCCCTCTTTCCATGTTATCACGCCTCTGTGGGCATGATAATATGATTTCCATGAGCCGACACCATCTCAGCTCCTGGAAATCTCGCGCATGCGCGTGGCTCATGACGGCAGCTGTTTTTCTGATCATGTGTAGTGTATCTCTCTGAAGCCCGGGACGTGTATACCCTGCTTCTGAGGCACACTGACACTGCTAAAATGAGCCGTGCGCATGCGCAAGATTTCCGGGAGCTGCGATGACGCCGGCTTGTGGAAATCATGTTACCATGCCCACAGAGGCGTTATAACATGGAAGGAGGGCAGACTAGTCTGGGGAAACAACGTCCCTTCTACTAGTCACAGGCCTAATTTGCATTAGCACTCTATAGAAAGAAAACATGGATTTTAGTAAATAGCATTATACAGGGCTGGGAAGAATGGCATACCCATGTGAACGCTGCTGGGTTGGGGGGTATAGGGGACCTGACAGGTTCTCTTTAAATCTTCAGTCAGTGCAGCCTTAAAGGGGGAAATCTGTCACATTTCCTGTTTTGTCTATTTTAGTAAATAGGTGTATGTTCCATAAAACACTACTTCTGGAGCATTCTGTCTTAAAGGTATAGGTTGCGCTGTTCCTTTCTTACTCCTACTCCAAAATTATCACTATATTGACAACTGGGAGGTTACCATTCACTTTACCAAGGGTGTATCCCAAACACTGTCCGCTTTGATTGGATAGTGCCCGCCTGAGTAGGGACACCTCCCCAAATGTTATCACCCATTTGTTAAAGCCATCATAGAAATGGCACAATTTAGGAATCGAAGAAAGGCTGCTCCAGGAATAGTCATAAGGAATACAAACGTTTACCAAGACAGACGTCGGCAAAGCGGGAAGATCTGTGTCACGCTATAATCAACCTATACTTGGGGTAGAGAGGTATAGGGCCACCGGATAAAGAGCCAGCAGGACTACCTGTCCCCAAGCCAAGTGTGACCGGTCTGTGAATAGGTATCCAGAGTTATTGGGCTAGGGACACGCTGCAGGTACCCTGGTGGCCTTGCCGATTTCACATTGGCCCTCACACTAGGCTGATCTCCCTGATTCTGTAGAGGTCACTGGTCATCAGTCATCTCATCACATGGTAGGATTACAATGAAAGATAACGCCTCCAATACAGGAGACCCCTCGCTGGTGCTACGTCCCAGCATACTGCATAGAACGGTGGTCACATTATAACCTGCTAGGTTCCAGGATTTTGACAAGGAAGTAGCAAAAAGTGAGAATCAATTGGCTTTTTTTAAGACTTGCTTGTCGTAGTACCTTGTAACAAGTCAATCCCATTAGTTTGCACTATGCTGCAGCATGCAGTCATTTTTGGCCATGAGACCTGTTGCCACCTAGATCTGAGAGCATCTTTTCTGTGAGCGGGACAACTGCCTTTAAAAGAGAACCTGTCACTGTGATATATGTGACTTAACTGGGGCATTTCTGCAGTATTAGAGCGCTGAATAGTCATGAGGGTGGGGCTGTAGCGGGACTAGTTGGTCTCCTAAGGCTTAGTTCACATTTCCGTTGTTTTGCATCAGTCACATGCGCTGCTTGACGCATGTGACTGATGCGCTGTACAACGGATGACAAAGGACAGAATTCTCTGTCGGACTCCGTTGTGTGCGGGGGGGGGGGGGCGGAGCAGAGCGGGGCCGTGGCACTGAGGACGTCAGTGCCGCGGGGACTGCAGGGCTGGGGACAGGTGTGTGTGTGTGTGTGTGTGTGTGTGTGTGTACACATGCGTAGTGCGGGAGGGGGTGGAGCCGAGTGGGGAAGTGTAAGGCTATGTGCCCACGGGACTCTGTATCTGCGGATTTTTCTGCATCAAAATCCGCAGCTTTCCCCCGGAATCCGCACCTTTTCATAGGTGCGGATTTTGTGTGGATTTGACGCGGATTTTGAGATTTTTTTTAATTCAATTGAATAGGCAAAATCCGAACGAAAATCCGCAACAATAATTGACATGCTGCAGATTTTTCCGCACGAAAATCCGCACGATTTCGCTGCAGAAACATCCGCAGCGTGGGCACAGCATTTCACAAATGCCATAGAAATGGCTGGGGAGTAGCGGTACTGCAGATTTCTGAAAAATCCGCGGCATTTCCGCAAGAAATCCACGGCAAAATCCGCGCATTTTCTGCAGCATGGGCACATAGCCTGAGGCTATGTGCCCACGGGGACATTGTCCTGCGGATATATCCGCAAGACATTCCGCAGGTGCTCCCAGAAATCCGCAACAGAACTTTCTCTGTTTCAATGCTGCGGATATACAGCGGAATGTCTTGCGGATATGGTGCGGGCATTCTGCATTGAGGATACAGTACCATGGCAGTACCATGACTACATCCTCAATGCAGAACAAGTGCTGCAGTGATGGGGTGCTCATACTTACCTCCATCATGCAGCACCTCGCTTTCCGGCGGCCGGGTCACTGTCAGGCAGCGTCTGGTGCACTGTGCTGGAGGTGGGCGGGCCTGAACTAGCTCCGGCTGTCACATGACCGGAGCTCGTGCAGGCCCCGCCCACCTCTTCCTTCCTGTACCTGGCTGGATCCACCGCGCTGCTGCCGCTACACCGGACGGAGAAAGTGACTCGGGTCTCTATCAAGGCAGGTAAGTATATGGGACCCTGCGGAGAAATCCGCAACAATAATTGACATGCTGCAGATTTTTCCGCACGAAAATCCGCACGATTTCCGCTGCGGAAAAATCCGCAGCGTGGGCACAGCATTTCCCAAATGCCATAGAAATGGCTGGGGAGTAGCTGTGCTGCAGATTTTCGGGAAATCCGTGGCTTTTCCGCGAGAAATCCGCGGCAAAATCTGCGCATTTTCCGCAGCGTGGGCACATAGCCTAAGGCTCCCTGCACAGCCAGGGTAAGTATCGGGTAACTAAAAGCAAAGCACTTTTTGCTTGGTTACCCGATATTTATCTTGGATACCAGTGTACACCGCTTAGTGCTGGTTCCCTGCACACGTAACCAGTGTAAATATGAGGTAACTAACCAAAGCGCATTGCTTGGTTACCCGATGTGTATACGGGTTACGTGTGCAGGGAGCCAGAGAGAGCATGCGCAGCAAAATCCTACGGATTGTGCTGCTCAAAAAACGTTACAGGCTGCGTTGCTCCCGCCCGGCGGTCAGTTAAAAAACGACTGACCGCGACGCAGCGGATGCAACGCAGCATCATCAGTCACAATCCGTCACTAATAGAAGTCTATGGGGAAAAACTGAATTCCGGCAAAATATTTTGCAGGATACCGTAATTCCTCAAGGCGACGGATTGTGACTGATGCAAAACAACGGAAGTGTGAACCTAGCCTAACATGACAACTCTGCCTTAGGCTAGGTTCACATTTCCATTGATTTAAATCAGTCAGGTCCGTAAGCAACGGATCAGTCGTTTTTTGGATGTCAACTGACGCAACGGATGTGTTTTTCACAGGATTCCTTTCACAGGAATCCTGTGAAAAAACTGATCCGTCGCGTCCGTTACATCCGCTGTGTGTCCGTTTGTTGACGGATCAGTCATGATCCGTTTGTGTTTGGGACAGCCCAGTGGGTGTTACAGACATGCTGGGCATGCTCAGTAGAGCATGACGGAATCCAGAGCTGGATTCCGTTGTAAGACGGATTACGACGGAAACCAACACCATAGAAATACATTACAAGCGTGATGGATTGCGACGAATTCCTGCGCGGTGGGTTAATTTTGATGGCCCGAAAAACGATACATTCTGCGTTGCTCCCGCGTGGCGGTCAGTCCAAAAACGACTGACCGCGGCGCAGCGTATGCAACGCAAGGTCATCAGTCGCAAACCGCCACTAATACAAGTCTATAGGACCCAACGGAATCCGCTAAACGGATTGCGTTGTTTACCATAGCCGCGGATTGTGCCTGATACATTTTAACGGAAATGTGAACCTAGCCTTAAAAGGGAACCTGTCAGGTCCAATATGCACCCAGGACCACGAGCAGTTCTGGGTGCATATTGCCAATCCCGGCCTAACCATCCCTGTATCTAGCAGCATACATAAAGAGATCTTTAAAAAAAGTATTTCAAAAGATCCTTTATCATATGCTAATGAGTAAAAGCCTGCTTTACACCATATGATCCAGCATATGATATCGTATGCGATCGTAACCGCCCCCATCGTATGTGCGGCACGTTCAATTTGTTGAACGTGTCGCACAAACGAATAACCCCCGTCACACGTACTTACCTTCCATACGACCTCAATGTGGGCGGCGAACATCCACTTCCTGGAGTGGGAGGAACGTTCGGCATCACATCGACGTCACGCGGCAGCCGGCCAATAGAAGCGGAGGGGCGGAGATGAGCGGGACGTTAACATCCCGCCCACCTCCTTCTATACGCATTGCCGGTGGGAGCTGCAGGACGCAGGTAAGATCTGTTCATCGTTCCCGGGGTGTCACACACTGCGATGTGTGCTACCCCGGGTACAATGAACAACCTGACGTTCAAATTTTAGGAATTGAACGACGTGCATGCGATGAATGTTTTACCGTTCAATCGCAATCGCAGGTAGCTGTTACATGCTACAATGTAACTTACGATGCCGGATGTGCGTCACTTACGACGTGACACATCGTAAGATATATTGTAGCGTGTAAAGCGCCCTTAAAGGAACCAGTCGCAAGGGCATTACTTCCCCTGACTAGTCCACCCTCTTAACATGTTAGCACACCCACAGAGACATGCTAACATGCTATTCAATGCCCATTGCCCTGCGTCATCAGCGATGCACACTAGGCCTCTCTGAAGGCCGTACGTGCCGGGAGAAGCGCATGGAGCCTAAATCTGGCATCTGAGGCGGTGACAACAGGTACAGGTACACACATCACCGATGAGGACGCTGGGCAATGAGCACTTAATAGCATTTTAGTACACCTCTGTGGGTGTGCTACCATGCTAAGTGGGTGGAATGAGTGCAGGAACTAACGCCCTTGTGACTAGTCCCCCAACTCATTAGCATATCATAAAGGATCTTTAGAAATACCTTTTCTAAAGATCCCTTTATCTATACTACTAGATAAAGGGACGGTTAGGCCGGGATTAGCAATATACACCCAGAACTGCGTGTGGTTCTGGCTGCATATTGGACCTGACAGGTTCCCTTGTCCTGCCTGGTGCAGTTTACATACTGGGAGGGTTATGAATTAGGTAATACAAGGAGAACATGACTAGTCCTCGCTGCAGTACTGCCCAGATGATGGTTAGAAGAGGTTTAGAAGTGTTTTTCAAAACCTTACACTTTTAGATCTGCAATAACATACAGTCTAGCAGCAGCGTGCCTCAGGTTTAGGCACAGAAATTGCAGTGACCGGTTCCCTTTAAAAGTCAATCCGCTGCTTTCTACTGAAGCTACCTCTGCTCATGAGACTGCTGTAAACCAAATCTGCTATCCGAGGCAGTGAGCAGCAACACCGGCAATATGGCCGCCTAATTATAATGTATGTGCGTTAACAAATCTTCAATCAGAACACAAAGTCTGCAGATATAATTAGTAAAAATATAGAATATATAGTGATTCATTCCCTTTAAGCTCGGCTGCGAGGTGGAAGGGGCAGGCAGATTAATGATACACTATATTGCAGGCATGTGTGCGCTACATAGAAAGAAGGGGTGGATTTAGTAAAACGTGAATGTATGAAGGCCACAAAACAGGTGAGATAGCATTTAAGTGTTAAAGTTTTCTCTCCTCTTTTATATATCAGCTTTTAGATGAAAGCTCCCGCTGTGCTGATATATGGCCTTGAATATGAGTTTTGCTCGCTGAGACCTGGGTCTAGTGATTTATGTGGAAGTTGTTTGCTGCCAAATGCTGTTGGCAATCTATTATCTCACACTTCCTCCTCAATTCCAAGTCCGTGATCGCTGCATCATAATCCAGCATAAAACCTAATTTAATGTCATGGAGCAAATAGCCTCCACCATACCGTGTCTCTGTACGTCTAGCCATTCAATAGAGGACAGAACATCAGTCAGGTGTAAAATACATTGGGAAATATAAAAAAAAAAAAAAAAATAGTGGGAAATTGATACATTTATTTTATGTGAGTTTTGATTGACAGATATTATAAAACGTCTCTGTGAGGAACGGGCCACAGACTAATGAGCGTAGAGTGGACCATTTACAGCATGGAGCCCCAGTTACATTGATCTTATTGTTGTATTTTATTAGATTGCTTGCTCATCAGTTTAAAGATACACAATTTGAAGGGGGAAGGGGTTGTCAAAGTGTGTCATCCTAGATGGCATCCATGGACTCTAATGTAATCAGGCCTGTAGTAGGATTCATTGTCCAGCATGTAGACGGGGTTGTGAGTCTTCTATGCCTATGTGCATGGGGCTTCTCTAATATACAATCCTGTAGACAGGGCCAGAGACTGGGCTTCTGGAACCTTCATAGTTTGAGCTTCATATAGAAAATTTCTAAGAAGGTGGGTGTGATGAGCACTTCTGCCCATCCAGAGGGTGATCCCAGGAGAGGTACAACAATAAGCTACACGTTTGGTTAGTGAGGAGTTGGTGCTTTGAGGTGGGGGGGTGAGGATCTGTTGCTACAGCCAGGTCCTGGTGCCTATGGATGGATTACAGCCAGGTCCTGGTGCCTATGGATGGATTACAGCCAGGTCCTGGTGCCTATGGAAGGATTACAGCCAAGTCCTGGTGCCTATGGATGGATTACAGCCAGGTCCTTGTGCCTATGGATGGATTACAGCCAGGTCCTGGTGCCTATGGATGGATTACAGCCAGGTCCTGGTGCTTATGGATGGATTACAGCCAGGTCCTGGTGCCTATGGATGGATTACAGCCAGGTCCTGGTGCCTATGGATGGATTACAGCCAGGTCCTGGTGCCTATGGATGGATTACAGCCAGGTCCTTGTGCCTATGGATGGATTACAGCCAGGTCCTGGTGCCTATGGATGGATTACAGCCAGGTCCTGGTGCCTATGGATGGATTACAGCCAGGTCCTGGTGCCTATGGATGGATTACAGCCAGGTCCTGGTGCCTATGGATGGATTACAGCCAGGTCCTGGTGCCTATGGATGGATTACAGCCAGGTCCTGGTGCCTATGGATGGATTACAGCCAGGTCCTAGTGCCCATGGAAGGACTATAGAAATTATAGCTTTATACATGTGCTACAGTCGTGGTATCCATTGTCTGGATCTGAGGAACTATCCTAGGCACTTATTGTTGCCGGCTGGAGCTCGACACACGTGGGTCGTAGTATCCAACGTCTAGAGGAGCATAAGAAATATGGTTGCTGTAAGACGGTGTACCGAAGAAATAAAATAGTTGCATCATTAACCTGCCAGGTGATTAATACAACCCATAACCTCAAATCTTCACAGCGTCAAAGGAAATGAATTACATTTGGTCATTACACAACAAGCTCAAATATTTTTATTTTATGAGATTAGATACGGTACATTTTATTTTCTTTAAATTACTATAAAATTAGCTACTTTACGAAGCTGTGAGCAGCAGCCCCAGAAAGCCGCTTTGCATTAGCGATACAAACTCACCGATTTCTATTGGACAGTGTTTTGAGCATGCTCAGTGACCTGTGCAGGAGGAGGAGAAGGTGAGCTGTTACCATCACTTATTGTGTTATCTATATATAAAGTGATACATTTCATTGTAATCCTGTCTGTGATGAGGCGCCTGCTGAAAAAGCGACCTGTACAAAACAATGAGCGTCAGCCTACTGTGAGCACTCAAAAAAAAGAAAAACTGCAAGATTTCAGGATTGTTAGGAACATTCTTTTTATGTAGACAACTTTAATAATAAAACCTCTGGTTTAGTAAATAAGTGTGTTCATAATGATATCCTCATTCTGGATCATCTTTTCCTATAGCTTGTGCTGCTCCACTCCTAGAAATGTATGAATAAATTGACAACTGTGTGGTAAGGGGGTGTGTCCCTGCAGACTGTCACTGACCAATCAGGGCGGACACTGTGCAGGGACCCCTTTAAAGAGATCAGAACACCCAGTTGTCAATTTATTCACAAATACTCAGGAGGAATAAGAGCGGAATGGCGTAACAAAGTTATAGGAAAAGATGCTAGAGAATTATTATTTCATGGTGAACACTAAGGGCCCGATTCATCATTTGCAATTTTTTTAAAGGGAACCTGTCACCAGATTTGGGGCTTATAAGCTGCGACCACCACCACTGGGCTCTTATATACAGCATTCTAACATGCTGTAAATAAGAGCCTAGGTCTCAATGTACAACGTAAAAATCACTTTTATAATACTCACTTAAGGGACGGTCCGGTCTGATGAGTGTTGCTGCTGTTGGTCCATGCCTCCTCTCTCCGGCGATCGTCGTCCTCATTCTGAGGCCCATGTGCATGACGCGTCCTACATCATGCACACTAGCTGGCATTGCAATCCTGCACAGGCGTACTTCCTTCTATCCTGATCAGGGCAGATCCAAGTATTGTAGTGCGCATGTGCAGGCAGTCTTTAACCTTTCCTCGCGCCTGCGCTTTACAGTACTTTGATCTGTCTTCAGCAGGGCAGATCAAAGTGCGCCTGCGTAGGAACCACAATGTTGGCCTGTGTGTATGACATAGACGTGTCATCCATACTGGGCTGGGAAGAAGGAGGATGGAGATCACAGTAGAAAGGAGGCACCGAACTGGAGAGATGAAGCGCCAAACCGGAGAGCAACGACACCAAACGGACCGGAGCACCCCCTAGATGAATATAAGGCTATGTGCGCACGTTGCGTACTGTCGTGACAAAAAATCTGCAGCGATTTGGCAGTGCATGTGTGCTTTAAATCGCTGCAGAAACACTGCGTAATGGATGCAGTGTGTCTGCAGAATGGATGCCCATTTCATGCGCTTGGGATGCTGCCTGTCCCATAGACAGAGTGGGAGCAGCACCCAAAGCGCACAATAGAAGTGACATGCTGCTTTTTTGAGCGCAACGATTTGGATCAAAATTTCAGTATGCAAATCGCTGCGCTCTCAAACGCAACGTGCGGATGGATTATGCAGTCTTCATATAGATGATTGTGCTGGGAACGCAGGACACAAGCATTTACGCTGCAGTGCAATACGCAGAGTAAACGCATGAAATTACGCAACGTGTGCACATAGCCTAAAGGTGTTTTTTTACGTTCTACACCGCGGCCTTGGCTTTTATATACAGTATTCTGGAATGCCGTATGTACGAGCTCACTGGTGGGGGGTGCAGCTTATAGTTGCCAAATTTGGTGACAGTCTTCACAAGATAGAAGAGAATCTGGGGCACTGCTCCAAACACAGTTATACTCCTGCCATACAATCAATGTCCATTAGACCATCAGTAACCAGGCAGGTTTCCATGCTGCTCCAGGGTGCTCATTCAAGGAGAGACATATCCAGATAAAATTATAAGAATGAAGGCACTCACCGGTTCTTGCTGAGCAAGAATTTCTTTACTTACATGTGGAGGTTACACATTTGGGCTAGCGGGGAGGGGGAGGACCACCTGACACGTCAGACGACGGCCGTTTCGCACTTTCTCTCAGTGCTTTAGCTGAAGCACTGAGAGAAAGTGCTAAATGGCCGTCGTCTGACATGTCGGGTGGTCCTCCTCGCTAGCCCAAGCACTGAGAGAAAGTGCGAAACGGCCGTCGTCTGACGTGTCGGGTGGTCCTCCTCGCTAGCCCAAGCACTGAGAGAAAGTGCGAAACGGCCGTCGTCTGACGTGTCGGGTGGTCCTCCTTGCTAGCCCAAGCACTGAGAGAAAGTGTGAAACGGCCGTCGTCTGACGTGTCGGGTGGTACTCCTCGCTAGCCCAAGCACTGAGAGAAAGTGCGAAACGGCCGTCGTCTGACGTGTCGGGTGTTCCTCCCCCTCCCTGCTAGCCCAAGTGTGTAACCTCCACATGTAAATAAAGAAATTCCTGCACAGCAAGAACCGGTGAGTGCCTTCATTCTTATAAATTTGGTGACAGGTTCCCTTTAAGTCACTTTTATTATCTTGTGAAGTTTTTCAGAGCAAAATTAATAAAAATAGTGCATGCAGTTGAAGAATTTTACACAAAATATAAAAGTAAAATAATACAGTCTCTTTAAACCACAACTCCAGTGTTAGTTCCTTTTCAGCGCTGGAGCGATGCTTCTAATCTGTCCCATACACTCCCCTTTTGACATTTCACCTTTTACCAACACTGACTGCCAGGAAATCAGAAGTTACATCACAAACTCTCAAAATAAGTCTATGAGAGCCAGAACAAGGCTCCTATAGACTCCCTCCAACGCGCTCCATGAAACACTGAAGCTGCCGGAAGGTCCCAGATCGCTGGAAAGCGACCGGAGCGGCGGTGATAGGAAGTGAAAATGCCAGAGGGTGAGTATAAGTTTGGGGGCAAGGACCTTAGGGGGAAAAAAAAAAAAAGCATCACTTCAACGATAAAAACAAATACATATGTTGGAGTGGTTTAACCTGTTTTGTGACTGTTTAATGTGCTTCTAATATAAAGCAAAAAAAATAAATAATAAATAATAATAATTATTAAAAAGAACCCCACAAAAACACACATAAAATCCCTCTAAGGGAGGGAGGAGGGAGTGTTGTACATCTGTGCCAAATTTTGTGTGACTTTTCAAAAAGTCGCAGATGTTGAACCAGGCGAAAACTGGAAATCCTAATATGTGGCCACAATGCAGAACAAAAAAAAACAAACAAAAGAAAAAAAAACAAAAAAACAAAAAACAAAAACAAACAAGATCACACAAAATTAATTAACTTTACAAAAAAGGCACAAATGGAAACAAATATAACACAAAGGAAAGTAGCCCGGCACTAAAAACAAACAAAAACAGGCACTGATGCAATAATGAATCAGACTCTTAAGTATTTACCGAAACACATCTTAGAGGCCATCTTTAACCCCTTTTTAATTTTTTTCCTCCCCTTCTTCCAAGGGGCATAACTTATTTATTTTTCCATCAATATAGTCATACGAGGGCTTGTTTTATGAGGGATGAGTTGTACTTTTGAATGACATCATTCATTTTCCAACACATTGTACTGGAAAACAGGAAAAAAATGCGGTGAATTAAAAAAAAAAAAAAAAAAAGTTCACTATATAATAAACCTGACTTCCCCAGGTCAGTACGAGTAATGTTTCCATTTTTTCGGGACTTTGGAGCTCATTGGCAACTTATTTTTTGCACCCTGACCTTTCGTTTTTACTGGTACCATTTTGAGACATATACAAAGTTTTGATCACCTTTTATTAAAAAAAAAAAAAATAAAAAAAAAATTCTGCAGTTTATTTTCTTTTTCTCATTACGCTGTTTACCGATCAGATGAATTCATTTTATAGTCTGATAGATCAGGCATTTCTGACTGCGGTGATACCAAATGTGTGTTGTTTTTAGAATGTTTTTATTTTAAATGGGGCAAAAGGGGTGATTTTAACTTTTTTTTTTAATTTAATATTTTGTAATTTTTTTTTTTTTTTACTGGATTTAAGAGTCTCCTTAGGGGAGTGAGCCTACAACAAAGGTAGCCAATATGGCCAATGACTTAAACATACATAATCACCAGGGTTTTATTAACTAATCTGAGAGCAGCATGATTTAGGGACAGACACCCTGATTCCAGTGATATGTCCCAGTTTTCTCTCCTGCAGATCTACCAGTTCTTTGAATGCCGAGCTCTGTATAACGCCACCAACACCACTGATTGGCAGCCTTGTTTATACACTGTGCATAGATGGAAAGCTGACAATCAGTGGTGGAGCTGGGGTTATACTGAGCAGGGGGACTACATGGAATGAGACAACTAGTCCTCTAGTGATAATCTCCTGCTGATAAAATACTGATTTAATTGCAACAAGTAGCCCAGTAAATAACACTAGAATCAGGGTCTCTGCCCCTAAATTATGCAGCAAAAACTAATAAGGAACTATTTAGTCAGTACTATAGGCCAATTTTATATTTTTAAAGGCACTAGCAATAATGACTTCCATAGACTTGAAATAGAAACCGCTAATATTCCCAACGATCAGATGTAAGACAAGACTATGCTGCCCATTAGAATACCCTGGCCCCTTCACTGCAGTAATCAAAACAACGCCACCCAAGACTATGTGGTTTTGTCTGGTATTACAGCTCAATCCTCATCCTTGTAGACAGATGACAATACAGTGCAGTGTTGATCAGTTGGGGAAAACAGGGTGTGGGTGCTCAATGGGTAAAAAAAAAAAAAAATTAGACCACCAGCCCGCCAGGGAAGTGATATATCCACCACTAGCCCCTCCGTACCTGGACACGTGAGTGAAGGCATCCAGCAGAACGTTCTCGAATTCCCGCGTGAACTCCGGTCCCTTGCGTTTACTGTTTTGAATGACATCGTTGGCCAAATACAGGAACGTCAGCTTTCGACTTGCCTTTGCTGGAAAATAAAGGGTTAATCGACTAAGTGACTGAACCCGCGCAATGTTACAAAGCAGCCAAACACCCACCATCCCTGCATGTTTCCCAGATCTACCATTTATCCTACAGTTACAGCTCCCCCTACATGAGATTTATGGAAACACTGGTGTAGAGGAAAGGCGGCATTTTCCCTTTAGTGCAGAGCAATAATAGCGGTTCTCTGGAAAAGTCATTATCGTGGTCTGTGCGCTGTAGAGGGAAATCTAGATGATGCCAAACGGCACACAAACAGAGGTGTCCATCACATAATGGGCGATCTGCAGAGCGATCCCAGTCTGGAAGCCAGGGAAACCGGCTACACGGATCTCTGCGATATTGGTGCAGACTGGGAGAACGTGTATTGTTCCATGTGTATTGCTTACATCCACACACCTCTGTGATATTGGTGGTGCAGACAGGAGAAAGTGCATTGTTCCATGGGTATGCATACAGTACAGACCAAAAATTTGGACACACATTCTCATTCAAAGAGTTTTCTTAATTTTCATGACTCTGAAAATTGTAGATTCACATTGAAGGCATCAAAACTATGAATTAACACATGTGGAATGAAATACGTAAAGTGTGAAACAACTGAAAATATGTCTTATATTCTAGGTTATTCAAAGTAGCCACCTTTTGCTTTGATTACTGCTTTGCACACTCTTGGCATTCTCTTGATGAGCTTCAAGAGGTAGTCACCGGAAATGGTTTTCCAACAGTCTTGAAGGAGTTCCCAGAGATGCTTAGCACTTGTTGGCCCTTTTGCCTTCACTCTGCGGTCCAGCTCACCCCAAACCATCTCGATTGGGTTCAGGTCTGGTGACTGTGGAGGCCAGGTCATCTGGCGCAGCACCCAATCACTCTGCTTAGTAGCCCTTACACAGCCTGGAGGTGTGTTTGGGGTCATTGTCCTGTTGAAAAATAAATGATGGTCCAACTAAACGTAAAGCGGATGGAATAGCACGCCGTGGCAAGATGCTGTGGTAGCCATGCTGGTTCAGTATGCCTTCAATTTTGAATAAATCTCCAACAGTGTCACCAGCAAAGCACCCCCACACCGTCACACCTCCTCCTCCATGCTTCACGGTGGGAACCAGGCATGTAGAGTCCAAACGTTCACCTTTTCTGCGTCGCACAAAGACACGGGGGTTGGATCCAAAGATCGCAAATTTGGACTCATCAGACCAAAGCACAGATTTCCACTGGTCTAATGTCCATTCCTGTGTTCTTTAGCTCAAACAAGTCTCTTCTGCTTATCGCCTTTCCTTAGCAGTTGTTTCCTAGCAGCTATTTTATCATGAAGGCCTGCTGCACAAAGTCTCCTTTTAACAGTTGTTCTAGAGATGTGTCTGCTGCTAGATCTCTGTGTGGCATTGACCTGGTCTCTAATCTGAGCTGCTGTTAACCTGCAATTTCTGAAACTGGTGACTCGGATAAACTTATCCTCCGCAGCAGAGGTGATTCTTGGTCTTCCTTTCCTGGCGCGGTTCTTATGTGAGCCAGTTTCTTTGTAGTGTTTGATGGTTTTTGCCACTGCACTTGGGGACACTTTCAAAGTTTTCCCAATTTTTTGGACTGACTGACCTTCATTTCTTAAAGTAACGATGGGCACTCGTTTTTCTTTACTTAGAATTTGTATTATGGCAAGAAAAAAGCAGCTAACAGTCTATTCAGTAGTACTATCAGCTGTGTATCCACCAGACTTCTTCACAACACTCGTGATGGTCCCAACCCCATTTATAAGGCAAGAAATCCCACTTATTAAACCTGACAGGGCACACCTGAGAAGTGAGGACCATTTCCGGTGACTACCTCTTGAAGCTCATCAAGAGAATGCCAAGAGTGTGCAAAGCAGTAATCAAAGCAAAAGGTGACTACGTTTAAGAACCTAGAATATAAGACATATTTTCAGTTGTTTCACACTTTTTTGTTAAGTATTTCATTCCAGATGTGTTAATAGTTTTGATGCCTTCAATGTGAATCTACAATTTTCAGAGTCATGAACATAAAGAAAACTCTTTGAAATGAGAAGGTGTGTCTAAACTTTTGGTCTGTACTGTACATCCACACACGTCTGTGATATAGGTGGTGCAGACAGGAGAAAGTGGATTGTTCCATGTGTATGCATACATCCACACATGTGCACAGATTCCTCGACGCACCCACGGCAAACAAAAAACACCCATTGTCTCCTTCGCCGTCTCTGCGCACAAAACTGGACGGCGACGCACAATAGAACTAAAGGCTTTCATAACAAAAGTGACTTCTTCCCTCACTTTATGACGAGCCGCTCCAGCTATGAAGAAGATTTAGCGTCCCTTTAACACGCATGTCTTTCAGACTTTAGAGCTGAAATTGTAATTCAGTTCTCAAAGGCATCGGAGCTCTTTGACTGCGATTAGCTCTCCATTTGTATTGTGATTATGCCGGATACAGCCATTTACAGAGATAGAGTCCAAGTGTCACGAATGGTACTTGATTCATCAAACATTACAGAATGATTGGAGCGATTGCATTACCAAGGCAACCGCCGGCAAATTACCCAACTGAGTGATATTAAGGGCCATTAGAATGAAAAATTATGTGTATTGAAGATCATACATATAATACGCACTGTTTGGCGCATTCCTCGCCTGAGCGGTCACTGAATACGTAAGTGTATTGCGGATTATTGTGCATTCATCAAGAAAGGTCAGGATGTCGGATACAGAAAAAGGATTTCCGCAGCCTTCTGATTTATTCACCCATTCTCGCAAAAAGATAGGAAGAGTGCAATGAATAGGAAATGCTTTATCCCCAATAACGACCCTGAGGAGACCATTATCATGCGTTCAGGATTTTATTAAAAAGCTGCCAAAAAATAAATGTAAGTAACTGGGACGCAGTTAAACTTTATTATGCATCCCTTCCGATATCGCTTCCCCGCAATGACTGCTGGGCCTGTTTGGTGGGTGGGAAGCGATGGTGCAAACGTAGACAATATTAGGGTCACCAGACGTTTTACTGGTGTGAGTCAGCCAAGATCCATGCGGGGATTTGTAGTGGCGCCCTAGGGTTCTAGGATGCACAACAAGAACTGTGGTACAATTCATGCACGGATCTAACAGTCTATGTAGGCCCCATGTGCACAAAGGCCCCCCAAAGCACAGGAAGGCCCCCCTCCAAAGCACAGAAAGGCCCCCCCCAAAGCGCACAGAAAGGCCCCCCCCCAAAGCGCACAGAAAGGCCCCCCCCCAAAGCGCACAGAAAGGCCCCCCCCAAAGCGCACAGAAAGGCCCCCCCCAAAGCGCACAGAAAGGCCCCCCCAAAGCGCACAGAAAGGCCCCCCCAAAGCGCACAGAAAGGCCCCCCCCAAAGCGCACAGAAAGGCCCCCCCCAAAGCGCACAGAAAGGCCCCCCCCAAAGCACAGAAAGGCCCCCCCAAAGCACAGAAAGGCCCCCCCCAAAGCACAGAAAGGCCCCCCCCCCCAAAGCACGGGAAGGCCCCCCCCAAAGCACAGGAAGGCCCCCCCAAAGCACGGGAAGGCCCCCCCAAAGCACGGGAAGGCCCCCCCAAAACACGGGAAGGCCCCCCCCAAAACACGGGAAGGCCCCCCCCAAAACACGGGAAGGCCCCCCCCAAAACACGGGAAGGCCCCCCCCAAAACACGGGAAAGGGCCCCCCCAAAGCACGGGGAAGGCCCCCCCCCAAAAGACAGGAAGGCCCCCCCAAAGCACAGGAAGGCCCCCCCCAAAGCACAGGAAGGCCCCCCCCAAAGCACAGGAAGGCCCCCCCCAAAGCACGGGAAGGCACCCCCCCAAAGCACAGGAAGGCCCCCCCCAAAACACGGGAAGGCCCCCCCCCAAAACACGGGAAGGCCCCCCCCAAAACACGGGAAAGGGCCCCCCCAAAGCACGGGGAAGGCCCCCCCCCAAAAGACAGGAAGGCCCCCCCAAAGCACAGGAAGGCCCCCCCCAAAGCACAGGAAGGCCCCCCCCAAAGCACAGGAAGGCCCCCCCCAAAGCACGGGAAGGCACCCCCCAAAGCACAGGAAGGCACCCCCCCAAAGCACAGGAAGGCCCCCCCCCAAAGCACAGGAAGGCCCCCCCCAAAGCACAGGAAGGCCCCCCCCCCAAAGCACAGGAAGGCCCCCCCCCCAAAGCACAGGAAGGCCCCCCCCCCAAAGCACAGGAAGGCCCCCCCCAAAGCACAGGAAGGCCCCCCCCCCAAAGCACAGGAAGGCCCCTCCCCCAAAGCACAGGAAGGCCCCCCCCCCAAAGCACAGGAAGGCCCCCCCCACAGCACAGGAAGGCCCCCCCCACAAAGCACAGGAAGGCCCCCCCCCCAAAGCACAGGAAGCCCCCCCCCCAAAGCACAGGAAGGCCCCCCCCCCAAAGCACAGGAAGGCCCCCCCCCCAAAGCACAGGAAGGCCCCCCCCCCCAAAGCACAGGAAGGCCCCCCCCCCACAAAGCACAGGACTGTATTATACTGTACAAGTCCGATTGGAGGTAAAAAAAAACAAACCAACCCAAAAACAGCACCCATAGAAGAATATGGTTTTCCAGGTTTAAGTTCAGACTTGTGAATACTCACAGAGAAATATGCACAATGTCAAGATTGTCCAGTGCTAGCGGTGAGACCAAGCGATCAAGTGACTGCACTATGGCTGGCTTGGTGATGCCACCGGCATCGGATAAACCTCACAACACAGAGTGACTGCAGACTTCCATAAAAAAAAACCCGGACAACCCTTTTAAATAGGCTAAGTGCATAAGAGTGTACAGATAACTCCTACGGCCGGTGATCGAGCCTGTGCGGTCTCCGCTCTGTCCCTCCAATTCCATGCTCCACACTAATGTGGCATTCCCCATCACATGCTGTATGTATGGCAAGCAGACGGAGCCCAAGGGGAGTGTCCAGGTTTGTAAGATAGGTATGTGATGAGCTACGCCTTATCCCCGTGACACAGCACTACATACAGCATGTGATGGCGCAGGACACAATAGTGCCAGAAAAATAACTGTACGCCTATGACAAGTGAGATAAGCAAAGAAACAGTAGGGGCCCGATATAGGAATGTAAAGCCAACAGTCACAAGCAAAACTAAGTGCACCCACCTCGAATCTTGTGGCTTCACATATCAGGAAATGATTATTATTATTATTATTATTATTATTATTATTATTATTATTATTATTATTAATATCTGGGCCTTAGGTGGTCTAAAAATTAGGTGTATGTGCAACCTCAGGTGAATGACACGTGACAAATTACACTGTCATTATCAAAAACTAGGCCAAAATACAGAAGCAGTATGTAAAAATAAGTACACCCTTACTGCTTCAATAGGAATCAAGAGGGTAAGTAGCAGCCACTGATTACATATATTTCATTAATTGTTTACTAGAAAGTGTGACCAGCTCTATAAAAGCAGAAGTTTTGCCAGTTTGCTGGTCTGGAGTATTCAGGTACAGTATTAGTCAACAAACACAATGCCCATGAGGAAAGACATCAGCAAGGCTCTTAGAGAAGCAGTTATTGTTGCCAAAGCATTTTGGAAGGGTTATAAGTCATTTGCATACAATCTGGAGTGGAATTGCCCAGTGCCCCTTCCCTATAAAATTCCCCAGCTTTTAATAAATTGAAGAAATTCTGACACTCTGGTGTTCCGTAAAACTGCAGCTTTATTGGTACATCATAAAATATTATAAAAATCCTGGGCCTACATGGCCCCGCCATATTGCCCACTATCAAATAAAAATACCATACACTCCCCTCCAGCCATATTGGAGCCAGGGCTCCTGGGACATTGATTCGCCATATGAAGCCTGCAGCCAATCAGTGGCTGCTATTCTCACTTCTTCTGCTTGTTAGAGCGCAGCGGCCAAGTAGCTGCAAGGCTCAAGTGGCATAAACAAAGTCACACAATCCCCAGGGGACGCAATGTCCACATCACTGGAGTGGAAGGGGGGTTATCGGCTACTTCTATTTTACAAGGCAGACGTCTGCATTTACAAGGGGCCGTCCATGTGCAACAGGCAGGGGAATATTCATTTACAAGGGGCTGTCCATGTGCAACAGGCAGGGGAATATTCATTTACAAGGGGCCGTCCATGTGCAACAGGCAGGGGAATATTCATTTACAAGGGGCTGTCCATGTGTAACAGGCAGCGGAATATTCATTTACAAGGGGCTGTCCATGTGTAACAGGCAGGGGAATATTCATTTACAAGAGGCCGTCCATGTGTAACAGACAGGGGAATATTCATTTACAAGGGGATGTCCATGTGTAACAGGCAGCAGAATATTCATTTACAAGGGGATGTCCATGTGTAACAGGCAGGGGAATATTCATTTACAAGGGGATGTCCATGTGTAACAGGCAGCAGAATATTCATTTACAAGGGGCTGTCCATGTGTAACAGGCAGCGGAATATTCATTTACAAGGGGCCGTCCATGTGTAACAGGCAGGGGAATATTCATTTACAAGGGGCCGTCCATGTGTAACAGGCAGCGGAATATTCATTTACAAGGGGCTGTCCATGTGTAACAAGCAGGGGAAGTCCATGTGTAACAGGCAGCGGAATATTCATTTACAAGGTGCTGTCCATGTGTAACAGGCAGGGGAATATTCATTTACAAGGTGCTGTCCATGTGTAACAGGCAGGGGAATATTCATTTACAAGGTGCTGTCCATGTGTAACAGGCAGGGGAATATTCATTTACAAGGGGCTGTCCATGTGTAACAGGCAGGGGAATATTCATTTACAAGGGGACGTCCATGTGTAACAAGCAGGGGAATATTCATTTACAAGGTGCTGTCCATGTGTAACAGGCAGGGGAATATTCATTTACAAGGGGTCGTCCATGTGTAACAGGCAGGGGAATATTCATTTACAAGGGGCCGTCCATGTGTAACAGGCAGGGGAATATTCATTTACAAGGGGCTGTCCATGTGTAACAGGCAGGGGAATATTTATTTACAAGGGGCTGTCCATGTGTAACAGGCAGGGGAATATTCATTTACAAGGGGCCGTCCATGTGTAACAGGCAGGGGAATATTCATTTACAAGGGGCTGTCCATGTGTAACAGGCAGGGGAATATTCATTTACAAGGGGCTGTCCATGTTTAACAGGCAGGGGAATATTTATTTACAAGGGGCTGTCCATGTGTAACAGGCAGGGGAATATTCATTTACAAGGGGCCGTCCATGTGTAACAGGCAGGGGAATATTCATTTACAAGGGGCTGTCCATGTTTAACAGGCAGGGGAATATTCATTTACAAGGGGCCGTCCATGTGTAACAGGCAGGGGACTATTTTTGTGTCTGGCTGTGAAATGTGTAAACTCTGTGAATCCTCGTGCTCCGCAGGACATCATCTAGTAATGTGCCGCCAATAAGGATGCTTTATGTGCACAGTATGATCCTCTACTGATCATCACAGGAATTCTGGACTGCCGGTCAAAACGGTATTAAATGAACACCAATCAGCTCTTACATTGAAGGGCTGCCACCGTCCAGTGCAAAAGCTCCATTATATTTTGTCCGAACAGGGGGAAACTGTTTGGATGTATGTAAAAGCTGCAGCCAATCAGCGACCACATATTGCTGCAGCAGTCATGGACTAGTCCAGTAGGTGGCTACATGTTTCTTTTTTAGCCCCCCTTCAGTTCATTGACTAACTTTAAAAATAGAGAACCTTTTACAGAGCCAGCATCAGTATCTGTTTTTTCAGGGCAAAAGGCTTTAAGAGGAACCGTCGCTTTAATTTTGATTCATAAATCAATAGTGCATATGAAAACAAGCCACTCTAATATGAAAAGAGGGTGCAAGGAGTCAGCTCGCACATAGTTTGCCTGCTGCTACTTAAAAAAGGTATATCAGGGACTTTAAAAAAAAAAGAATGCGCCTAAGCACTAACTGGCAGGTAGTTGCTCCCTACGTGCCTGTTGTGCCCTGCTGGGTTCTTCGCCCGCATAGACAGATTCAGCCACTTTCATGGAGGTTGCAACAATAAAGCGGCAGCTTCTCGTCCTCTCTATTCAATAGATGGGGCGGGACCACCGACGTCATGCTGATTGACAGATGGTTCTCTCAGTTAGGCAGCAGGGAGTCTGCTTCAATCAGCATGACATCGGCACTCCTGCCCGGTCTATGAGTAGAGCAGAAAAGAAGCCTTCACTCTGTTGACTATACCATTGTATCACCGACAGAAGCAGTTTGTGACCACTCTGTGCTGGCGTAAAACAGCACCCGGCGCAACAGGCAGGTAGCAACTACCTGCCTGTTAGTGCTTAGTCGCATTTTTTTTTTATTTAGTCCCAGATATACCCATGGGTTATCCAGGATTTCCATTATTTTTTGTTTATGTGGTTAAGAACTAACAAGCAGGTAGTTGCCAAACTACCTGCCTGCTCTACACAGGGACAATGAGCAACATGGAGGACAATACAGATGGTGGATAAGTAGCCCCAATCAAGGTGCAAAGAAATTCAAGTTGTCCTGCAGGCTGAGGGTGCATCAGTGTCAGTGCAAACTGTCATTTGAATTAAATTAAATGCTGTGGCAGAAGACCCAGGAGGACCCCACTGCTGATACAAACACAAAAAAAAGACTACAGTTTGCCAAAATGTACTTGAGTAAGCCAAAATCCTTCTGAGAAAGATTGTTGTGGATAGATGATAAAGATGGAGCTTTTTGGTAAAGCACATCAGTTTACTGAAAACGGAATGAGGCCTACGAAGAAACGAACACAGTACCTGAAGTCAAATATGGTGGAGGTTCAAAGATGTTTTGGCATTGTTTGCTGCCTCTGGCTCTGGGTGCCTTGACTGTGTGAAGGCATCATGAAATCTGAAGGTTACCAAAAGGGTTTTGGATTGCAATGTAATGCCCAGTGTCAGAAAGCTGGGATTGTGTCCAAGGTCATGGGTCTTCCAGTAGAACAATTACCCCAAACATACTTCAAGAAACACCCAGAAATGGATGAAAACAAAAAGATTGAGAGTTCAGAAGTGGCAGCAATGAGTCCGGATCTAAATCCCATTGAACACTTGTGGAAAGATCTTAAAATTGCTGTTGTGAGAAGGTGCCCTTCAAATATGAGAGTCCTGGTCCTGGAGAAGGAGTGTCCCCCCAAATAAAAAAAAAAAAAAAGAAGAAGAGTGTCCCGAAGCAAAGAGTGTCCCGAAGCAAAGAGTGTCCCGAAATTCCAATTGAGTCGTTTAAAGGAGCTTGTGTAACTAACGCCTGCCTGGATCCACAGACTCAGATGGGCTGTAAAGGGGAGGCTAGAGGGAAGCCACTCACCAAGTAGGACCCCAGAACCCTGAAACCCTTTAACCCCTATACAGGGATTTGGAATTACACAGGACCCTGGAGATCACTACCTGTGGAAGGCTGCAGTCCGATGAGAGTAGTAGTCAGGCAGGGTCAAACCAGGAATTGCGGAACAGGGACAGAATCGGCAGGCAATGACGTAGTCAGCAAACGTAGCAGAGGTCAGATCCGGGTTGGGCAGAAAGGTACAAAAACAGTAGGCAGAAAGGTAGTCAGAAAACACACAGAAGTCAACACAGGAATCACCAACAGAATAGGACGTAACAGGAGCCAGGAAAATCAGAACTATATCTGGCAGTAATCATGTGACAGGAGGGGGAATAAAAAGGGTGTGGTGTCTTCCCATTGGCTGTAGCTGAACGCTGGCAACTTCAGCTGGAAGACACATGCCACCCACAGTCAGCCAGCGGTACTGCAGATCCCAAGCTAACCCAGCCCAGTGGATGATCGGAGCCTGCGCCCACTGGTGCCGCTGGCATCGACTCCTCTCCCATCACCAGCACCATCCATGGCAGGAACACGGCGACGCCTGGTGATCGGAGCAGAAGTCGCTGGAGCAGACTCCGGCGGTGACGTAACAGCTTGTTGATGGTTACAGGAAGCGATTGATTGCAGCTATTTATTCAAAAGTGTGTGCAACCAAATATTAAGTTGAGGGGGCCAACAATTTTATCTGGTCCATTTTCTGGAGTTTTGTGTGAATTTATTTCCAATTTGCCTTTTTTCCCCCTCTGTTTTTCTGAGTTGTTCCAATACACAGAAAGGAAATGAACATGTGTATAACAAAACGTGTAATCGCAATAATTTTCTGGAAAAATTTCAAGGGTACCAACACTTTTGGCCCTGACTGTATGTTTCAAGCAGTCCAAAGCATTTACATTAAAGACAACCTGTCAGGTCACCTATGCCCTACAAACCAGCAGCATGGATACCTGTATACTAGAACTCCATTACCGTATAACATTATTCACTAATATGAATGAATGTTTTAAAAAAAAAAAAAAATACTTATAAACCTCACTTTCCTTAGCTAATTAGTCCTGTGACTAGCCGAAGGGGCCTTATTTCGCCAGACTAGTCGGCCCTCTTTCTATGTTACTTTGCCCCTGTGGGCGTGATAATGATTTCCATGAGCCGGCCTCATTGCCAGCTAATGGTAATCTTGTGCATGTGCGCGGCTCATTTGAGCCATGACAGTGACCAGCCACTAGGGTTATTGTAGACACTAATTTCCTATTTCACATTACCAGTAAGGCTAGGTTCACATTTCCGTTGTTTTGCATCAGTCACATGCGTTGCTTGACAAAGAACAGAAATCATTGTCGGACTCCGTTGTGTGCGGGGGGCAGAGCGCGAGGGGGGGGCGGAGCTGTGTGTGTGTGTGTGTGTGAGTGAGTGTGTGTACACATGCGAAGTGCGTGAGGGGGGGGCGGAGCTGTGTGTGTGTGTGTGTGTGTGTGAGTGAGTGTGTGTACACATGCGAAGTGCGCGAGGGGGGGGGGCGGAGCTGTGTGTGTGTGTGTGTGTGTGTGTGTGTGTGTGAGTGAGTGTGTGTACACATGCGAAGTGCGCGAGGGGGGGGGCGGAGCTGTGTGTGTGTGTGTGTGTGTGTGTGTGTTTGTGTGAGTGAGTGTGTGTACACATGCGGAGTGCGGGAGGGGGCGAAGCTGAGTGGGGAAGGGTCGGCCTCCTTGCACACGTATCCAGGGTAAATATCGGGTAACTAAAAGCAAAGCACTTTTTGCTTGGTTACCCGATATTTATCTTGGATACCAGCGTACACCGCTTAGCGCGGGCTCCCTGCACACGTAACCACTGTAAATATCGGGTAACTAACCAAAGCGCATTGCTTGGTTACCCGATGTGTATCCTGGTTACGGGTGCAGGGAGCCAGAGAGAGCATGCGCAGCAAAATCCTACAGATTGCGCTGCTTAAAAAACGTTACAGGCTGCGTTGCTCCCACCCGGCGGTCAGTTAAAAAAACGACTGACCGTGACGCAGCGGATGTAACGCAGCAGCATCAGTCGCAATCCGTCACTAATAGAAGTCTATGGGGAAAAACTGGATTCCTGCAAAATATTTTGCAGGATACTGTAATTCTTCAAGGCGACGGATTGTGACTGATGCAAAACAACGGAAGTGTGAACTTAGCCTTATAGACTGCTAAACTGTGAAATCATCAGTTGTGATTGGTGGATCCTGTGTTATCAGCATTGTATAAAGGCATTAACTGTCACTGTAATCCTGCCTCTGATAATAATGAAGCTGCTGTAAACACTTCCGTAGGAGTAGAGTCTAAAATTACCCCAGTGGTCAGAGTGAAAACTGCTAATTACTAATTTTGTCTTTTAACACCAATCGTTTGGTAAAACCAGAATGTATGTGCTGGGTAACCGGCTAACATTGCAATGATTGGCCAAATAACATCCTACAACCCTAATAGCGAGCGATGAGATACGGTGACAGCCAATCAGCTGATAAATTGTATCACGGGTATCAAGCGCTCATCAATCCCCCACTGCTCCCATTCTAGAGATTATGAAGAGTTGATAATCGACCTCACCGATCACGTGCAATGCCGGGTAAACCCAGCGTTGCACATGATCGGTGGGGAGGATTATGAACTCTTCCTCATTTATAGCAGTCAGAGATTTTTCAAACATTTTTTCATAGTCTGGACAACCCCTTTAAATCTTAACTTTCATCTTATTAAAAACAAAAGGTGAAGAGGTGATTTCACATTATGTGGAGCAAACAAAATGGCCTTCAGAACGCCGGTTACACAACTGAGCAGATTTACATAGCAATGTTTTTGCCAAAAATACGCTCACACCTGCAACTCATTCGTGAGTGGGCAATGGTAAGCGCATAAGTCATCTGTAGGGATTGATATTGGCGAGACTTTGTCCGGACCTGAACCGGTCTCTGGCTTCCTCTTCTGTGGAGCAGAGGGTTGGAGAACGTTCGTCTAGTCTACCGGAAACGCCATGACAGAACGCCTTTAGGAATGGCAATGGGATTCATACATCCAGGTGCTTGCCTGGAAACGGTTAGGACTTTTCTAAACAGATGGGACAATTTTTTTTTATTTTTGCAGTGTATTGTACCTGCTGTAAATCAATCACAGGCTCAAGTCACCAGGAGAAAGTAACAATAAAAATAATAAAAAAAAAGAAACATTTTAAAAGAGCGGCAAAAATGTGGGTGCGGTATTTTCTGAAGAAAATCAAATTCCAGTGCGCACAGGACCTAATAGGTGCAAAAAATCTCCGACCTCAGAAACTCACCGAAACCTCATGGTGGGAACAGCGCCTAAATCAGCCAGTCACCAATGTTACTCCAATGGCGGAGTCCGTGGGCTTCCCTGAGGGGCACGAAGCGCTATTCTGTCACATACATTGCATTCTGCGGCAGTGGAGAGCCCAAGGCCCGAGTGTCTCCCTGATGTTTACATTACTCTTATGCCACCAGACATGGCCTATTTATTACAAGAAATCTAATGAGGGGATATTTCCTCGGTGGAAGAAATTAATTACCTCCCCGGCATGTAAACAGCCGCACTTCTGTGTAATTAGGGATTGTGATCTGACAATGCGATGCTGCAGAG